>NC_092386.1:20291148-20611505 GCF_030028105.1 Mobula birostris | reverse complement strand
GCCTGAGTTCCTGCTATCCTCAGCTCTTTGTTGATTATTGGGATCTTCATAAACGCTTTTCAGTCCAGCTCTTCTAATCTGTAGATGCGATGGTGTGCAGTCAGCTGTGGTAAACTGATTTAGCATCAGCTATTATGGGGTATAGAACATGTTGAATCTTGGTAAAGACATGGAGTGCTCTCAGTACTTCCAGTTGTGTGTGTATATTCTACCAGACTTCAAAAATGACGTGGAAATAGTAGCCCAGAATTGTTTAGCATTTATCAGAAAATATACCTTCCAGTGATAGATTGTGTCATGCTGAGTAATTCATGAAACCGACTTTAATATGATTTGGATAATAAAATGCTATTTTGAAGGGAATCTATACAAAAGCCAATAATCTAGGGTGGTGCATGGAGGGTCTCTAAAATAACACTGACTAGAATGAGCTTTTTATCTGCATCTAGCCCACTGTCATAGTTTCTCAGAATTCTTAATAAGACCAATACTATTTGTTTCATCTCACATTATCCCGTTTATTAACATGAAAGAAGAATATCAAGACAGAAAACAAATTTGCAAAGGAAGCAAATTATTGATATCATAATGGTGGCCAAAACAGTTGGCAGCTGGCCATTAATTCTAGCTGCAATGGTTCTGCCAAGAAGGGTTCCTCATGAACACATGGGATTGCATAAGGATCTTAAAATTGCTTGGATTACCTTCTCTTAGCATAAAACTGTTACTATTTTTTCTAAAGTCCTGCCCAATTCAACTGACCATGAAAAGGCCAAATTAAAAATGACTGCTTGCAAGAAGGTATTGCAAATTGCACAAAATAAGTTTGGGAACAGATATGCTAATACCGTCTTTTTAAATAGGAACATAGGAACATAGAAAATAAGTGCAGGAGGAGGCCATTCGGCCCTTCGAGCCTGCACTGCCATTCAGTATGATCATGGCTGATCATCCTACGCAGAACCCTGTACCTGCCTTCTCTCCATACCCCCGATCCCTTTAGCCACAAGGGCCATATCTAACTCCCTTTTAAATATAGCCAATGAACTGGCCTCAACTGTTTCTTGTGGCAGAGAATTCCACAGATTCACCATTCTCTGTGTGAAGAAGTTTTTCCTCATCTCAGTCTTAAAAGGCTTCCCCTTTATCCTTAAACTGTGACCCCTCGTTCTGGACTTCCCCAACATCGGGAAAAATCTTTCTGCATCTAGCCTGTCCAATCCCTTTAGAATTTTATACATTTCAATAAGATTCCCCCTCAATCTTCTAAATTCCAGTGAGTATGAGCATAGTTGATCCAGTATTTCATCATATGAAAGTCCTGCCATCCCAGGAATCAATCTGGTGAACCTTCTTTGTACTCCCTCTATGGCAAGAATGTCTTTCCTCAGATTAGGGGACCAAAACTGCACACAATACTCCAGGTGTGGTCTCCCCAAGGCCTTGTACAACTGCAGTAGTACCTCCCTGCTCCTGTACTCGAATCCTCTTGCTGTGAATGCCAGCATACCATTTGCCTTTTTCACCGCCTGCTGTACCTGCATGCCCACTTTCAATGACTGGTGTATAATGACACCCAGGTCTCATTGCACCTCCCCTTTTCCTAATCAGCCACCATTCAGATAATAATCTGTTTTCCTGTTTTTGCCACCAAAGTGGATAACCTCACATTTATCCACATTAAATTGCATCTGCCATGAATTTGCCCACTCACCTAACCTATCCAAGTCACCCTGCATCCACTTAGCATCCTCCTCACAGCTAACACTGCCGCCCAGCTTCGTGTCATCCACAAACTTGGAGATGCTGCATTTAATTCCCTCGTCTAATTTATTAATATATATTGTAAACAACTGGGGTCCCAGCACTGAGCTTTGCGGTACCCCACTAGTCACTGCCTGCCATTCTGAAAAGGTCCCATTTATTCCCACTCTTTGCTTCCTGTCTGCCAACCAATTCTCTATCCACATCAATACCTTACCCCCAATACCGTGTGCTTTAAGTTTGCACACTAATCTCCTGTGTAGGACCTTGTCAAAAGCCTTTTGAAAATCTAGGTATACCACATCCAGAACATTGGTAATCCAGGAGTGGGGATGAACCATTGGCACTTCAAGCCTATTTCATCATTCAATAAAGAACACAGAACATATGCCTCGTGGCCACTTTATTAGGTACACCTGCATACCTGCTCATTAATACATATATATAATTAACCAATCACGTGGCAGTAACTCAATGCATAAAAGTCTGCAGATATGGTTCAATTGTTGTTCAGACCAACCATCAGAATGGGAAAGGAATGTGATCTAAGTACCTTTGACCGTGGAATGACTATTGGTGCTAGAAAGGGTGGTTTGAGT
The DNA here is from genome assembly GCF_030028105.1 of Mobula birostris. Classification (NCBI taxonomy): domain Eukaryota; kingdom Metazoa; phylum Chordata; class Chondrichthyes; order Myliobatiformes; family Myliobatidae; genus Mobula; species Mobula birostris. The sequence goes on along the minus strand of NC_092386.1, from coordinate 20,609,142 downwards.
ATCTCAGAAAATGCTGATCACCTGGGATTTTCATGCGCAAGTCTTTAGAGTTGACAGGGAATGGTGTGAAAAACAAAACAAAATACATACAGTGAGTGGCAGTTCTGTGGGCAAAAATGCCTTGTTAATGATAGCTATAGGACAGAGGAGAATGGCCAGACTGATTCAAGCTGACAGGAAAGTGACAGTATCTCAAATAACCACATGCAGAATCTTGGAGTATATCCTGTCCAGTCTTGGGGGCTAATCTATTTTAATGTTTTTCAAAAATTCCAGCTCATTATTTTTCTTAACCCTGACATGCTTTGGCATATCAGTCTGTTTTATCCTGTCATCACATTCATCAATGCCCCTCTCACTGGTGAACACTAAAGCCAGGCATTCATTATGGACCATTCAATATAATCATGACTGATCCTGTATTTCAATACCATATTATAATTCCCTCTACATACCCCTTAATTACTTGTGTGCTTATAATAGAAGACTATTTTTAACCATTTGTTTTTTGTACCAATTGGCAAAACCCTAATCACTACAGATTAGCTTTGATTTCTTTGGGCCGGCTGGTGGTGTCATGGCATCAGCACTAGACTTCAAGGCAGATAGTGCTAAGTTCAAACCCAGCCGGATACCAAACTGGGCAGCAGCAGTTTCTGCATGGAAGAAAGGTCTGGCAATCCACTTCCATATCTTGCCATGAAAACCCTATGGTCCATAAGGTCATGGAGAGTCGGACACAACTAAATGACTGAACAACAACAACATGACCTCTTTGACCACTTTGCACTACAGTGGACTTGTTTTTTTTTAAACATGAGAAATTATGCAGATTCTGGAAATCCAAAGCAACACATACAATACGCTGGAGGAACTGAACAGGCCAGACAGCATCTATGGAAATGGATAAACAATTGACGTTTTAGGCTGAGACTTTTTACCGAGTTCTGAGGAAGGCCTCAGCCCAAAATGTTGACTGTTTATTCATCTCCATTGATACTGCCTGACTTGCTGAGTTCCTCCAGCATTTTGTGTGTATTGCTTTGTATCTTTTTGATCTGATTGTGTGCTTGCTTGTAAAAATCATGTATAATTTATGTTTAATTAGTGTTTTTCTAGTGAATGCTGTTTATATGATGTTATGTGTCTGGATGTTGTCGAAGTAAGTTTTCTATTCCACCTGTGTATATACAATATGTACTTGTGCATAGAACAGCTTTGACTTGACACCTTAATACACTCAATGACTTGGCCTTCATTGTCTTCGATAGTAATGTATTCCACGAAACAAACGCCATCCAACCAATGCCATTTCTCCCCTTCTCAGCCTTCTATGCCCCACCATCCAGTCTGTCAGAAGATCATGTGATTCTATAAAATTTTGTAAACCTCAGCGATTATTAGCTGAGCTGATCAAATCTTCTCCAACATTTCCAGTAAGGTGCACTCTTGTTGCTTTCTTCTATATCATGTACATTTAATGGCCACTTTATTAGGTACACCAATAACCTACTCATTAATGCAAAATATCCAATTGGGCAACTCAATGTATAAAAGCAGGCAGACATGCTCAAGCGGTTCAGTTGTTGTTGAGACTAAACATCAAAATGGGTCTAAATGATTTTGACTGTGGAATGATTGTTGGTGCCAGATGGGGTGGTTTGAGTATCTCATAATCTGATGAACTCCTGAGATTTTCACACACAGCATTCTCTAGAGTTTACAGAGAATGGCATGAAAAACAAACAAAAAAAATCCAGTGAGTGACAGTTTTGTGGGTAAAAACACCTTGTTAATGAGAGAGACTGGAGGGGGAGGGGGAGATCCAAAATGATAGGAGAAGACAGGAGGGGGAGGGATAGAGCCAAGAGCTGGACAGGTGATAGGCAAAAGGGGATACGAGAGGATCATGGGACAGGAGGTCCGGGAAGAAAGACAAGGGGGGGGGGGACCCAGAGGATGGGCAAGAGGTATATTCAGAGGGACAGAGGGAGAAAAAGGAGAGTGAGAGAAAGAATGTGTGCATAAAAATAAGTAACAGATGGGGTACGAGGGGGAGGTGGGGCCTAGCGGAAGTTAGAGAAGTCGATGTTCATGCCATCAGGCTGGAGGCTACCCAGACGAAATATAAGGTGTTGTTCCTCCAACCTGAGTGTGGCTTCATCTTTACAGTAGAGGAGGCCGTGGATAGACATGTCAGAATGGGAATGGGACGTGGAATTAAAATGTGTGGCCACTGGGAGATCCTGCTTTCTCTGGCGGACAGAGCATAGATGTTCAGCAAAGCGGTCTCCCAGTCTGCGTCGGGTCTCGCCAATATATAAAAGGCCACATCGGGAGCACCGGACGCAGTATATCACCCCAGTCGACTCACAGGTGAAGTGTTGCCTCACCTGGAAGGACTGTTTGGGGCCCTGAATGGTGGTAAGGGAGGAAGTGTAAGGGCATGTGTAGCACTTGTTCCGCTTACACGGACAAGTGCCAGGAGGGAGATCAGTGGGGAGGGATGGGGAGGACAAATGGACAAGGGAGTTGTGTAGGGAGCGATCCCTGCGGAATGCAATTCCGCAGGGATCGCTCCCTACACGACTCCCTTGTCCATTGCATTCCACAGGGATCGCTCCCTACACAACTCTCTTGTCCATTCGTCCCCCCCATCCCTCCCCACTGATCTCCCTCCTGGCACTTGTCCGTGTAAGCGGAACAAGTGCTACACATGCCCTTACACTTCCTCCCTTACCACCATTCAGGGCCCCAAACAGTCCTTCCAGGTGAGGCAACACTTCACCTGTGAGTCGACTGGGGTGATATACTGCGTCCGGTGCTCCCGATGTGGCCTTTTATATATTGGCGAGACCCGACGCAGACTGGGAGACCGCTTTGCTGAACATCTATGCTCTGTCCGCCAGAGAAAGCAGGATCTCCCAGTGGCCGCACATTTTAATTCCACGTCCCATTCCCATTCTGACATGTCTATCCACGGCCTCCTGTACTGTAAAGATGAAGCCACACTCAGGTTGGAGGAACAACACCTTATATTTTTCTGGGTAGCCTCCAGCCTGATGGCATGAACATCGACTTCTCTAACTTCCGCTAGGCCCCACCTCCCCCTCGTACCCCATCTGTTACTTATTTTTATGCACACATTCTTTCTCTCACTCTCCTTTTTCTCCCTCTGTACCTCTGAATATACCTCTTGCCCATCCTCTGGGTCCCCCCCCCCCTGTCTTTCTTCCCGGACCTCCTGTCCCATGATCCTCTCATATCCCTTTTGCCTATCACCTGTCCAGCTCTTGGCTCTATCCCTCCCCCTCCTGTCTTCTCCTATCATTTTGGATCTCCCCCTCCCCCTCCCACTTTCAAATCCCTTACTCACTCTTCCTTCAGTTAGTCCTGACGAAGGGTCTCGGCCTGAAACGTCGACTGCACCGCTTCCTACAGATGCTGCCTGGCCTGCTGCGTTCACCAGCAACTTTGATGTGTGTTGCTTGAATTTCCAGCATCTGCAGAATTCATGTTGTTTGTTGTTAATGAGATAGGTCAGAGGAGAAAGGCCTGTTTGGTTCAAGCTGACAGGAAGGTAACACTGAGAGTGACTGGGGTCCCGAAGAGTGGCAGTAGCTATTTGGAATATAAACCTGCTGTTCTCTCTCAGCTGACATAATCCCATCTCTGCCAGTCAGGCCAGACTGCTGTACTCATGTGGTCTTTGCACAAGCCCTTTGGCACCATAACTGCTTGTGGTGATCCTCTGAAAACCTCCACCGTTTTTGTCTTGCAGCAAAACTCTTTCTCAGCCAGGCTGCCATTATTTAGGGAATGCAAGGACAAAAGGTGTAGGTAGAAGACAAGTAATGAGGTTTAGCTCACGTTCCCTGTGATAGGCATGGTCTGATGTGCGAATTTATTTTGCATGCTTTTTATTTTTGTGTTATTGTCATATGGGCACTACAGTCGTTAGCAACAGAGGAAGGGTAAGATTGAGAATGTTTGTGAATTGAGAATTGTTATTACATTGGTATCATAGGTAGTCTAGTCAGAAATGATAAACACAAGAGACTGTAGATTTTCGAAATCTTGAGCAGCACACACAAAATGCTGGAGAAACTCAGCAATTCAGGCAGCATCTATGGAGGGGAATAAACAGTCAACGTTCCAAGCTGAGGTTCTTCATCAGGACTGGAAGTAAGAGACAGATAGGATCAGAGATTAAGACTAGCTTTATTTTTCACTCAGATGGTACTTTGAAATGCATCGTTTGTGCCAGATAAAATCAGTGAGGATGGCAGAGGGCAGCCCTCCAGTGCTGCTTCACTTCCAATGCCAGCCTAGTTTGCCTACCACTCACTAACCCCAACCCATATATCTTAGAATGTTGGAGGAAACCCAGGCACCCAGAGGAATCCCATATATTATCAGGAAGAACATATAAACTCCTCGCATGCAACAGCAGCAATTGACCTCCATTGATGATTGCTGGTGCTTAATGGTGTAATGCTAACTGCTACACTATTGTGCCATGAAGCCAGGATAAGCTCGTCAGAAAGGAATTGTCCAGTAGGTATCTTCCCTTTCACTTCTGCCTGTTGCCCGGCCTCATCTTCTTCATTCAATTCAATAGTGACCTGCTGTGAATGAGCTTCTATACACAATTGCAAGCTTGTATTGTATACATAAGATCAATATGGACCTTGACACCTACTGTACAGAGTGCAGAGTGTTTCAGCATGTCGCTATCAGATTTCAACATGACATTCAAAGTAGACATTAAAACAGAAAATGCTGAAAATACTCAGTAGGTGAGGTGGCATCTGTAGAAAGATGAACAGTGATATGTTTCAGGTTGAAACCCTCATTAGAACTGGCAAAGAAAAGGGGGAAAATAGGTTAGTTCAAATTACAATGAAGACGGGGGCAAGATGTATAGGTGAAACAGAACCTGTTTGACAAAGTGAGGGCAGGGTCATTGTGAGGTAACTTATAGTAGTCTGTCAGTAACAGAGGGAGGTGATGGGAAGGTGATATTTAGAGGGTAATATTATAATCAGTGTTAAATATTATGAAATGCAGGCTGTGGGACATGATCAGCAAGCCATGCTGTGCTAATAGAGATAACAATTGAACCAATATTGAAAAGAGCTGATCCATAGCAGAATTGACCAATTCTGCCGGACAAAGAAAGGAAATGTCTTTAAGCTGAGGAATTCGATATTGACTCCAGAAGCCTGCCACGTGGTCATAGAGAAAATGCTTTTCATCAGGCTTGCACTGGGATTCATTGTATTGATGATAGTAGCCACAGACTGCTGGGTTCAGGTGGGAATAAGATGGCAAATAAACCAATAGAAAGTTTAATGTCACCCCTTGGACTGAACTGGTAATCTGCAGCGGGGTCACCCAATTTGAGTTTGGTTTCTTTAGTATCAAGGAGACAAAATACGCTTCACTAAATTGGTAGAGTTACGAGTGAATCACTGCTTCATTTGGAAGACTGCCTCAGCCCATAGAAGGTGAAAAGGAAGTGTAAAATGGCAGCCATTGCATCTCTTGCTGTTGCCGGGGAAATTCCATAAGGAAGGGAGTGCAAGGTTGGGATGGAAGAGTGACAGAGAGCCACAGAGGAAATAGTCCCTACCAAGTGTTGAAAAGGGAGGAAAGTTGAAGGTGAATGCTGGAATTGCCTGTAGCTATAGCAAAAGACCCATTGAATGCAGAGTCTGGAGGGTGGCAGCTGAGGAACAGGACACTGTCCTTGCCCTGTCCAGGAAGAGTAGAGGTGGGAAATAGATACGATCAAGAGCTCTGTCCAACATCGTATTGGTATTGGTTCATTATTGTCATGGGTACCAAAAACAAGTGGAAGGCTTGTCTTGCATTTCGCTTGTACAGCTCAAACTATTACACAGTTCTCTGAGGAAGAATAAGGGTAAAACAAAAACAATGCAGAATAAAGTGTAAAATCTGCCAGGAGTTCAGTGCAGGGAAATGATAAGATGTAAAATCATAACAAGGTGGATCGTGAGGCTAAGAGACCATTTTATCTTACAAGAGGTCCATTCAAGTGTCTGATAAGAGAGGAATAGAAGCTGTTCTTGAGCTGGGTGATATATGCTTATGGACTTTTCTACCTTCTACCTGATGCAAAAGGGAGGAAGAGAGATGGTGGGTGGGGTCTTAAATTATGTTGGCTGCTTTACTGAGGCAGCAAGAAGTATGGACGGAGTCCATAGAGGAGAGGCTGGTTCCTGTGACATGCTGAGCTGTGCACACAGCCCTGTGTAGTTTCTCGTGGTCATGAACAGAGCAGTTGCCACTCCAAGCTGTTATTCATCCGGACAGAATGCTTTTTATGGTGCATCAATAAAAATTTGTAAGAGTCGATTGGGGCATGCCAAATTTCTTTTGCCTCTGGAGGAATTAGAAGGGTTTGTGAGCTTCCTTGGCCTTGATATCAGTGTGGTTGAACTAGGACAGGAAGAGGAGAAGCCACAGTTCAGGAAAAAGGGAAATATGTCAGAGGCAACCTGAGGTGAAAGGCCTTGAAGCTGACGTGTTAACTTTGTTTCCCTTTGCACAGATGCAGCCTGACCTGTTAACACTTCCGGCATTTTCTGCTTTGATTTCAGATTTCCATCACTTGCAGCTTTGTTCCTGATTCTTATTCATTATCGGCAAACTGTTCACCGCACAGAGGTTGAACAGTGACCTCTTGACCTGTAACATCAGAAGAGACTGGCTCAAACAGTGGCCAGTCTTTGGTTTGTTGTGGTGACTGAAATACAAGAGGTTCCACAAACTGAATTGGCATGAAGTCCATAGATACTGGACACTGACTTGCCTCATTCATTGCCCAGGTTCACAACACAACCGGACGATGAGAGTGTAATTAATTTCTTTTGTGATAGATCTCATAAAAAATGCAAACAATATGCACTCAGTGGCTACTTTATTATGTACACCTGAAAACTTGAGCATTAATGCAAATATCAAATCAGCCAATCATGTGGCAGCACTGAATAAATGAAAGCATGCAGACATGGTCGAGGGGTTCAATTATTGGGGCATTGAAGAGTCCAGCTGGGGTAGAGCTTCAGACTGTGGCCAAGTTCCTGATATGTCTTGGAGTGTGTTTTTCTGGAATTCGAATGGAGACAAAGAATAAATGACTTTGGGAAAACTGAGAGCTGACTTGCAAAGGAGATTGAAGGTTGAGAGGAAGGGAGAAATGTGGTAACTGAAAGAGACTGGCTGGTTTGAGAGGTGCACCAAGGAGAGAATAATGTGTTGTTTAAAGTTAGTGGCAGAGAAGGAGTGAATGAACTGGGTTTTTGGCTACAGCTGTCTTCCAACATATCAGGGTATTCTCTTGGAGCCTTATCCCTACAGTAGCTAACATCTTCACTTAGATTATCTTGCAGCAAATGACCTAGTCAGTAACTCGGCCTTCCCTATTTCAGTGATGGTCCTTCTGCCCTTCTCAATCAATGCTGGAATATTGTTGACTCTATGAGACCCCCCCCCACCCCATTGTCTTAGTCACCAAAAGGATTTGGGGTCCATTGCTTACTTTAGGGAGCAGCCCTTGGATGTGCGCCATGATCCCAGTATTAATTGCAGGCTGCACATTGGAATGTGGTCTGGGAGTCCTATAGGCCAGAGAGAAGGAAACAGCACTCTGGTTGTTGCTGCTGGCAAGGAATTATAGGGCTTCCTCTTGGTTCAGTGCTGATTTAAAGTGGAATAAATGCTTGGAGCATTTAATGACACTGGATTCAGCTTTATGCTTAGATGATGATATCAAGAAAGCACAGTCCAGTTGGTGACGGTAATACAGCTTTAAGTTGGACTGCCAGTCACCATTAAAAGACAGAAGAACAAGAGGTTAATTTGTTTAAATCAAACATCAGAATAGAGGAGAAATGTGATTGAAGTGATTTTGACCATGGAATGATTGTTGGTGCCAGACGGGGTGGTTTGAGTATCTCAGAAACTGCAGCACCCTTGGGGATTTTCACACACAACAGTCTCTGAAGTGTAAAGAGAATGGTGCACAAAACAAAAAAAAAAAATCCAGTGCACCGGCAGTACTGTGGCTGAAAACAACTTGTTAGTGAGAGAGATCAAAGGAAAATGCCCAAACCGGTTCAAGCGGAGGGGAAGGAGACAGTAACTCAAATAACCCCCAGGTGTTACGACAGTTACATGAAAAAGAGCATCTCTGAACGTGCAACACATTGAGCTTTGAACTGGGTGGACTACAGCAACAGAAGACCACACACATACACTCTGTGGCCATTTTATTAGGTACAGGAGGTACCTAATAAAGTGGCCAATATGTGTATGTCCAGTCAATCCATCATTCATAACAGGGATGTCTACATTCAAGCAAAGGTCTGTGCTCCCCTCACCTGATGCTCTCCAGCAAAACAGAATAAATTAACTTCACTTTGAAATGAAAGGAACAAATGATCTCCCTTATGAATCAGTGGATGGTAAACTGCCGATGTTTCTGACTCTAGCCTGGAAAGAGCCCAAGGCATAATATTAATAGCCATTGTCACCTCAACACCCTTGGCAGCGTGGTCCTTGCTCTGCTTTTGTGCTGCAGCTGGGCTTGATGTAAGTGGCAAATTTAAGTCAGGATCTTTGCTGAAGCATAGGTGTCTAACAAATTGCTTCTTGCTGAGAGCTGTGTTAAAAAGGCTTCCTCTGAACACAATGGTACAAGCAATTTCTTGTTAAGAGTCCTCATTTACCTCACCCTCTTCCCTCTCTCTCTTAATATATCCTCCACTGTTTTATTTTCTATATCATTCATCTGGCCACACTGAGAATCAGGTTCATTAGCGCTGATGTATTTTGTGGAATTTGTTGTTTCAGCAGCAATACAGTGCAATGTATAAAATAAAAGGTTCACCAGATTGATTCCTGGGATGGCAGGACTTTCATATGATGAAAGGCTGGATCAACTCGGCTTATACTGGCTGGAATTTAGAAGATTGAGTGGGGACCTGACTGAAATGTATAAAATCCTAAAAGGATTGGACGGGCTAGATGCAGGAAGATTGTTCCCGATGTTGGGGAAGTCCAGAACGAGGGGTCACAGTTTGAGGATAAAGGGGAAGCCCTTTAGGACCGAGATGAGAAAATACTTCTTCACACAGAGAGTGGTGAATCTGTGGAATTCTCTGCCACAGGAAACAGTTGAGGCCAGTTCATTGGCTATATTTAAGAGGGAGTTAGATATGGCCCTTGTGGCTAAAGGGATCGGGGGTATGGGGGGAAGGCTGGTACAGGGTTCTGAGTTGGATGATCAGCCATGATCATACTGAATGGCAGTGCAGACTCAAAGGGCCGAATGGCCTACTCCTGCACTTATTTTCTATGTTTCTATTTTTCTATAACATAAATTACAATAAGAAATATAAAAAATATTAGTGTAAAAAGAGAGCTAATAGTGAGGTAATATTCCTTGTCCATTCAGAAATCAGATGGCAGTGAGGAAGAAGTTGTTGGTGAAATGTTGAGTGTGTGTCTTCAGGCCCCTATACCTCCTCCCTGATGGTAGCAATAAGAAGAGGTCACACCCTTGATGGTGTGACCTAATGATAGATGCATCGCTGTTTGAAGATGTCTTGGAATAAGTTTGCAAATCCTCCTTTATCTAGCAGCAAGTAGTTTGTGGAGAAGGCCTGGATCCAGATGACTCCTTCAACAGTTTCCTCTCTGCTCTCTATAGGTTTATGTAATTTCAAAGACCTTTCAAACATGTCACCAGCAGATATCAGTCAGCAACTAAGCGGTGATCTCTTTGAAGAGAGGAGGTGAGGAGTTCTTCCTGCTGTTGCTCATGTCATCGGCTATGAGGCAGTAAAGGAGGGGTGTCAGCTCCAGTGTTGAGCTCGAATGGGGTCACTCAAGTGCTTTTTCTGCATTGCGTATTGGTTGACACCTTGCCCTGGCTGCCATAAAGTCCTCTTGCTTACACTTGAAATAACAATCAATATGACATTCAGCTCGCTCATGTCACATGCGCGTGGACATACCAGCCGCCATTTTGGGACTAATCTTTGTTTATGACAACCAAGTGTAATTTCACTCTGATGTTAGATTTCTGACAGTGACATTTTTAAAATATCTTAAGACCATAAGGCATAGGAGCAGAATTAGGCCATTCGGCCCATTGAGTCTGCTCTGTCACTTTATCATGGCTGATCCATTTCCCTTTGAACCCTAGTCTTCTGCCTTCTCCCTGTAATCTTTCATTACTCTTATTGTTTTTCACTGATTAGACATTGGAGTAAACAAAATCAGAATCAGGATTATTATCACTGACATGTCACAAAATTTGTTAGTTTGTAGCAGCTGTACAGTGCAAGACATTATAAATATAGGTTACAAAATAAATAAATAGTGCAAAAAATGGTTCAAGAGATAATGTTTGTGGGTTCGTGGACCCACTGTCCTGTCTCTTTTTATGCTATTTGGACAAATCAACACAGCAGCAAATGCTGCTGTCCAGTGGAGACCCTGGAAATGGGGTCAGGATATAGGTGGCAGGGGCTCAGCGTGTTCAGTCAGGAAATGCTACATTACTAAAAGATTTATCTTTGCCACTGTAATCTACAAAAATATGATTTTATTTCACAAGTAATTCATTGATGGCAAAGCACTTTGGGAGAAGCCCTGAAGATATGTTGTGGCGCTATACCAAATCAAATTCTTTATTTTAATCGCTGTGAACAATACCATATTAAAACTCCATTAAACAGTGCATTGGAAAATATGGTAATTACTGATTCAATTACAGGTCACAGTTGAACATATTACTGTTCACCTTAATTATTGTGCTGATGTCAGAGAGATTAATTTTGCTTGTGATCTAATGCAAAGCTGAAACAACAGACAACTGAATATGTTTCAATCCACCTAATTTCCTAAAAACCACAGATGAATGTGAAGAATACAGTTGGTTTCTTAGCTTTCACTTGTCAGTCCATTGTCATTCATTGGAAATTATTTTAACAGTAAAAATTGTGAATGAACATGTGTTCAAGCAGATGTTGTTCCTCGTACAGTCTGGAAAATCACACTTCAAAAGGTCACCTCTGAAATGCATGTGGTCCACACTCAGTAACTCATTGCCTTCCAGGGCTGAACGTTTGTAAATCAGGAAAATTACCGCTTCATTTCTGACGTCACACTCTGTCAACTGCCTCAAAATAATGTAGAAAAAGTTTATTTTAAATGGTCTTGCTACACCTTGGAAAAGAAAGGACAGTTGACCAGGCAACCTCTGCTGATAGGTTGAGAGCTTGGTTAAAATATTGATATATAGGGTTATATATTATCCTTATTATTATTATTATTATTATTGTCATATTATCCTTATCTATAGTTCTGATGAAGTATCTCATCTAGAAACATCAACTGTTTATTTCTCTCCATAGATGCCCAGTTCATAATGGATAAAGCCACCCTCACCAATGAGGACATCTACATGGAGCGTTGTCTCAGAAAGGCTGTATCCATCACCAGGGAACACCCCCTGCCCGCCCCCACTGACTGCCCAGGTCATGTTCTCTTCTCACTGCTGCTATCCAGAAGAAGACACTGGAGCTTAAGCACTCACACCACCAGGTTCAGAAACAGTTATCACCCCTCAACCATCAGGCTCTTGAATCAGAGGGGATAATTTAATTTCACATGCCCCACCACTGAACTGTTCCCATAACCTATGGACTCGGTCTTTCATTGATTCTATTATGGTTATTATTCTATTACAAATGTATTGAGTGTGCCTGCAAGAAAATGAATCTTGGGGTTGTATGTGGTGACATACATGCACTTTGATAATAAACTCATTTTGAACGTTGATTCTCTCTGACTTGCTGAGGTTTTTCATCATTCTGTGTGTGTAACTCTGGATTTCCAGCATCTGCAGAAACTCTTATCTGAGTGTTTGGCTATAATGCTGCCAAGTTTCAGCAGACATTGCAAATATTTCCCTCTCCTTGGGTACCTTAACTTTGCCCTTTTAAGCCTTGTGTCCCCACATATTTTTTTTCGGATGAAATCACATTTGGCCACTGTGGAAGAATAAAGGATTGTTTATTTGATGGAACCAGAGTTACTAGTACTTTTCCATTATGACCCTTAAGGTTATGAAAATATGAAACTTCCCGACTCTTCTGATGCTTCTAAAATTTTGCACATAGTCAGCCATAAACTCAGTCCAGACTAACTGGTTGAAGGGTCAGCAAAAGGGTTAATGAACCAAGTAGCCAATTAGTATTTTTCTATTTAAACTTTGCAACCAAATGATCTTTTGTAACCCAATGTCCTAAGCTTAGACTTACAGCAGACAAAAGAGCTAGGAGCAGGAGTAGGCCATCTGGCCCGTAAAGCCTGCTCTGCCAATGATTGTGTTTCATAATCAGGATGCAGCGCTGAGTGCAGAAATGAGAAACGTACATTCATATGACTTAGTTACTGACCTAAGATTTAAAATACCATGAGCTACAGATTTACCCATTTGCTCCTGTTTTTTATGGTGTGTGTGGTTAAGACTAAAATTACAAACATCTTGAGGAATAAGGAACTTTCCACTGCTCATCTGGAGTTCAGGACTGCTGGATTGTGAGACAGACTCCCCATGATATATCTCATAAGTAAAATGAGTTTGATCCCAGTCTCCTTGGAGTCCGCGTTTATTTGTCTTATCAAGACAGTTAGTTTTGGTAAAAACCACCTTGGCCATTCCCCTTTCTCTGTTCAGGGGGGCGTGAAAGTCCAGATGACCAGACTCAAGAATAGCCTCTTCCCCACTGCTTTCAGACTTCTGAAACAATCCTACATTTCTCATCCGCCTCCCAGTGGTGCTGTCACATTCTTGAACCCTTAATTCTATGTCTTCTGTCATTGTCACTTAGGTAATTTTTTTTGTACTACCTCAGTTTACGCTACAATGCCTTGCATAATTCCCTTATTTTTGCATTTGTCACTGTATTTACTGTTGTGTTTATTATTATGTATACTGTTACTCTGTGAGCTTCACGTGAGCAAGGAATTTTATTTCACTTTTACAAAAATCAGGCCTTTGAGTATGTTGTTGGCTCGCAGACTGTATTCTTCTCATCTACCCTGCAGATATATATTTGAACTTCTCCAAACAAATTTTCACCAATGTCATGGCAGCAAAATAGCCCCTAAAAGGTTGCAGATGATATTAACCCTCTTCATTTCTTTCTGCTTCCCTGCAGCCTTTAATACGGTCCACAGCACTTTCCTCTTTTAGCATCAGCCATCTGATCATTCAGCTGGATGGGAATACCCTGAGATACACACACAGAATGCTGAAGGAACTCAGCGGGCCATCAATGCAGGGAATAAACAGTCGACGTTTTAGGCCGAGCCCCTTCATCCGGTCCTGTTGCTGCTGAGTTCCTTCAGCATCTTGCGTGTGTTGCTCTGGATTTCCAGCATCTGCGGAATCCCTAGTGTTTGAGATTACTTTGACCTGCTTTTATTCTCGTCCTGAAGACGCATTCAACATTTTAGGAACAGCTTCTTCCCTTACGCTTCAGATTTCTGAATGGACAATTAATCCATTTACAATACCTATTCTTTTACTATCTTTTTGTATTACTTATTTAATGTAATTTTATGAAATATATTTTCATTGTAATTTATAGTTTTTTTTATTATATGTTGAGATGTATTAATGTTACAGGGCAACAAATTTCATGACATATGCCAGTAATATTAAACCTGATTCTGATTGGCCCCTGGTGCAATCATTGAATTGTGTTGGTCATTATTGCAAATGACACATCTCACTGCATGTTTCAATGTACCTACAATGTGTGTCTGTGGGCTCCTGTACCTCCTGCCTGGTGGTAGCCGTGAGAAGAAGAGAAGAGAAGAAGAGAAATTGCCTTTAAACACACGAGACAGCATAGGCCATCAACTTTTGATGTTTCTGTAGCAGGCAATTTCTTTTTTAAGGGTCGAGTTGCTAGCTCGACGCTCAACCCAGCATGGATGGAAAGCGTGCATGGGAGCCGGATGGATTCGAACTCAGGACCTTCCCGAAGTCCAGCGCTGATGCCACTACGCCACCAGCCAGCTAGTGAGAAGAGTCATTGGCAAGAATTTTTCTTTCCTCAGTTCTCCTTTAGGTTAGGACATTGTTTCCTTGATGTGCAGGAGAATAAGAGGAGATTTGATAGAGGTTTACAAAATTATGAAGGGTAAATGCAAGAAGATTTTTTTTCCATTGAGGTTTGATGAGAGTAGAGCTAGAGGTCATAGGTTAAGGGTGAAAAGTGAAATATTTAAGTGGAGCTTGAGGGGAATCTTCTTTAACAAGAGGGTGGTGTGAATGTGGAGCGAGCACCCGGCAGAAATGGTGTATGCGGAAGGGGTGGATGGGGGTTAAATTGCAACATTTAAGAGAAATTTGGATAATGGGAGGGGTGTGGAGGGCTGTGGTCCGGGTGTGGTTTTATGGGACTAGGCAAAATGACAATTTGACACTGACCAGATGGGTCAAAGGGCATATTTCTGTGGTATAGTGCTCTATGCCTCTATAACTGAGGCTCTGTATGTAGACCCTGACCTATCTCAGCACCATCTCTCTCAATCTGTATGTTGGATCCTTCCTGGGCATTAGCATCCCCAGCATCAAGGACATCTTCAAAGGACAATTCCTCAAAATGGTGGCATCCATCATTAAGGACCCTCATCATGCAGGACATGCCCTCTTCTCATTGCTACCATCAAGGAGGAGGTACAGGAGCCTAAAGACACAAACCCAACATTTTAGGAACTGCTTCTTCTTGTTTGCCATCAGATTTCTAAATGGACAATTAACCCATGTACACTACCTATTCTTCTTCTCTTTTTTGCATAACATATTTAATGTGATTTTTTAAATATATTCCTTATAACAATTTATAGTTTCTTTATTATTAGGTGTTGAGATGCATTGCTGCCACAAAACAACAAATTTCATGACATATGTCAGTAATAGTAAATCTGATTCTGATTCTGATTCTCCCCTTAATGTAATCCTCAGATTGTGTTGGTCATTTGTAAACAACACATTTCAACCCTATGTTTCAATGTACCAGCAGTGAGTGTCTGCAGGCTCCTGTACCTCCTGCCTGATGGTAGCAATGAGAAGAGGGCATCTCCTGGGTGATGGGGGGTCCTAATGATGGAAGCAACCATTTTGAGGCATCATGTCATTAATGCTGGTGAGACTGGTCCCATGATGAAGCTGGCTGAGTTTGTAACTTTCCTCAGCTTTTATTGATCCTATGCAGTAATCATTCCCCCCAACCCTACCCACTCCATACCACACAGCAATGCAACCAGTGAGAATGCTTTCCACGGTACATCTGCAGAAATTAATGACAGTCTTTGGTGACCTACCAATTCACCTCAAACTCTGGATGCAATATAGCTGCCGTCATGCCTTCTTTGTAATTGCATCAATATGCTGGGCACAGGATAGATGTTCAGAGATGTTGACACCAAGGAAATTGAAAGTGCTCACCCTTTCCATTGCTGATCACTCAATGAGGATGTGAGTGTTCCCTTGGCCTCCTCTTTCCAAAACCCACATTCAATTCCTTGGTCTTACTGATGTCGAGTGCAAGATTGTTGAAATGAAACCACCTAACCAGCTGATCTACAGTACCTCCCTTCTGTATGCCTCTTCTTCACCATCTGGAATTCTCCCAACAAGAACTATGTCATCAGCAAACTTATGGATTGCATTTGAGCTGTGCCTAGCCACAGAGTTGTGGGTATAGAGAGAGTAGAGCAGTGGGCTAAGCATGCATCCTTGATGTGTACTGGTGTTGATTGTCAGTGTGGGAGGGAGAGATGTTATTTCTGATCGGCAGTGACTGTGATCTCCCAATGAGGAATTCAAGGATCAGTTGCAGAGGGAGGTACGGAGCCCCAGGTTTTGGAAGCTGCTGAGTAGCACTGAGAGTATGATGGCAGCCCACAATTATTGCCATGCTTCTGGTGCCAACATTGTACACCCACAACTACTAACCCTAACCTGTACGTCTTTGGAATTTGGGAGGGAACTGGAGCATCCAAAGGAAATCCACACTGTCACAGGGAGAACATACAAGCTCCTTACAGAAAGTGACAGGAATTGAACTCTGATTCTAATCACTGGCACAGTAAAGCTTGTGCACTAATCATTCTGCTACTGTGCTGCCCCTTACCTAATGTTGAATAGTCTCTTCCTTAAAAGCGAGAGTATTCCCAACTGACACGAGCCATTGGCTGTTGATGGAAGGCTGCTGGTGAATTCATGACAAGAATAGCTTCAAAATTCAAATTTATTCTCAAAGTATGTATACCATATACAACTTTGAGATTCATCGCTGCAGGCACCCACACAAAACAAAGGAACGCAATAGAATCCATAAAAAACACAACAAAGACCGACAAACGAGGTTGTGAATGACAAGATGATAAACGCAAGATTGCTGTTTTAATGCATCTTGTTAAGGCTGTCACATATTACTTAGGTCTGGCTATGAAACTCTACCCTAATTTAGAGTTGACATCTTCTCGAGATAAAAAGAAGGTCAGCATCAACAGACAGGTTTGTGATTCAGTGACAAGACTCAGCCCAGCAAAGTGCCTGGCAGACCTTTTTTCCCCAAACACCTCTGTAGTTTATTTGCGAGGGAGGATCAGTTATGTGTTTTATTCCACTGGTAAGTATTAATTTACTGTTCTTAGCAGTTTCTGAAATAAATGGAATTCTGACATTGATAGAATCCAGGACTTAAAAATAAAAACCATTAACCATTGAAGATAAGTTATACAAGAACCATTAACTGTTCCTCTGATCATATATGTTTTCAGTATTTCTTGATATACTGCAATATTTTTTAAAAAGTACTTATTTTCACAAATATCTTCTTTTTCATCTACACAACACCAGAACCTGGGCAGATGTTGACTGAGTGACACTTTGAGATTAGTGGATACCTCCCTTCTTCCTCAGGAGTCTTATCATTTACTTCATCTTTGCTTTATCACTAGGGATCTAGATGGCACAGTGCTATATAGCAAAACTGCAAAAATCATGCCAGCCTTTCTATGTTGGGATGCAAAGGAGATGTCAGCAAGTCCTGGGGAGTATAATGCAAACATCAGCATTCACATCTAACTCGGTAAATATAAAATACTCTTAAGAAATTACTGCATACAAAACACTATTGTGAACAATCTATTCAAGAAAATTTAAATAACTCTTGAGTAGCTCAATGCTTATTTTTGTCAAAAGATATTTGGTCATTCCTAATCACAATTACAATAATACAAATGTAGTGTGTTCGCTTAAGGGCAGTATTTACCAGATGGACTGATTTTCGATGCATTGTTTTACTGAGTGCAGACTTCTTTTTTGGAAAGAATGTTTCCTTGGCAGGCCTTTCCTTTAACATCAGACTTAATGAACAGTAGTGTAACAGACCATAAAGTAAAAATCAGTACGGCCTTGGTGAGTAGATTTTTTCATTGATTCATTGTGCTTCTTGGATTTACTGTGTATGCCCTCAAGAAAATGAATCTCCCGGTTGTACATAGGGGCATCAAGTTCAAGTTTGAGTTTAGTTGTTATTTGACTATACATAAATACCCATGAATACGGCCAAGTCAAACAGCTTTATTCCGGGGCCAAGGTGCAAAACACAGTACCAATAGTCATTCACAGCACAAAGCACACATAACGCATTTAAGACAGCGGTAAGATATAATCACACAAAAAAAAAGTCCATCTCCCTGAGTCCATGTATCTTGCAGCAGTCTGCAGTAGGACACATCTTATCTTCTGTCAAGGGAACACTGGAGAGCAGCACCAATTCTAGCATGCACGCCATGCCACACTGCCTCTGGCATTCTAGTGGAGCACACCAACTCCGATGTCTCTCTCCTGGGCATGAGCAAACAGGTGACACCACGGCTTGAGACTAGTTCTCGCTACAAATGATGCCACACAGCTCCCCTGCCTTTTGCCAATAAACCAGTGAATTAGACTTGCAGCATTCCACATTGGCAATGTCCAACATGGTCTTGCAATCACAAGAAAAGCAACGAAGATGATCACTTGCATACGTCCTTCGTGTACTCACTCCAACATCTCTGTCGCAAGCAGCAGCACGATCAACAGTGAGTCCAGCTCCTTCAGTTCCTCCACCAACAAGCAACTTGTTGATGGGGTAGACCTGCAGTATTAAGTTCTTAATGTCCATCAGTATCTTGCAATTGTTAAAAATACTTTAAAAAAGACAATAAAACCTTTAGTTAGCCCCCAGAAGCCTCTGTGTCGGAGTGCGCCACCATCTTACTAGAAGTGCATATGTGTACTTTGATAATAAACTTGCATTGAACTTCAAACTTTTCAGCAAAAAGGCAATGAGATTTGACATTTGACCTATTCATGACTTAAATTTACTTATGAGTGATAAATTGTCCTTTGTCTGCATAAGCAGTATGGTGATGCTCTGGATGTAGTAATTTCTTGACCTACTCTTGTCTAAAAGTAAAGCACTAAAACATTAAGTTAGGGTTTTGAGAAAATTGCAATGAACAGGGTTTAACTTACTTCAATTAATGAAAGTCAGAATTACTAGCAACCATGCTGTGAACCATGGGTAGAAACTTGCAGGAAGCTGAATTTCAAATGAGCAAAAGGGATGAAATTATGATAATCATGCCACTGAATTCGGTAAGCATATCCTCTAATCAATTTGTATCCATCATCATAAATAACAGTCGATTGCAGACTCCTCATGGGAGGATAATCCAGAAGGTTAAGATGCATGGGATCCACGGTGAATTGGCCATTTGGATTCAGAATGGGCTTGCCCATAGAAGATGGAGGGTAGTAATTGAAGGGATTTATTCTAGCTGGAGATCTGATTAGTGGTGTTCCACTGGGACCTGTGACCTCTACTGCAGAGTTTTGTGAAAATGGAAATGGGTGGGTGAGTAAGCTTGCAGACGATATGAAGGTTGGTAGTGCAGTTTACAGTGTCAGGTATTGAGTTGAAAAGTCCGGAAGTTATGTTGCAGCTTTTTAAAACTCTAGTTAAGCTGCATCTGGAGCATTGCACACTGTTCTGGTCGCCCCATTATAGGGAGGATGACAAGTTTTTGGAGAAGGTGCAGAAGAGATTTACCATGAGGGCATTCAAAAAGCAAGATTCAACTCTCATAGTGAGCTTTCCTGATTGTGTGTGATGCGTTCTGGGGTTATGATGGGTTGTGCACGATGAACATCCCAGGCATGTGCTGTAACAGGATGTTGGACAAACTTATGCTGTTTCCTCTGGAGCGGTGGAGGCCAAGGGAAGATCTGATAGAGGTTTATAAGATTATGACAGGCTTAGATAGAGGAGACGGATATTATCTTTTTGCCAGGGCTAAAATATCCAATACCAGAGGACATGCATTTAAGGAGAGAGGGGGTAAATTCAAAAGAGGTGTGAAGAATAAAGGTTTTTTTTACACAGGAAGTCATGGGTGCCTGCAATGTGCTGCCTGTGATGGTGGTAGAGGCCGATACATTAAGGACTTTCAAGAGACATTTAGATGGGCACATGAATGTGAGGAAAATGGAAGGATATGGACATTCTGTAGGCATAACGGAGTACTTTTTGGCCATTTGATTAATAATTTATTTGTTCTGGCAAACACTGAGGGCCAAAGGGTCTGTTGCTATGCTGTATTGTTCTATATTCTATCTTCCGCTTTGTCACAGCAGCATAGCAATTAGCACAACACTATCACAGGTCAAGGTGTCAGAGTTCAAAGTTCAATCCTCTGTAAGGAGTTTGTACATCCTCCCTGAGGGTTCCTGCGGCTGCTCCGGTTTCCTCCCACAGTCCAAAGACATACTGGTCAATAGGTTAATTGGTCATTGTAAATTGTTCCATGATGAGACGAGGGTTGAACCAATGGGTTGCTGGAGGTGCGGCTTGAAGGCCTGGAAGGGTCTATTCTGCGCTGTATTTCTCAGTAAATAAATAAATAAATAAACATATGACTTATTGAAGAGAAGGTGTGCAATCTGGCAACCATTTATGGGAAGTCAAAGAATCGAGAGGCCTTTAAAAGCCAACAGAAGACAACAGAAAAAAATATAATGGAAGAGAAGATGAACCTAATCAAAAACATTAAAAAAAGATGTCATAAGTTTTTTTTTGAATATTTTGAGAGGTAAAAATGGACATTGGATTTCTTGAGAACAATACTAGAGAGGTAGTAATGGGGAACAGGGAAATGATAGAGGAGCTAAGTAAGTCTGTTGTGTCAGAAGGCACAAACAATATGTCAGAATTTCAAGAGGGTCATGGGGCAAAGTTGAGTGTAGTGGCCATTTGCTAAGGAGAAGATGCTAAGGAAGTTGAAAGGTATGAAGATGGACTACATCCCAAAAGTTCTGAAAGTGGTAACTGAAAAAATTAGGGAGGCATCAGTACAGAATTTTCAAGACTCACTGGACTCAGGGAGGATTCCAGGGGACTGGAAAATTACAAATGTGACACCATTGCTGAAGACAGAGAGGCAAAAGGCAGGAAATTATAGGTAGGTTATACTGACATCAGTGATTGTTAAGGTTTTAGAGTCCATTACTAAGGATGAAATTTTGGAGTTCTTGGAAGTATATGATAAAGTAGGGCAAAATCAGCACTGTTTCATTAATGAGTGATCTTGCCTTACTAGTCAGCCAATGGTTTTAGAGGCAAGGTAGTAGAATGGACAGAATATTGGCCTACTAGTAAAAGAGAGTATGGATAAAATGGTCCATTTCAAGATTTCTGCTTGTGACCAGTGGAATTCTATAGGGTTAAGTGTGTGTTAGGACCTCAACTTTTTAATTGGTACACTAATGATCTGGATGTAGCCACTGAGGGCATTGTGGCCAAGTTTGCAGATGATACCAAAGACAGGTAGATAAGCAAATAGTGTTGCCAAAGCAATGGGTCTGGAGAAGGACTTGGACGAGTTGAGAGAGTTAACAAAGAGGTTTCAGATACAATACAACAGAGAGAAGGGTGGGATTATGTAGCGTCATTGGAAGAGTAAAAGTGTCGACTGATTTTTAAATGGAGAGAAAATTCAAAAAACAGAGGTGCAAAGGGACCTGAGAGTCTTAGTGTATTCCCTCAAGGTTAACTTTCAGGTTGAGCCAGTGGTAAGGAAGGCAAATGCAATGTCACCATTCATTTTGAGAGTACTAGAATGTAAAAGCAAGCTTGCATTGCTGAGGCTTCATAAGGAATTGGTCATATTGCATTTGAAATATTGTGAGCAATTTTGGACCTCACCTCTAAGGAAGGATGTGCTGACCCTGGAAGCAGTTGAAAAGAGTGTTGCAAGGAAGGTCCCATAAATGGAAGGCTTAACGTATAAGGAGTGCTTAATGCCTCGAGGCTTTTGTATTCCAAGGGGTTCAGAAGGATGGGAATGGGGGGGGGAATCTCATTAAAATCTATTGAATACTGAAAGGCCTGGATAAAGTGAATATCGAGGAGTTGTTTACATTAGTATGAAAATCTAGGATCAGAGGGCACAGACTCAGCATCATCCCTTTAAAACTGCGATAGGAATTTCTTCAGCCAAAAGGTGGCAATTTTGTGGAGGTGGTTGCTGCAGTACGTTGCGGAGGCTAAGTCATTGCGTGTCTTTAAAGCAGAGATTAATAGGTTCTCATTGGCAAGAGGTTTAATAGTTATCGGGAGAAGGTGGGAGAAATTTACTGTGATTGAATAGCATAGCAGACTTGATGGGCCATATGGCCTAATTCTGCTCCTATATCTTCTTGTCTTATGGACATTTAGATCTACTTTACCACATGTTGATACCTTCCTTGAGCCCTTATGTTTTCTAAATAGTAGTTATTCCGTTCATCCAACCTACAACACCGAATACGAATAAATTTCTCCTACATGTATACTGAGAAGTTGTTATTGTTCTTCATCATAAACACTGTTCCCTAAGTATTGACTTAGAAACATAGAGAACCTACAGCACAATACAGGCCCTAAGGCCCACAAAGCTGTGCCAAACATGTACTTACTTTAGAAATAACTGAAGGTTACCCATAGCTCTCTATTTTTCTAAGCTCCATGTACCTGTCCAAGAGTCTCTTAAAAGATCCTATTGTACCTACCTCCACCACTGTCCCCGGCAGCCCATTCCACGTAGTCACCACTCTCTGCGTAAAAAACTTACTCCTGACATCTCCTCTGTACCTACTTCCAAGCACCTTAAAACTGTGCCCTCTCGTGCTAGCCATATCAGCCCTGGGAAAAAGCCTCCGACTATTCACATGATTAATGCCTGTCATCATCTTATACACCTCTATCAAGTCACCTCTCATCCTCTGTCGCTCCAAGGAGAAAAGGCCAAGTTCACTCAACCCATTCTCGTAAGGCATGCTCCCCAATCCAGGCAACATACTTGTAAATCACCTCTGCACCCTTTCTATAATTTCTACATCCTTCCTGTAGTGAGGTGACCAGAACTGAGCACATTACTCCAAGTGGGGTCTGACCAGGGTCCTATATAGCTGTAACATTACAGTTCTATCTCGGCTCTTGAACTCAATCTCATGGTTGATGAAGGCCAATGCACCGTATGCCTTCTTAACCACACATTATGGATTTGGGCCCCAAGATCTCTCTGATACTCCACACTGCCAAGAGTCTTACCATTAATACTATATTCCGCTGTCATATTTGACCTACCAAAATGAACCACCTCACACTTATCTGGGTTGAACTTCATCTGCCACTCCTCAGCCCAGTTTTGCATCCTATCGATGTCTCACGGTAACTTCTGACAGCCCTCCACACTATTCACAACACCAACCTTTGTGTCATCAGCAAATTTACTAACCCATCCCTCCACTTCCTCATCCAGGTCATTTATACAAATCACGAAGAGAAGGGGTCCCAGAACAGATCCCTGAGGCACATCACTGGTCACCAACCTCCATGCAGAATATGACCCGTCTACAACCACTCTTTGCCTTCTGTGTGCAAGTCAGTTTTGGATCCACAGAGCAATATCACCTTGGATCTTATGCCTCCTTACTTTCTCAATAAGCCTTGCATGGGGTACCTTATCAAATGCCTTGCTGAAATTCATATACACTTTATCTACTGCTCTATCTTCATCAATGTGTTTGTTCACGCCCTCAAAAATTTCAGTGAGGCTCGTAAGGCATCACCTGTCTTTGACAAAGCCAAGCTGACTATTCCTAATCATATTATGCCTCTCCAAATGTTCATAAATCCTGCCTCTCAGGATCTTCTCCATCAACTTACCAACCACTGAAGTAAGACTCACTGGTCTATAAATTCCTGGGCTATCTTTCTTGAACAAGGGAATAACATCTGCAACCCTCCAATCCTCCGGAACCTCTCCCATCCCCATTGATGATGGAAAGATCATTGCCAGTGCTCAATAATCTCCTCCCTCGCCTCCCACAGTAGCCTAGGGTATATCTCGTCCGGTCCCAGAGACTTATCCAACTTGATGCTTTCCAAAAGCTCCAGCACATCCTCTTTCTTAATGTCTATATGCTCAAGCTTTTCAGTCCGCTGTAAGTCACCCCTACAATCGCCAATATCCTTTTCCGTAGTGAATACTGAAGCAAAGTATTCATTAAGTACCTCAGATACCTCGTCTGGTTCCATACACACTTTCCCACTGTCACACTTGATTGGTCCTATTCTCCCACGTCTTATACTCTTGTTCTTCCATACTTGTAGAGGGCCTTGTGGTTTTCCTTAATCCTGCTCACCAAGGCCTTCTCGTGGCCCCTTCTGGCTCTCCTAAATTCACTCAAGTTCCTTCCTACTAGCCTTATAATTTTCTAGATCTCTATCATTACCTAGCTTTTTTGAACCTTTCGTGAGCTTTTCTTTTCTTCTTGGCTAGATTTTCAACTGCCTTTGTACACCATGGTTAATGTACACTACCATCCTTTCCCTGTCTCATTGGAACGTACCTGTGCAGAACGCCATGCAAATATCCCCTGAACATTTACAACACTTCTGCCGTACATTTCTCTGAGAACATCTGTTCCCAATTAATGTCTCCAAGTTCCTGCCTGATACAGTAGCTTTGTATTTCCCCTTACTCCAATTAAACGCTTTCTTAACTTGTCTTTTCCTATCCCTCTCCAATGTTATGGTAAAGGAGATAGAATTATAATCACTATTTCCAAAATGCTCTTCCACGGAGAGACCTGACACCTGACCAGGTTCATTTCCCAATACTAGACCAAGTACAGCCTCTCCTCTTGTAGGCCTATCTACATACTGTGCCAGGAAACCTTCCTGAACTCACCTAACAAACTTTTCGCTCTAGGGAGATGCCAATCAATATTTGGGAAATTAAGATCACTCATCTCGACAACCCTGTTATTACTGCATCGTTCCAGAATCTGTCCCCCCCCCCCCCCCCGTCTGCTCCTCGATGTCCCTGTTACTATTGGGTGGTCTATAAAAAACACCTAGTAGAGTTATTGACCCCTTCCTGTTTCTAACTTCCACCCATAGAGACTCAGTAGACAGTCCCTCCATGACTTCCTCCTTTTCTGCAACTGTGTCACTATCTCTGATCAGCAGTGTCACTCCCCCACCTCCTTTGCCTCCCTCCCTGTCCTTTCTGAAACATCTAAAGCCTGGCACTCGAAGTGGCCATTCCTGCCCCTGAGACATCCAAGTCTCTGTAATGGTTACAACATCATAGCTCCAAGCTCATCTGCTTTGTTCACAATGCTTCTTGCATTAAAATAGACACATCTCAAACCATCAGTCTGAGCGTATCCCTTCTCTATCACCTGCTTATCCTCCCTCTCGCACTCTCTGACAGGATATCTGTAATGGTCAGCAAAGTTCCCAGGCACATGCTGACCTTAAGGCCTCTAGTTTAGGATGTGCTTCCAAAGTAGCACGTGGCTTTCTCAGTGCCCGCTTTGCTGATGCACATTGTAGACTTGGTATTCTGGTGGAAGATTATGTGAACTGTAAGCTGATGAATGAACAGCTAATTAGTTTGGACAGTTTCTCTTGAATGGTACTGAGATACTTATGTTTTGGAAAATCATGCAGGTCATGGTGTGGGCCTGTAAGAAATCTGACCCAATGTTCTTTCTTTTTAAAATAATGGAGTGTGAAATAATTAGTGTGAAATTTTAAAAGTCAATATTCTGAGAGCATGATTGTTTAATTTTCACTGTCTTCGGCATCGTATTATGACTCAGCATAGAACCATGTGAAAGGCCCCATATGAGGGCAGAGCGTGCAAGAGCTCAAATATGAACAATTAACATTCTTACATTGTGCACCAAAAAATAAAATGGAAAATAAGATATAATGTAGTCGATCCTTATAAATGCATCTTGTAAAAGCCCAATTCTGTCCATCTGTAGAAAACACTATGAAAGAATAATGTCTCTTTGAAGGATTAGCTCATTACTTGTGAAGCAGCTTATCTTATCAGAAAGGATTTGAAGTCTTCGACTATGCCTGCTTCCATACAGCAGGAAGAAAAAAAATGGTGAATACTAGGCATATTCCAGTTTACTCCATGAATATTGTAACTGAAGAATCAAGAAACACGTCCAATAAATTTTACTTTACATGCCCATTCACATTATTTAAATTATTATAATAGAAAATCGTCTGCTTTACCTGGTAAAATGTCACTGATAAGCCCTAAGATCAACATATTTTAATCAAAAATCCTTTATCAGAGATGACATTTTGTTTTAAAGACAGGGATTTATCTTGGTAAAATGAATTGACTTTCTATTGACCTCTCCACTAATTTCTGCACTCAGCTTGTTCAACAGTTTTTTTTCCCTTGATGTCCTGAGGTAAAAGCAGGTGACTCACTGTTAGACTCCTGACATTTAATTAATGTGAGAATAAGTTTCTGGTAGCAATTTACATTAAAGTATTTTTATTAGGTTAGCAAGTGAGAAAATGTCTCTAAATCAAAAGTTGGCACAGAAATGTAGTCTTTGAAGTATTGAAGGTCTGCTTGGAGTACTCTTAGTTTACTCTAGCTTATTTTTTCTTTTGTAGAACTGTTGTTTTCCTTGTTAAGGAGTGAAGAATTAACACTGTGTCACTGCTTGTCTGATGTTCCACACAAATTTCTATCCCTTTTCCATTCAAAGACCGAAGGCTAGACAGATAATTCCTGAAACTGGAGTCATACTTAATCCCAGGATAAGTCCGGAAACACATACCTAGGATGGCCTAATTCCATCTGAGTTTACAGTATATCCAGCACTGCTCAGTTGCTGGTGAAGTATTCATCTATGCCTTTGTTTCAACTAAGCAACTTTTCTGAAGCATCTTCCTTGCTCTACTCTCCAGGTGTGTGAAGTCATCCAAAATCCTGTTGCCTGCTTGCTAATTTGTACCTGGCCCATTCATTTGTCACCAATAAGTTGGCTCCTGGGCAAGCAATGGTTTGATTTTAATTTCCTCATCCTGGTCAAATGCCTTCATCACCGTGGCTTTACAATCCCTCGGGTCTGACAAACCTCTGAGGTTTTTGATCCCTTCTCATTCTGACCACAAGCATCACCACTTTTATCTACAGTTAGTGTGTTGCTGTGGTTTCAACTATATTCTGAAGTCATGACTCTTCCTCCTTTCCCTTCTTTAAGATTCTCCTTAAGTATTATTATTTTTTTTATATTTTTTTCTCTGCTCAAGCCGGTAAAACTTGAGGTATGGGCATAACCAAGCATGCTAATTTGTCAATTGCTAGGAACTTTCAGGCTACTCTCGTAGTGCTTTGTATTGTGGCTTTCTGAAGATTCACATAGATGTTACTGTGTAATCCTTATTGTTTAATACTATTGTGTAGTGCCTTTGGGCTGATACCAGTTGTAGATATCACTATTGGGACAATGTTTATCCTGCTCGTATTCCAAAGTCTTTCAATTTCCTCTTTTAATTCAGCCTACTTCTGGTGTTTTTATTGATTTCTGTAAGCTAAGTGTATTTGGAATGGTTTCTATCTATTAAGTAAGTTGTCCTTGCTTGTTTATTCTGTATTATTATATCCAGACGGTTATTATGGATTGTCCTACCTGTAATAATGGATTGGTTGTAATATAATTTGTGGGATTCTGACTCTAAAACTGGATCAGGCTTGTAAAACTGGAAGGTGTGATTTCATTTATGAGATCGTATTTTAAAGCAATAATAATAATAATGATTATTATTATTATATTGGGGTGAATGGAGTGTCCAAGGAGGGGTAGCTCCTCTGGTGAAGGGGCTTGACATGTCCATTCTGGAACAGCTCATTCACCTTTGGTTCCCACTGGAAACGCTGCTCTCACCTGTACCTCTCAGTAGCTGTCTGTCTGTGTGTGAGAGCAGCCACAGGGAGATGATTCTGCAACACTACATGGAGAGCAAAGGGAACGACGACGCACAGAAGAAGTCACGGTCTTCCACTGCCGCCACAGAACACCCCGATTGTGACGACTACTGGTATCAGTGGACCCAGACTTCCGCTCAAGAGAGTGGAACTGCCCTAGAGCAACAGCTTTAAAAACTCACCCACAGAGGTTTTCTCATGCGGTTCACGTCATCCGAACTAGACAAATCTAGCTGTCATGATCAGATATGACAGACAGAAAATCTATCATCATTATATTGAGCAAATAGTGTGTTATCCTTGATTGTAAGTGGCTTTGAGCACAACCTTGCTCCTAAACTATTTACAGGTATTAGGACTGTAGTGAGTCCCCATCAGGTATATTATTTGCAGTTTGTTGTCTGTACATAAGAAAGGTTATATTTGCTGTGGTGCTGCAGCAAAGATTCACCAGATTGATTCCTGGAATGGGCAGTTTGTTGTATAAGAGGCTGGAGTGACTAGGCCTGTATTCATTTGGACTTAGAAGAATGGGTGATGATTTCACTGAAACATACAAAATCCAGGGTGGACTGGATGTGGGTAGTCTAAACGAGAGGTCATGGTCTTATTTAGAAATGAGAGGAGTAATTTCCTGACTCTGTGAGTGGTGACCTCGTGGAAACTTCCACTGAAGGAGACATGTTTGCTGAATATATTAAGGTAGGAGGTGGATAGATTTATACATGCAAAAGGAATCAAGGGGTATGTAATAGTGTGATAATCATGATGACACTGAATGCTGGAACAGCTTTGATGGGCTGAATGGTCTACTCATACTTATATTTCCTGTTTCCGTGCTTTTCTGTTGGCTCTTTAAACAAAAGCTTGGTTATCTTTTATTATATTCTTGTGACTTGGCTTCAAATTTTGCTTGATAATGTTCCTGTGAAGTGCTTACGTACGTATCACCATGTAAGCATAAATTATTTTTGTTGTTTGGTGAAGAGATCATCTGAAATTCTCAGTCCCTTTTTATAAAATGTTATGTTACTTAAGAACTGTCATGAAGCTATTGCCTTCTAGGAGCACAGATTTCATTCAGCTAGAAGCATCCTGAATATAGAAGTGTTAAATCTTTTAATATTGGATTACATAGTACATAATGGCACAGATGGCAATGGATGAGATGGGATACCTGCCTTCACTAGCTGGATCACACAATGTAAGAGCATGGAGATTATGGAACAACATTATAAAACTAGGATATAGCTGCAGGATGGTCAATTCTGGTCACCACACTTTTAAGAAGGCAGTGTTTGCACTGACAAGGACACAGAAGAGAATCAACAGGATAAGACTATACTACAAGAGAAACACTTGGCGCATCAAGTCTGCTGTGCCCTTCCATCATGGCTAATTTATTGACCCTTTCAACCCTATTCTCCTGCCTTCTCTCCATAATCTTTGACGCCCTTACTAATCAAGAATGTATCAACCTCTACTTTAAATATACCCAATGATTTGGCCTCTATTGCCAGCTATGGCAATGAATTCCACAGATTCACCATTGTCTGGCTAAATAAATTCCTCCTCGTCACTGTTTTAAAGGGATGCTTTTTTATTCTGAGGCTGTGGCCTCTGGTCCTAGACTCCCCCACTACAGGAAACATCCTCTGCATATCAGCTAGATCTATGTCTTTCAATATTCTATAGGTCTCAGTGAGATTCCCCCCTCAATCTTCTAAACTCCAGTGAGTCCAGGCTGGACCCATCAAATGCTCCTCCTCATATGGTAACCCTAGGATGTTGCATGGGTTGGAAGATTAAGAGGAGAGACGGGAGAGGTTGGGTTGTTTTCACTGGAGCAGAAGAGGTTGAGGGTGCATTCTAACAGAGATATACAAAATTGTGAAAGGTGTAGATTAGGTAGATGGTGAGAAACTTTTCCACATAACAGAGATGCTTAAAACCAGAGTGGATAGGTTAATGTATGAAGTTAGAAAAAATCTGGAAATTTTACTTTCACCCCAAGGGTTGTTGTAATCCAGAATGCATTGCCTGTGGAGGCAGGTACTCCCTCAACAACTGGACATAGAAGGTAATGGGCCAAGTGCTGGTAAAAAGGGTTAGCATTGTTGGTTTGCGTGTATGTGATGGGCTGAAGAGCTACATGACTCTGAACTCTGTGAGGAATAGGCTGTTCAGCACAACAAGCTCACATTGATGCACAAACTCCACTCTAATTTCGACTCATCTTTCCCCAATTAAACCTGCGTAACCCTCTATTCCTTTTACCCGTATGTTTGTCCAGAAAACCATTAAATGCACCTACAGGGAAGTAAAAATAAGCTTAAATGAAGCACTGAAAGTGGTCTGGGTTCTGTTCTAATCCCTGAAGCACTCTGCTAGAGTTTGCACGTTCTCCTTTTGAGTCCCACAGGTGCTTGGTTTTCTCCCACTTCCCAACGTTGTGGAGGCTCGTAAGCTAATTAGCCATGGTAAGTTGCACCTCCTGTACATGAGTGGTAAATCTCTGCAGGGTCTGAAAGAATAGGTTACAAAGAAAATCAGTTGCAATGGGAGTGATCTGTTCACTGGCACAGACTCAATGGGCTGAATGGTCTCCTTGCATTCAGACCACTCAGTCTATACCAGTGCGCAGATCAATCCCATTCTGACAGAAAATGTAGTGGAGCTGGGAAGAGTAGGAATTCTCTTCCAAACTTGAATCCGAGTCAGCTGAAGGCTGGAGCCTGAAACTGATGATTTGGCTTAGGGTTCGAGGACTGCGAGTAGGGGGGAGGAGAGGGGCTTGTTTCACTGAGGTTGTTTAGTTGCTCATTGTTTTGCTGCATTCTGTGTTGTTCTGTTGAGCATCGTGGGCATGCTATGTTGCTGTTGAATTTCATGGCAACACTTGCGGGCTGCCCCCAGTATACCTTGGGGTGTGTTGGTAGTTCACATGAACAATGTACTTCACTTCATTTTTCGATGTGCACATCAATAAACAAATAAAACATCTTGAATCTTTATACTTGTGAGCTCCATGGGTTTGGCTGCCTTATAGGAATATTTAAAGCAGGGATTGATAGGTTCTTGATTAGTAAGGGCATCAAAGGTTATGGGGAGAAGGCAGGAGACTGGAGTTGAGAGGCATAATAAATCAGCCATGATGGAATGGCACAGCAGACCCGATGGGCCAAATGGCCTAATTCTGCTCCAATGTCTTTATGGTTCTATAATCCCTTAGCTGGTTCTAATTGGTCCCCAATCCTCCAGAACTATCTGAGGATCATTGCTGTCAACTCAATTGCCTGAAATTCAAATCTGCTTTGCATTCTGGGATGTGCAACAGCTTGTCAAACCAATTTAAATGATGCATGAGGCCAACTACTGAGCACACTGCAGCCTTACTCTTTCCCTGCGCCCAGTCCCCGCGGGAAAACCGGTACTATCCTATTCACCCCAAGTGTTATTCCAGCATTTGCTGACTCTATTTCAAAGTTTAAGTTACTTTTTTTTAAGGAGGGAAGCTGGATGTTTACTCTGTACTTATATTACCGACATGGTTTTTGGAAGCAGAAATATACATGATGTTTATATTTTGCCACTGTCCCGGCTGTAAATTACTTTTTGTTAACAGTGGCAGCTATTTAGAATGTATGTTGTTTTATGTCCTGTATCACCAGTGAAAATATAGCAATTTAAAGAATGATTTTTTAGCTGACAGAACGGCTGATTCACATTGCAGCCGCTGTAATAATAAGCCCTTTCATTTGCACACATGTAAAATAAACTATTAATGTCAGCCCTTGGCAATCTGTTTCACACACCACAATGGCGTGTTTAGCCTGCAATGAAATGAGAAGGTAGTTTCCATTAACCTTAAAGTCCTGAGCAGAATGAGGTGGACAGGCTCCAATTAGCAAAAACAGAAATAGCCTGATCCTAAGCATGCAGATGTAGTCAACTTTCATGTTTCATGTGGGAAGCTGAGTGGGCAAAATTAAATACAGATCAATTCATTTAGGTAAGTGCTCAGTGAGGGTTTGAAATATAAGAATTAATATTTTCTTTCCAAATATTTTTGTTTCTTAAATCCTAATAGGCTGCTTTTAAATCTGAAGCTGAGCATTTGACTCTGTATCCTTTCCATCACTAAGATGATCTATTTCCATATTTTTAACCTCTGATTTAACTTAATCTGTCTGCTATCTAAATACTCATCTATCCTTTTGTGCCCTCTGAGCTGAGATGCCAGATTGTTCTAGGGGACAGCTTCCAATCTTCCATTACCTATGATCTCAAACGCATCTAAATCTCCACTGCCTATATTTTAGCAGTCACCCCTACTGCCTATGTCCTGAGGCACAAGTTCACTTACTTTTACTCCTGTTTTTCTCACTTTACATTTGCTTCCAGTTTACTTATACCTTAAATCTGAAGTTCTCATATTTTTGCTCAAATTTTTCACTAGCCTCCATCTCCGCAACCTCCATGAGCTGTATAAACATTTGAAGACACCATGTGTTTCACATTAGACCTCCTGTATGTCTCAAACTACCTTGGGAAAGGAGTTATCTAGTCAGTTTCCTGGTTTTCTGTTCAAGATATGCACAGTGGCCACTTTATTAGGTACCTCCTGTGTTCTGTAAAATGGCCAGTGAGTGTTCGTGATCTTCTGCTGCCGTAGCCCACCGGCTTTAGGGTTCAGAGATGCTTTTCTCCACACTACTGTGGTAATGCATCATGTTTTGAGCTTCTGTCACCTTCCTGTCAGCTTGAACTTTAGGGTAACGTAATTGGGAGAAACATACATAATTCACAACATCGACATTGAGTTAGTGCTTCACTTCAAAAGGCTGGTCTGATGAGATGATGTTATTACGTGAAGAGTTTTAGTGCGTTTTTGTGTGTAGGGTTTGGAGTTCAATAAAAAGTGTTCCGGGTTTTATTAAACATAAAATGCCTCACTTTGTTTTATTTGCGAAATCCTACATTGGTGACCCCAACGCTCCCGTTCGATTCCAGAGTTACTCAGCACGTCGGCTGAGTTTGCCAGCATGGAAAGACTTGGAATTATCTGTCGGTAGAGCAGCCCCTGGGCTTCACCCCTCCATGTGGTCCCTAAGTCCGATGGTGGTTGCCTCCCATGTGGTGATTACCGATGCCTTAACAAGACTACCTCTCCTGATTGTTAACTGATCCCACACATTTAAGACTTTGCGGCATGTTTAGCCAGAAAGTTAATTTTTTTCCAAAATCAGCCTAATTAGCGGCTACTATCCGTGCCTGTGTGCTTGGAGGACTTTCCCAAAACAACTGTGATGACCCTGCTTGGCCTTTTTGAATTTCTACGCATGCCATTTGGACCGAAAAGATGCAGCAAAGCAGCAAAAACCTTCCAATGGCTGATGGACTCTGGATTAGAAGACTTAGGTTTTCTTTTTGTTTACCTGGATGACATACTTGGTCACCAGTGCATCCAAATCTGAACACATATCTCATCTCTGCATACTTGGAGCCCTTAAGCCAACATGGGTTGATTATTAAGCCTGCTAAATGCCATTTTGGGCTGTCAGCTATTGACTTGCTCGGCCATCGCATCTCTGCAGAAGGCACAAAACCCCTCCCGTCAACAGTAGCTGCTATTATGGATTTCCCACTCTCCTGCACGACAAAAAAACTCCAGGAGTTTTTAGGTATGGTGAGTTTCTATCATCGCTTCATTCCACGACCTATGGAACTTATACTCCCCCTGGATAGTGCTTTTAAAGGCAATATCCCTAATCAAGATCTTGCCTAGTCTGCGGACATGACCAGGGCAGTTGATGATACCAAACAAGCACTTTCTAATACGACCCTACTGGCGTGCCGGCTCCCCAGTACACCCAAAGCCATTACTACTGATGCTTCAGACTATGCTGTGGGCACCTGTGCATGGACAGTTGGTCGGAGCTGTGTGGCAGCTGCTCACCTTCTTCGGCTGGCAGTTCTGTCCTCCTGAAAGGAAGTACAGCACACAGTGGCCAAAGTGTCAGACCCTTGGTTGGCATGGCAGTAACGCCATCTGGCCTATATATCCAAGATCACAACTGATATACAAAATATCAAGGGGAAAAAAATGCTGTGGCTGATTTCCTTTCATGACTAGCTGTTGAGGCTGTACACATAGATGTTGACTGTGCTGGCATGGCAGCCGACCAAGTTACTGACCCAGAGGTCCAAGCTTACTGAACAATAGTCACAGGCCTGCGGTTTGCTTGACATTAAGTTCAGGGGAGCTGGGGTTTCTCTCCTGTGCGATGTCTCAACTGATCACCGTCACCCCATCATGCCTGTAAGCTAGAAATGGACTGTTTTCGACTCCACAGATAGATCCTGGTCCGGAAGGCCTCACAGAAACTAGTTGTACTAAAGTTTGTGTGGCACGGCCGCAGAAAATGCATGCGTGATTGGACTACACCTGTGTCAAGTGCCAGCGGGCAAAATTTAACCGTCATGTTCAGGCACCACTGGACCTTTTTGAGGCCCCTGAGTGACAGTTTAACCATGTCAATGTGGCCCTTGTTGGTCCTTCCCCCGCCTCATCTGTTGTTTCACGCACCTTCCTATCATGGTGGACCATACCACCAGGTCATCCCTCTGGCATTGACGATGGCCTCAGATGTGACCTGGGCATTCATCAGCACCCAGCAATGAATGGGTGAGCTGAAAGGTTTATCCAAACCTTCAAGAAGTCCATTAAAGTGATGGACAATGGGGACATTTCTCTGCAGCACAAGGTGGACAGCTTTCTTTTTGAGTATCGCAACTCCGTTCATGCGACGACAAATCAGACACCTGCAGTACTGTTCATGAACAGGAATCTGTGATCTCACATAGACCTCTGAAACAAGATCTATGGAGGGAAATGCAGAATAGACAGTTTAGCCAGTTACCGAGTGAAGCAGCAAGGAGCTTCGAGGTTGGACAGGAAGTCCTAGTGTGCGATTACCAAGGAGATAAGTGGGCACCTGGTAGGATAGCTATAAGAACTGGACCACTGATGTACACAGTGGATGTTGGAGATCAGACATGGATACCTCATGTGGACCAGATACTAGATGTTCAAGCAAAGAACACATCTGAGTCGATTGCATCCAACAAGATGGACGTATTGCAGTCACCGGACCTACCTTTCAGTTACTTACAGCAACGTGACACCAGAAACCAAAAACATTGCTTTGACAAGACATCTACCAAACCCAATGACTCAGGTCCAGAGTCGCTATCCTGAAAGAAACAGAGCATCACCCAAAAGACTGAACTTTTAGAACTGTGAAGTTAATGATGGACTGTTATTGTGAAAGCATGTTTATTTTGGATATGGGTTTATGAAAGGGAAATTAAATGTTCTATACAGATACAATTTTATGTTGCATTAATCTAAAGGGGGAGGAAGTGTAATGTATGGATCTATTTCTTTTAGAGTAATGTCTACCCCCCCCCTTAGCACTATGTATTAATCTACTAACTGAGCATGCACTGTTGTCTACACTTGCACATTATTCACTCTCTCTCTGCATTGTGAATACACCAGTTAAACCCATCACCCACATGCTTGCTTTTATTTAATCAGTGTGTAGGTATGCACAGACACAACAACTTTTATCATACATAAAAGGGATAAAGCTGACTGTATTTTGATAGATCATCTTAAACCAGCCCTCCAAGACTTGGTGTACTCCACTCCCGTGTCCTTGGCGTCACAACATGACAAGCGCTTCAATACACCTCTGGACAAAACAGAGGCACCTGCTGCTCCTCCACCAATGGAACCCACGACCTGAGCCAGGTGGTTCATCTGAGCTCCAGCCACGCTCACAATGCTTATGGGGGGGATTGTGTAGGGTAACGTAATTGGGAGAAAGGCAAATAATTCACAACCACTGACATTGAGTTGAGGTTTCACTTTAAGGCGAGTATAACGTGATGACCTTATTAAGTGAAGAGTTTTAGTGCATTTTTGTGTGTAGCTTTTGGTGTTCAATAAACTGTGTTATGCATTTCATTAAACAGAAAACACCTCACATTGTTTTATTAGATTATGGGGACACTCAGTCCTCGTTTATTGTCATTTAGAAAGGCATGCATTAAAAATGATACAATGTTCCTCCAGTATGATATCACAGAAACACAAGACAGACCAAGACAGACTGACAAAAGCCACATAATTATAACATATAGTTACAACAGTGCAAAGCAATACCGTAATTTGATAAGAGCAAACTATGGGTAAGTAAAAAGTCTCGAAGTCCCGATTGCCCCATCATCTCACGCAGATGGTTGAAGGGAGAAACTCTCCCTGCCATGAGCTTCCAGCACCGCAAACTTGCCGATGCAGCATCCCGGAAGCACCCGACCACAGTCCGACTCTGAGTCCGTCCGAAAACTTCAAGCCTCTGACCAGCCCTCTGTCACCGAGCACCGAGCATCATCTCTGCCGAGCGCTTCGACCCCGGCCCCGGCCGCCAAGCAACAGGCAAAGTCGAGGATTCGGGGCCTTCCCCTCCGGAGATTTCGGATCACACAGTAGCGGCGGCAGCGAAACAGGCATTTCAGAAGTTTCACCAGATGTTCCTCCGTGCTCTCACGTCTGCCTCCATCAAATCAGAATTGTGCATGGCATCCTACTTGACAGATAACAGATATCATCACCGAAGGGGCCGCGCACGCTGTGTCGTGCCGCCATCTTCTCCTCCTCCTCCTCCTCCACTTATTTGTGCAAACCTACAGAACCAGTCTGGCCATTCTCCTCTGACCGCTCTCATTAACAAGGCATTTTTGCCCACAAAACTGCCACTCACTGGATGTTTTTTTTTTGTTTTTCACACCATTTGCGATAAGCTCAAGAGATTGTTGTGCATGAAAATCCCAGAAGTTCAGCAGTTTCTGAGATACTCAAACCACCTCGTGATATAGTTGCATTAATGAGCAGGTGAATTGGTGTACCTAATAAAGTGGCCACTGAGTGTATATGCCCAAGAGAGCTGAGATTTACTGGGATATTTTATGGGCCTGTGAACTACCCTGAAATAACTCATGAGAAAAGGCACTTAATGTGATAGTTACGTTGCAGATGTATCATCTGGTGCTCAGAAGTTCTGTTGTCCTGTTTTGCAAACACGTGGATTTTGGTTGGCCTCACCCACATTTCGGACAGTAGACCTCATCCATCAGAATTTTTGGCCTCTTAAAAATCTTCCATTCAGGAGCTGCCCTTTTCTACGATCTCATTGAGAAATGTCATTGAAAGAGTGCCAGTTCTGATGAATTTGATAGCTCTAAGAATTGGATTAAGAATATCACAAGCTGATTACTCTTCAGAGCTTGAACAACCTTGAGAGAGAAAGATAGAGATTGAGCTTCCATCTGAAAAAAAATCTAAAGCCTATCTGTGTCGGCTGCAATTGAAGATGAGTTCCTGAGGCAAGGTGACAGTGTCCTAAACCGTGATCCCACACACACAATCTTCACTAAGTATTTTTCAATAAAGGAGCAGATTTAACTGTAAATACGTTGAAGCTTACAAGGATCCTGCACACCTGCAGAAAATGTAAAAGGATGACAAGATTCTTTTGTTTCTGTGAAGAGGATTCTCATTGCAAAAAAAAATCTGTCTAGTCTCATTATCAGAAAAGCCCTTTATACCTGAGAGGTGGTTAGTCTCTTAATCCTGAGGTGCCACCTAATACACCTGAGAAATTAGCTAATGTTGAACTTCATGGGTGTATTTAAGGAGAGGGAATCTGCCATTCTCCAAGATAGTATATAGACCATTACAGTACAAGTCTTCAGCCCATGATGTTGTGTCAACCCTTTAACCTACTCCAAGATCAATCTAACCCTTCCCTTCCCCATAGCCTGACGTTTGTGATTTTTCATTGATTCCATTGCATTTCTTTGTTCTACTGTGAATGCCTGCAAGAAAATTATTTCAAGGTAGTATATTGTGACATATATGCACTGTGAGAATAAAGTTACTCTGAACTTTGATTTTCCTTTCATCTATGTGCCTATCTAAGAGTCTTTTGAAGGTCCATCCAATGCCTCTAAATAGTGTAGGCTGAGGATCCTGCTTGTGGGAGTGTTTTTCTCACACTATTCTCACACAATTAGCATTCATTTCAAGATGTCTAGAATACAAGAGCAGGACTGTGATGCTAAGGCTTTATAAGGCACTGGTGACATCTCACCTTGAGTATTCTATACAGTTTTGGGCTCCAGTTTTGGGTAGAAGAGATGTGCTGGCATTGGAGAGGGTCCAGAGGAGGTTCACAAGGATGATTCCAGGAATGAAAGGGTTATCATACGAGGAACATTTGCTGGCTCTGGGTCTGTACTCGCTAGAATTTAGAAGGATGAGGGGGGATTTCATTGAAATCTTTCGAATGTTGAAAAGCCTAGACAGAGTAGATGTGGAAAGGATGTTTCCCATGGTGGGAGAGTCTAGGACAAGTGGGCACAGCCTCAGTATAGAGGGGCGTCCATTCAAAACAGAGATGCAGAGAAATTTCTTTAACCAGAGGGTGGCAAATTTGTGGAATTTGTTGCCACATGCAGCTGTGGAGGTCAGGTTGTTGGGTGTATTCAAGGCAGAGATTGATAGGTTCTTGATTGGACATGGCATCAAAGGTTACTGGGAGAAGGCTGAGAAATGAGGTTGAGGAGGAGGGAAAAAAAAGGATCAGCCATGATTGAATGGTGGAGTAGACTCAATGGGCCAAATGGCCTAATTCTTCTCCTATGTATTATGGTCTTATGGTCTTATTTCACTCAACATATTGGCTGTCTCCACATTAGACTGTATTTCTCTCATTCTTAAGAAAGGCTGGAACTTCCCCCAGTTAAACAAACAGAAGTAACCCCGCAGGTGTCAGGTTCTCCCTTTAACTACAATGATTATCTGAAGTTATAATAGACTGCAGCCTCTGTGCATTCTTTGAATCAAACCTGGATTGTTCTTTTGTCACAAAGATTAAGCAGTCAACTTCCACTTTTGCCCATAGCACCACCTACGTTCATCCAGTCCGTAATCATCTCTAAAATGAACAAAAGGCATTCTCCACTCCCCTGGAAACAGAAAGTATACCTCCCAGAAAGCACAACTTACTCTTGGCCATTCTCTTTGCTGACTATCACGAACATCATGGAGAATCCCACCCACCCTACTCATGGACTGTTGGTGCCACTCCCATCAGGGTGGAGGCTACGTAACATCCACGCCAGGATCGCCACACTGAACAACAATTATTTTCTCCAAACAGTAAGGCTGATCAACACCCCTACCCACTAACCCATGCCCCCAAAACCCAAACATCCCTACTTTTTTATTTCCTGTCAGTCATCTTATGTACACACGCTCCTGTGCCTAGTGTCATTTTATGGACATATGGTCATACACTCGATCTACATATGTATATAAGCTATCTTATGTATTTATATTTATTGTATTCTTTATTATAATTGTGTTTTTATCTTATTGCTCATTTTGTATGGCATCGGATCCAGAGTAACGACTTTCTCATTCTCTTTTACACTTGCGTTCTGGAAATGACATTAAACAATCATAGGAGGTAGGTGATTATTATTGTGACTGTTTTTGCTGCAGGGAGAGGGGTATTTTGGGGTCTGGAGTTTTGTTTCTTTCCTTTCTTGTGCTGTTGGGTGTGGGGGGTGTGGAGTTGATGTCTTTTCTTTCATCGACAACCATGGTTTTTCTGTATTTCATGGAGAGGACGAACATCAGAGTTATATTGTACGTGCATACTTTGACAATAAAATGGACATTTGAGTCTTTGAATCTTGAATTGTCGCTTAGTGATTCTTTAATATTCTTATCCTGGAGTGTAAATCGCTTCTTGGTCTTTCCGTTCCCAATCTTTGGAACCTCCTCTGTTCATAACCATCCTATTCTTCCCCTCTTGCTGTATACCTCTCCTGGATGACTTTAATAATGAATCGATCCCTTCGGCTTTGATTGAGGAAGTCCCCTGGGAATGTGATGTTTCATAGTCAGAGTCATAGTCATACTTTATTGATCCCGGGGGAAATTGGTTTTCGTTACAGTTGCACCATAAATAATTAAGTAGTAATAAAACCGTAAATAGTTAAATAGTAATATGTAAATTATGCCAGGAAATAAGTCCAGGACCAGCCTATTAGCTCAGGGTGTCTGACCCTCCAAGGGAGGAAGTTTGATGGCCACAGACCATAGGACTTCCTATGACAATCTGTGTTGCATCTCGGTGGAATGAGTCTCCGGCTGAATGTACTCCTGTGCCCAACCAGTACGTTATGTAGTGGATGGGAGACATTGTCCAAGATGGCATGCAATTTAGACAGCATCCCTTTATTTTATGTTATGTACCATACTTTGCACATTCAGTATCATCCATTCGCGTGCTCCACCATTCCAGGAAGTACAAAGGGAATCAGATAAAATTGAGTCAGTTCTGGTTTGTCATTTGGTATAGAAGCTAAGGTTTGAGAGGAAAAGGGGTATTGATTGAGAGTCAGGGCAAAAAGTTGTATATCAGGTTGTTAGTGGCCTTTAGAATCTTAGTTTGGGGGTAGGATCAGTGGTGAAGGGGATATTAGTAATCGAAGAATGGATTTACTTACCATTCTTAGAAGATTCCTCTATTCCCTTGTCATTTGAGCTCTTTCCTAACAAATGATGGTTTTGGGTTGCATGCCAGTTGAGGTCGAACCTAATGAAACTAAAGAATCACTACTTTAAAATCTCATATAGATTTTATTGCATCTGACTCCTTAGAAGACTTTGCATGAATAAGCTTACTCAAGAAAGCTGATAAATCTGCATTCTGTGAAGTTATTGTTTAGTGGTTGCAGTATGAGTATCTGTAAAATCTGTGTATAATATATGGTTTGACTTCTGCTACTTTGTTGTACTGACCACTGCTGTTATTTGTGTGCCTGATAGCTTCAATAAAGGATGTTTACTTCGATGCTCTATTATTGTTACTTGCTTTAGTAACAAATTGCACAACAAAAATGAGATGCCTTTGCTTGTGAAAGTAACAGCTCAGCAATCAAGTATGAAGTTAACAAAGCCATAAACACAAGAGATTCTGCAGATGTTGGAGTTCAGAGCCACACACACAATATGCTGGTGCAACTCAGCAGGTCAGGTAGCATCTTTGGAGGGGAATAAACCGTCAATGTTATGGGCAGAGACCCTTCATCAGGAGAACAAGAGAGAAAAATGAGAGAGAAAATTCAGGAACTACCCAGTAGTTGGGCTGTATCTGTGGAAAAGAAGCTTGAGTTAATGTTTCAGGTTGATAACTCTTCTTCAGAACTTTGTTTCCAATTCCCTGGTTCCAACCACCCTCACCATAGATGTAGAACATTCCTGGATGTACATCCTATATCATAGTCATATAAAGGACCTCTATTTTTCCCTTAGACTGAGGCCCAACCAGTTTCCTTTCACCACTGCACCACAGCACACATTCACCCAGTTGAACTTGTCTTCAGAATTGGATGATAATCTCTTTCAACTCCATACACCTTCTCCAGATCAAAGGTGCTATTTTACAAGCATCCAGGCATTTCCTATCATTTTGTGGGATACAAGGAACAGTCCTCCTTTCAGTCCTAGTCAGACTCCCTCCCTCACACTCTTTCTGATCCACTGATAACTGTGATGGTGCTGCCCGCTGTATTTACACAGAGCTTGGCAACTTCCTTCTTAAGCTTCCAAAGTCCATCCTGAGAAGAGTAATGACAGCAGGTGGTAAACATGGTGAGTTGATAAATAAGAAAGGTCTCTGCTCCACCTCTCTGGGCATGCTACATTGGCACTGGAGGCATGGCGACACAAGCGGGCTGCCCTCACCACATACTTGAACTGTGTTGGTTGTGACACAACAGTGTATTTCATTGTATGCTTTGATATTTCAATATACAGTACATGCGGCAAATAAAGCTAATCTTTATTGGAACATGAGCACAACAGATGTGTCACAGCAGCAATCTACATGGAGAGTAAAAAGATTGACATGGGGTGTTGTGACGAAGTCATTTTGATCATGTCAGATGTTGATTCTGCAGTGGAGTAGACTGCAACCTTGCAGAAAGAGTATGTGCTTACTAGACTCTTGATGCTTATTGATTAGCTCTACAGTGTTACTTACCTTAAGACATAAGAGCATAAGAAATCAAGCGGGACAGGCTCATAAAGACTTTTCTGCCTTTAACAGTTCTATGGTAGATGTTCTGCTGTAGCCCCATCTTCTACATCATCCTCATATTCCCTAATTCACAATATCCAGAGACCTATTGATCTTTACTTTGAATGAACTCACTGACAAAGCCTCCTTAGTCCTCAGCTTAGAGAATTTCAGAGGTTCATTACCCTCTAAGTAAAGAAATTTCTCCTGTTGTCAGTCCTAAATAGCCAACTCTTATTTTGAAATCATAACCCTTGGTTCTAAACTTATTGGTCAAGCGAAGTAACCTCATTGTATCCACCTTTCAGAGACCTTTAAGAGCTTTCTAAGTTTGAATAAGTTCATTACTCAGTCTCTCAAACTACAAGGGAATATTTATTTACTTATTCAATCTTTCCTCAAAGAGAAAATCCACCATTTTAGGAGCTGCTCTGTGAAACTTCATTGCACTCCCCTAAGGCAAGTATATTCTTTAGGAAGGAGACTAAAACAGTGCAGCAGTCCTCCAAGTGTAGTCCCACTAAGGCCCTAAATAATTGCAGAAGGACGTCTTTACTCCTTTAATCAAATACTTCAGAAAATAAAAGGAATTAGGCAATCTTCATGTCCCTCAAGAGCCTTCTTTCATTATTTTTACTTCGCTCCATAAATGCTGAAGACACTGTCAGCAATTTGATCATGGCAGGCACATCACTTAACTGCATTGATCCTCATTTACACAATTTGCTCTGTCTTTCAGAACAAGATACCCGCGAAAATGCACACGAGGAGTTAGGCGGAGGAGTAGGGCCACCTGGTCCCTCAAGCCTGTCCATTACTTCCTTACTTAGAGGTACAGCACTGCAGCAGCCAACGAGCCCATGCCACCCAATTATGAGAACAATTCACCTCTCTTTAATGATCATAGCTGATCTACTCTGGGTGTCAGTTCCTCTTCAAGGGTAGTTTCAGCTCAATCTCAATAACCCCAACTTTTCAAAAAAAAAAATGCCCACCGTTTTTGAAGTATATGCAATAGTTTATCCTCCCTGCTGGGCTAAATAATTTACTACCTATATTGAGAAGAAATTTCTACATACCTCTTTTTTAAATGACTGCCCCCTTGTTCTTTTTTTAAAATATGCCTCTGATTTGGAAGTCTTCCATTAGTGGAAACATCTCAGAGCTGACGCTGTCAAACCGCCTAGGGATTACGCGTGTTTCAGTAAGATCACCCTTCATCCTTCTAAACTCCAAAGAATTAAGATCTGACTAGCTTTGTCATTCATGAAAAATATCAGTCTCATCCCAGAAATTAGTCTATTGAATCTCTTCTGAGCTGTCACCAGAGAAAGTGTATCCTTTGCTGTGAAGGTACCAGAGTGGCAAACAGTACTTCATCGTGCCCTTAGTAACACCCTGTACAATTGTAA
This sequence comes from Mobula birostris, assembly GCF_030028105.1. Taxonomy (NCBI): domain Eukaryota; kingdom Metazoa; phylum Chordata; class Chondrichthyes; order Myliobatiformes; family Myliobatidae; genus Mobula; species Mobula birostris. The sequence continues at coordinate 20,566,040 of NC_092386.1, read as the reverse complement.
CAATATTTAAGATCCAAGTCATTTACCTTTTTGATGGCATTATTAACCTGATGCAAATGAACACCCAATATCATTCATTCGTAGTCTAACTGTGTTTTGACTATGATTTCCTTTTTAATTTCCCCTACAGACGTATATGATATCACCCTTTTTAACATTAAAAGTCATTTGGCATATTGTACCTCTCATTTAATCTATGTATATCGTGTTACATCATCCAAATATCCTTTTTGCAGCTTGCCCTCTGTTATTTTTGTATCATTAACCAACATCAACAATCTTACACTCTGCTTCATTTCCAAGATATTAGTATTGATAATAAATACTCTGAAGACCAAGGAAGTACACTAGTTATGTCTTGGGGAAACTACAATATGCTACATGTCTCTTTGGTCTGAAAAAGACCATTTATTACATTTTTTTTTCATATCAGATAATCAGCCTGCAATCCATGTCTACAGACTTCCCCAATAGCTTTTTTTTTCCAGCAGAAACTCTCGTGTTTACGATTGCTGCTTCACTGCAAAGTCCCTTTGATGTTATCCTACCCTTAAGTCCTCTGTCACTGGTTCACCTCTGTGATCTCTGCTGCTGTCTGACTCTTCAATCATGTACATGCCTATCACCTACCAGCTTGTACTCTTCCCCTCTCCCCACTTTCTTATTCTGCCTTTTGCCCCCTTCCTTTTGTGTCCTGATGAAGGGTCTCAGCCTGAAACATTGACTTGTTTATTCCTTCCATAGATTAACTGCTGAGTCCCTCCAGCAATTTAATACCATGAGACCACAACCATATAACCATATAACAATTACAGCACGGAAACAGGCCTTCTCGGCCCTTCTAGTCCGTGCCAAACTGTTACTCTCACCAAGTCCCACCGACCTGCATTCAGCCCATAACCCTCCATTCCTTTCCTGTCCATATATCTATCCAATTTAACTTTAAATGACAACATCGAACCTGCCTCAACTCTATAGTCCCAGCAATGTTTCTGTGGCTCTTTTCTGAACCTCTATTGATCACATCCTTCCTATAGCATTATGATCAGAACTGCACACAGTATTCCAGATGCACTCTCACCAATGTCTTATACAGTTGCAATGTGATGGGACAACTCCTGTGTGTTTCATCAATGTATATTGAATTAACTTTATTTCTTACATCCTTCACATACATGAGGAGTAAAAATCTTTATGTTTTGTCTCCGTTTAAATGTGAAATGTGTAATCATAGTAATTTATAATAAATAGAACAGTCAATGTAACATAGAAATATACTCAGATCAGCGTGAGTTAATCAGTCTGATGGCCTGGTGGAAGAAGCTGTCCCGGAGCCTTTTGGTCCTGGCTTTTATGCTGCGGCACCGTTTCCCGGATGGCAGCAGTTGGAGTAGATTGTGGTTGGGGTGACTCGGGTCCCCAGTGATCCTTTGAGCCCTTTTTTCGCACCTGTCTTTGTAAATGTCCTGAATCATGGGAAGTTCACAACTACAGATCTGCTGGGCTGTCTGCAAAATCCTGCGATTGAAGGAGGTACAGTTCCTATACCAGGCAGGGATGCAGCCAATCAGGATGCTCTCAATTGTGCCCCTGTAGAAAGTTCTTAGGATTTGGGGGTCCATATCAAACTTCTTCAACCATCTGAGGTGAAGGAGGCGCCGTTGTGCCTTTTTCACCACACAGCTGGTGTGTACAGACCACGTGAGGTCCTCGGTGATGTGGATGCCGAGGAACTGAAAGCTGTTTACCTTCTCAACCCCAGATCCATTGATGTCAATAGGGGTTATGCCTTCTTCATACCCTGCTGACTTGTGTTGACATTTTCAGGGAACTATGTACTTGTACCACTAGGTCTCTCAGTTCTGCAACAGTATCCTGGGTCCTGCCATTCGTATGTCCTGGCCTAATTATCTCCCCAAGGACGGACTAGATTCTGAAATTATTTAAATAGGTAAGAGCATGAATTTGCATGCTGGAGAATTTCAGCCGATCGGGCAGTATTTATGAAGGGAACTGAAACATCAACTGTTTATTTCCCTCCATAGATGCTGCCTGACCTGCTGAGTTCCTCCAGCATTTTGTGTGTGTTGCTAAAGATTTCCAATATCTGCACCCTCTATTGAGTCTCAGAAGCTTACATTGAATATGCCCAGCTAAATCACATGCTGTGGTCTTGTAACTCTTTTGCAGTGCAGGGTACTTTACTTTCCAAGGAGTATTTGACTTTCACAATAATTTTAAGAAAATGTACTGTTTTAGACTAATGCATATTGAAGCTCATTTGCTAATTCACTTAAATTGGCTAATTTAACGAATACTCAGCCAAATGAAAATATGCGACCAGTGGAATGCATAGAGATTGAACAAACCAAATATGTTAACAGAACAAATATTGTATCATAGTACTGATGGAAATGAAAAAATACATGCGAGTTTGTTAGTTGATCAAACATTAAATATGTTGATGCACGTGTGGGAAAATTTAAATATTAATTAAAATGTTGGAGTGTTTAAATAAATCCAGCAAGCGTATGTCCAGATAGAATAACAACAATTCGATAACTTCATCTTCTCAGCTGTACTCCAGTGAACCAACTGTTAGATTGGTTCTAGTGCAAGTCGCATAATAAGCAACATGGCAGAAATGCCTGAAGCATGTGTATGTCATCCAGTAAAATCTGCTTCAAGACTAAATTTTGCTTCAAGATTTGAAGTCTATACACAGTACTGTGCAAAAGGCTTTAGCACCTATATATAGCCAGGGTATCTAAGACTTTTGCACAGTGCTGTATTTGTCCACGTAGAGCAGAGAGCAAGTTTGTAAATTTGATGAGAGCAAGGGATGCTGAGAATGGTGAGGGTGGAGTACCATGGGAGAGGTGTGGGACAGGTGAAAGAGAAGGAGTAGTGGGGTGAGGTTGGGGTTGTTGAGGATGCAGACACAACCAGCCCTGAGACATCAGGCAAGGTCATTTAATTCCAAACAACTGGTTTACTGATCATTGCAGAATGTCTCTCTGGTGCTTCCCGCTTCCTCCCCTCTCCCTTCCCCTTTTCCCAACCATGGTTCCTTTTTCCCTTGTCCCCTTCCCACTCTCAGCACATAACAGAGACCCATATCAGAATCAGGTTTATCATCACTCACATATGTCATGAAATGTGTTTTGCTTTGGCAGCAGTACAGTGCAATACATAAAATTACTACAGTACTGTGCAAAGGTCTTAGGCACTCTAGTGATATACAGTATGTGTGCTGAAGACTTAACACAGCACTGTATATCACAATAATTCAGATAGTTGCATAGGCCATGCTGTATGTTTACTCAACTCTGGTGATTAAGCAGTGGGTGTCATGATGCAGGCAATTTAGATCTACTTCGTGCCTTCCTTACAACTTCATTCCTTTTCAATAAAAGAGAGAATATAGATGGTTTCTAATTGAAGGATAAGCATAAACATCTAACATGGCAGGAACAAGAACAAAATCTTTTACAAAGTCAATAGGAAAGCCTCGAAAAATGCAATTTGAAAAGAAGGGATATCAAAGTCAATACAATTTTTAAAATTATATTTGGTTAAGGAAGGTAGACAAAAGTAAGGAAAGTTCTTTAAAACTGATAACGATGATCTTGTATATGAAACATGGAAGTGTATTAAATAATGAAGAGGATAATGATAGACTTTTAGAGTATAAGCAGGTTGCTAAAATGGATGGACATATAACAGATGAAATTTAACATTGTAAAATTACAAGGAGGGGCAATATAATTTAAAGGACACAACTGTGAAAGTGCTGCAAAAACAAGGAAATTTATGTGTGTTTGGCCATAGATCATCAAGAGTGGCAGATAAGATTCCAGGTAAGGGAATTATTGATAGTCTATTACAGGAAAGCAGTTTGTCAAGTCTTTAGTTATGGATAAGTAACTTAACAGTGTTTAGCTGGTAAAAAAGAAGAAATATAATTTCATAAAGGTCAGGCCTAATGAATCTGATCAAACAAAATCTGAATGTTATTTCGTTCTCCAGAAGGCATTTGCTAAACTTCTTCACAAAAGACTGCAAACTCAAGTTAATATCCATGGACTCAAAAGATAAATTACCAACCTGTTTTGCCACTCCCCCAACTCTTTATTCAAGCCCAGTAATGGTTTCATTGCTGCTGCTTTCTGCACTCTCACATCAACCACCAGGATCGAGAACATCTTCCATCCTGCTGTTATAAGACTATTAAATAGTTCCCTATTATGAAAAGATGGACTCTTCATCTTACAATCTACCTTATTCTGATCTTGCACCTTTATTAGCTGCTTACACTGCATTTTCTCTGTAACTGTAGCACTTCATAATGCTGTTTACATTGTAAATACATGCTGGTATTTTTGCACATTTTATTCTAGATCCTTACTTTTAATGCCTAATTTTATTTTTATAAAATCCTCTCTTCTTTACATTTGTTCAATGTTGTTTATTGTTGCATGTCAAACCCTGATCAACACACCACAACAAATCCCTAATACACGTAAACGTATATGACGAATACAGCTGATCCTAAATCCTTGATCCTTTATTCAGCTCTGTTTTTGTTTTACCCTGTACCTCACTGCACAATTGTAATGAATTGATCTGTCTGAACAGTATGCAAAGTAAGTACTTCGCTCTGCCTTGGTATATGTGATAATAATAAACTAATTTATATGTTTACCAAGAACAGGGGTCCTGTGGTCCTGACTGTCCACCTTACCACATTTCATAGTCAATGGATTTTCCTTCACAATTTCTGCCAGCTCCATCACCAGGCCAGTCTTCCATTTGCTTGTTTTCTAGTATTTATAAATGATTAATTACATCATTAAGCACCCCCTGCAACCTAGGACATGCCCTCTTCTCATTACTACCATCAGAGAGGAGATACAGAAGCCTGAAAATCTACACTCAACCTTTTAGAAACAGTTTCGTCCCCTCTGCTCTCAGATTCCTGAACAGACAATGAACCAACCCGTGAACACTACCTCGTTATTTTTATTCTCTTTTCCCCTTATTTAATATATTTTATATACTTTATATTTCTGATTATAATTTATAGTATTTTAATTGCACTGTACTGCTGCTACAAAACAACAGATTGCAGTGATATTAAATCTGATTGTGATTGCTCTCTTCATCTGCTCTTCCATCCCTACCTACCACTCCCCTTCCTGTAGCATCTTACCATGCAATCACCTCAGATTAATACCTTGTATGCGACACCTCCGACAGTATAACACTGAATTATCCACTTAGGGTTGGTTCTCAAACCTTAGAAGCCCTGTTCTTGTTACCTAAAGGCAATAGTGGTCACAACTATAGACACATGAAGAGTGATGCAAAACCTTATACAATATGGCTTCGGCTCCAGCTGGAGTGTTGTGTTCATCTTCAGGCCCTCCACTTGAGGACGAATATCAAGATTTTATTGAAGTGCAGAGGAGACTTACTAGGGCGGTAACACAGAAAAAAGTCTTAGGTTTCACATTCAGATTTATTTAGAAACATAGAAAACCTACAGCACAATACAGGCCCTTCGGCCCACAAAGTTGTGCCGAACATGTCCCTACCTTAGAAGTTATGAGGCTTACCTATAGCCCTCTATTTTTCTAAGCTCCATGTACCTATCCAAAAGTCTCTTAAAAGACCCTATCGTATCTGCCTCCACCACCGTTGCCGGCAGCCCATTCCACACACTCACCACTCTCTGAGTAAAAAACTTACCCCTGACATCTCTGTACCTACCCCCCAGCACCTTAAAACTGTGCCCTCTTGTGGCAGCCATTTCAGCCCTGGGAAAAAGCCTCTGACTATCCACACGATCAATGCCTCTCATCATCTTATACACTTCTATCAGGTCACCTCTCATCCTCCGTCACTCTAAGGAGAAAAGGCCAAGTTCGCTCAACCTATTCTCATAAGGCATGCTCCCCAATCCAGGCAACATCCTTGCAAATCTCCTCTGCACCCTTTTTATGGCTTCCATATCCTTCCTGTAGTGAGGCGACCAGAACTGAGCACAGTACTCCAAGTGGGGTCTGATCAGGGTCCTATATAGCTGTAACATTACCTCTCAGTTCCTAAATTCAATTCCGTGATTGATGAAGGCCAATACATCGTACGCCTTCTTAACCACAGAGTCAACTTGCGCAGCTTTGTTGAGTGTCCTATGGACTCAGACCCCAAGATCCCTCTGATCCTCCACACTGCCAAGAGTCTTACCATTAATACTATATTCTGCTATCATATTTGACCTACCAAAATGAACCACTTCACACTTATCTGGGTTGAACTCCATCTGCAACTTCTCAGCCCAGTTTTGCATCCTATCAGTGTCTCGCTGTAACCTCTGACAGCCCTCTACACTATCCACAACACCCCCAACCTTTGTGTAATCAGCAGTTTTACGAACCCATCCCTCCACTTCCTCAACCAGGTCATTTATAAAAATCATGAAGAGTAAGGGTCCCAGAACAGATCCCTGAGGCACACCACTGGTCACCGTCCTCCATGCCGAATATGACCCACCTACAATCACACTTTGCCTTCTGTGGGCAAGCCAGTTCTGGATCCACAAAGCAATGTCTCCTTGGATCCCATGCCTCCTTACTTTCTCAATAAGCCTTGCCTGAGGTACCTTATCAAATGCCTTGCTGAAATCCATATACACCACATCTACTGCTCTTCCTTCATCAATGTGTTTAGTCACATCCTCAAAAAATTCAATCAGGCTCGTAAGGCACGACCTGCCCTTGACAAAGCCATGCTGACTTTTCCTAATCATATTAGACCTCTCCAAATGTTCATAAATCCTGCCTCTCAGGATCTTCTCCATCAACTTACTAACCACTGATGTAAGACTCAGTGGTCTATAATTTCCTGGGCTATCTGTACTCCCTTTCTTGAATAAAGGAACAACATCTGCAACCCTCCAATCCTCCGGAACCTCTCTCGTCCCTATCGATGATGCAAAGATCATCGCCAGAGGCTCAGCAATCTCCTCCCTCACCTCCCACAGTAGCCTGGGGTACATCTCATCTGGACCCGGCGACTTATCCAACTTGATACTTTCCAAAAGCTCCAGCACATCCTCTTTCTTAATACCTACATGCTCAAGCTTTTCAGTCTGCTGCAAGTCATCACTACAATCACCAAGATCTTTTTCCATAGTGAATACTGAAGTAAAGTATTCATTACCTCTGCTATTTCCTGCGGTTCCATACACACTTTCCCACTGTCACACTTGATAGATCCTATTCTTTCATGTCTTATCCTCTTGCTCTTCACATACTTGTAGGATGCCTTGGGGTTTTCCTTAATCCTGCCCGCCAAAGCCTTCTCATGGCCTCTTCTGGCTCTCCTAATTTCCTTCTTAAGTTCCTTCCTATTAGCCTTATAATCTTCTGGATCTCTAATGTCACCTAGCTCTCTATTTATCTATTTATCACATGTACATTGAAGCATACAGTGAAATGCATTGTTTCCATTAACAACCAACACAGCTAAGGATGTGCGAGTGTCACCACATATTTCAACGCCGATTGTCAGATGATGCTCGGCAGAGTAACACAGAACACAAGTAACAAGACAAAAATATCAAAACCTTTTCCTCCCACCAACCCACACACGTGGTTTGCACCCCAACCCCAGGACAGGCCTCTGGCCTGCAGCCTCCAGTCTCCATCGGGCTTTGACTTCTGTACTTGGAGTGGACCTTTGAGCTCCAGTCCTTAGCATTGACCCCTGGGCTAGCTAATGACAGAACTCCAGGCTCAATGTAGAGTGACTGGAGAAACTAGAATTATTCTCCTTAATGTAGAGAAGGCTGAAGGAAAAATTCATAGAACTGTCCAAAGCCATGAAGTATTTTTGATAAACAAGAAGCAAACTTTTCAAATGGCGAATAGCCAATAATAAGACAATCTAGATATAAGAAAATTGACAAAGAAACCAGAGGGCAGTTGAAGTAAAAAGAACATTAGATGATTTAATTTTAATGTGCTGGATGGCAGAGCCGATTCAATAATAACTTTCAAACAGGTACTTGCTAAATACTTACAATTTAAGGAAGAGGGAGGAAAGAGCAGGGTCTGATAGAATTAAATTTTCAAACAGCCATGTGATAGGTCAAATTGCTTCCTTCTATCTCTTCTCATCCTATAATTCCATCGAGGAGAAGCAAATTGGCTGACATTGCAGATGTTCCTAGCGTTAGCTGGAAGGAAGGAAGTGCATAAAAATCAAAGGTCAAAATTATATTTGATAGCCTTTGGCAATGGCCCAGTCCTATTATGTTAATGGCAGCTTTCCTGAAGCTATTTTATAAACTCCTCCACGGCTTTGCCTCAGCCTGCTGTGGTCATCAAATGGTGTACAGTCTCATTGTTCAGCAGAATAGCTGAGCTACATAGCATATTGTGTTTGCTGGATGAATCACAGATAGCCTTTTTCTGATTTTGTTGTTGTACCCTTATTAAACCTGGTGTTAATGGAACACGAATACAGTCTCAGTAGTGGCTATGTGCCAAGAAATGCACAAGTAATTCGAGTCTCCCTTTGGATGAAAATTCAGGCCTTTGCCCTCCAGCATCTTCACTAACACCTGTTTTATATGGACTGCACTGCAATATTGCATCCGTAATGTAATTACTGTACTCCCAAATGCATTGCATTAATAAACACCCACCAAGTGTTGCTGGCTTCAATAATTTTACAGCATGGACAGCGGTTTCGTTTTGGTCAGAATATGAAGTTATTAACACAATATGAAGCTTTCCTCCATTTCCATTCAAAGTCATGTTTAAAAAAACATGAAAAGTCACCTATTTGTTTTTTCTGTAGGCAGAATCTGCCCTTGAATCAAGCCTCAGTTGTGGGATCACCATGAGCTGATTTCCTTTGGTTTTCCTCAGAATTCTTTAGCTCTCGTTGGAACCCACCAGGAGAAGAGCCTTCTTCAACCAAACCCGCCAGGAAAAGAACCAAAGGATGAGCCTTAAACAAATTTAAGATATTCTGTAGGATAGAACGCACAGGGCAACACACAAAATGCTGGAGGAACTCAGCATGTCAGGCACCATCTATGGACAGGAGTAAGCATTTGACGTTTCTGGCTAAAACCCTTCATCAGGCCTGAACTCAGTTTCATCCTTTCCTCTTGAGGAAGACACTCACCAAGCCTATGTGATTGGGGAAAGTTGGAAGTAGTGTGGTGTGAGAGCACTGATCTCCTTTTAGCACCCCTGGACATCATTTTAGTTTCCATGGTTCCACTCCCCTCTGATTGAGTCTGTTTAGTATGAGCTCCATACCCAAGTCTTTTGATTCTGAGATAGAAGTACATTATTATCACTAAACCTGTGCTCACACCATACATATACTGCAACCTTAAAAGGGACTTCTGGACATTTTATTCTTCTCTGAACTTACCAAACATGTTTTGAAACCATTTGATTCATGGATGAAACCCTATAGAACGAAAAGCCATAAGTTATAAGTAAAAGCCCAGAGAGGCCAAGGCAGCTGATGACTGGGAAGTTTAGAGGAAAGAAGACAGGAAACAATAACCATGTTTCAAAAATAATACGTCCCATTAGTAATCAGGAATGAGAGATGCTGTCTGGCCAGGAAAAAGAAAGAGTAGAGTTCTATAAATGTAAAAAATTAAAGCTAAATTTAAGGTGTTTACTTACTTCATGGAATAGACTGCCACCCAGTGCTGCAAATGTGAACTCAGTATTTAGAAGAGAAATGAAGGGATTCTTCACTCAATAAAGAGGAATATAGATAGTGCCGGAAGAAAATAGTTCAAGCATACTGCTCAAGCAAATGAAAATACATCAACAGATCTACGAAGATAACCATGATATTCGCAGTGAATACAGCTTATTTTGATTATCATGATATGACAAAATGTTCGGTATATTAGTTCTCTGAGAAAATTACGGGACACAAAAATTAAATACAGTTTAGGCAACTTTACTGTGAGCTAACTTTTTTTAGTCAAATTCTGATATCAGAAAGGAGACGTCAAAGCAGTAGTCTCAACAAAGTCCGCCCTGAAACCTTACTAATTTGGCATTAGAACAATTTACAGTATAGTACTTCTACTGGCAGAATAGAAACTGTAAAAGGCTAAAAGCCATCTGATTTCATGGCAGTCAGGAAGATCTGGTCAAATTAATCAGAAGGCCTAAGGAGGAACAGATGGAACTTAATGTGGGTAAATATATGGTAATGCTTACTAGAACAGGAAACATGAAACACATGCACACATTGAATGGACGTCCATTAGCAAGGGTGGAAAAGGAAAAGGATTTAAGAATGAGTATTGCCCATTCTCTGAAAATAACCAGTCAGGGAGAAGGTGGATCAACAAAGGTAATAAAATATCCAGATGCATCTCAAGGGTATTTGACAATAATGCAGGTTGCTCGTTTCTGATTACAACATTTTAAGTATAGCTCAGTGCCTATTATACTCCAGAGTCATTCACTTTTCTCAAGAGGAAATAAGTTCAATTTTATGTATCATATTTCCGGGTCATTTTGTCATAAAATAATTGCAAATACATTCTATTAAGCAATCAGATCTTGAGATAAAAAGCACAAAGAAATTATTTCCGATCCTGAGGATTTAATCCTTTCATGATAACATCTGCTCTTCTAGATTTAAAACTGCTTCATTCGAGTCATGACAATACAATTGTTCGGCAATAATGTTCTGTTTTGATGTTTGCATTTTGGATGTCAGGTAATTGCAAAGTTGAATTGTTAAGCACTTGGAGCAATGTTGAATTACAAGGAGTTGTTTATAATTCCTTAATCATTTCACCATCTCAAATTGCTGCTATTCAAGGCATAAAACTGCAAGATTTAGGAACGTTAGTGGAGAAATCCACCTTCCTGTCTCTGGACACATGATAGAATGGGAAATTTATGCATCAGCATCCTGCATCATAATACTCAACTCTACACCAAGGGCAGAATCATCTAAGTACACCTTGTAGCAGTTTACAGAAGTAGTATCTGCACAGTAAAAGCAAAAAAAAAATGGAGCAATGCTTCGTCATTCTGAAATGGAAAACCAAGAGGACACACTGACAGAAGGCAAGGACATGGGCATAAAGTATTTTATTGCCTTTCATTATCTTTATGGTTTATTTATGGGCATCACTGGCAAGGCCAGTATTTATCACCCATCACTAATTGCCTTTTAGACAGCGGTGGTGAGCTGTTACATCGAACCTCTGCAAGCTTTCTACTATGAAAGTATTCCTACTATGCTGATGGGTAGGAATTCCATGATTTAGACCCATCTGGGGCATTCCTATGCAGCTTGCTGTTGATTGAAGTCTGGGAGGTGCTCTCAAAATAGTATTGTCATGAAACTGTAATGTATAGTGATCATAATCAAATGATGAAAAGAGTGATTGCATGGAGCGTATGCTAAGTGGTGGCATCACCGTTTGGTGTGTGTGGGGGGCACTACGCAGGATGGAAATAAGCTGCAGAAAGTTGTGAACACAGTCAGCTCTATTAAGGTAATAACCTCCCCACATATTCAAGGAACGATATCTCAAAAAGTGGGTATCTATCTCTAAGGACCCCCATCACCCAGGACATACCCTCTTCTCATTGATACCATCAGGGAGGAGGTACAAGAGCCTGAAGGCACACACTCAGCGATTCAGGATTAGCTTCCTTTGCTCTACCATCATTTTTCTGAATGGACATTAAAACCGGGCACACTACCTCAATACTTTTTTCCCTCCTTTTGCACTACTTACTTAAAATAAATAAATACTTACTGTAATTTACAGTTTTTTTATTATTTATGTATTGCAGTGTACGCTGCTATATAACCACAAACCTGATTCTGATTTTGATCTACATTGCCTTAGCTGCTATTGAGAATATTAGCAAGTATTATTGCAGCTACACTCATCCCCGCAAGTGAAGGGCATTTAGTCTCACTCCTGACATGCTTCTAGATGGCTTTCGGTTGTTAGGACATGAGTCATTTGCCACTAAATACACTGGCTCTGTGGCTGCACTCACAGTTATGACCTATACATTGACTTTATGGACAATGGGCATGGTACGAATATTGATGCCAGGGTGGGAGTATCTCAGTGAACAAATGCCATTGAATATTGAAGGACACAATTGAATATCATCATCACACCTCTTAGTATTAATTAATCCAGCTGTGATCAATTTCTTTTCAAGGTTGAGTTTGAGGATTCAAGTTTACTCACATTAAAAGCTGTATCCTCTCTACACAAGCAAGTTACGCATCCTTTAATTCCTGCAATGACTTACAGTGTCCCCCACATAATTCTCAAACTGCTATGCTAAGTGCCTTCTCCCTCCTATTCAAAACTTTTTAATTTCATAAAACTGCAGAAATTCTGTTTTCTCTATTTCTGTCAAAGTACTTGTTCCTCCATTCCCCGGAGTAGAATTTCTAACCTGTTACTTCTGTGTTCTTGTAACTGCATTAAAGTGAGATTGGCTTTAAAGAGATCAGCTTTATTTGTCACATGTACATTGAAACCTAGAGTGAAATGTTTCCTTTTGTGTCAAATTAAAACAAATCAATGAAGACTGTGCTGGGCAGCCTGCTTCCAGAGCCAAGACAGCAAGCCCGTAATTCACGAAACCCTAACCCATACGTCTTTGTAATATGGAAGGAAACAGGAGCACCTGGAGGTAACACATACGGTCATAGAGGGAACATGCAAACTCTTTAAAGACAGCAGCGGAAATTGCAGCTCAATCTTACAGCTGGCCGCTGAAAAGCGTTGCGCTATCAGCTACGTTACTGTGCCAAGCATCATTATTTCCCCGATAACCTCTGCCAGCACAAACTCTATTCCTGTTATAGCTAATGACAAACACACAGTACGATGTTCAAGTCGGAGATTGTGCATTGATATCTTCCAGTGTGTGACACGTGGAAGGCAGTACATACTGGGAGATGAGTGAGCAGGTACCGAGCCTTACCTTTGATCCACATTCTTACGCACTGTGATTGCCAGCACATGGCCAGCAACTCAACTCCTCATACTGCATTGTGTAATGTCTGATTCTGAGGCCAATTTTCTCAATAGACATCTGTATTTGTCTTCCATCACTAGTTTGGCTGTTTAAGTGTGTCTGAATTAGGTTACAGATGATTAACAGAAACAGAACTTCACACTTTTCATTGACCTCTCCCTTGTGTAAGGAAGATATATCCCATATTACGCCAACAGGAAGAAAACGTTGAAATCATGTGTCAATCCCAATAGGCTTCAGGAGTTCTGAAGAACTTTTACCAATTGACATTTCATTTCTAAACAGTAAATGCTACGTTCTAATCTTGATAGAACTTGATATACTCTGTTCACAGAGGATCGCATCACTCAGGAATTAATATTCAAAGAACCCTTTGTTGATCAGTATGATGTTCTCAACAATGGCAAGCATTATGTCATCAATCAGCATGGAGTTGGACCATAAAATTCATGAACTGCAGGGGTTGCTGTGTATCTCACTTAAAAATATTTAACACTGTGCATTGTTTTTATACTTCTATCACTCTCATCTATACCGAGGTATTCTGAGATGAGAGAAAGCTTGGAGTTAGTTGTTGGCTGCCAGGAGACAGACTACTGAGAAATGCATGTTCTCTTGTGTAGGAAAATGAATAAGGAGAAGAATGGAATTTTAGTTAGCCTCCTAACCAAGTCTGAATATTTTCCTGGCCAGCTGGAGTATCCCTGTTTTAAAGTGGATGTGCCATTTTGTAACATATTCCTTCTGGAGATTTCATGAAAATATAAATCAAATTTAAGTTCTTTGTTTCACAAGGCGGGATCTCAAGGGTCACATTGCCTTTTGTATGGGAGGCCCAAAAGTTGCCTTGAGTTATGAGGAGGCTACCTTCATGCTTATCGAAACTATCATCCATTTCTTGGAGGTGTCCATTGACCACATGAATTGAATAATCAAAGCAGAGAATCTTTGCAAGGGGATGCAAAATTCTTGAATTCCTTAGAATTATTTAAATACTTTAGAAGTTTGTGAAGATTTGGAATGACATCTGAAACTATGAAAAACTTCTATAGATGTATGGTCGCAAGTATATTGACCTGTTGTATGGAAATACCAATGGCTTCGAATGGAGAATCCTACAGAAGGTAGTGGATGCAACCCAGTCCATCACAGGTAAAGCTTTTCCATCATTGAGCACATCTGCGTGGCGCTTTCACAGTAAGGCAGCATCCATCATCAAGGAGCCCACGGCCAAGGTCATGCTCTCTTCTCGCTGCTGCCATCAGGAAGAAGGTTTAGGAACCCCGGAACTCACACCACCGGGTTCAGGAACAGTTAATAACTTTCAACCATCAGGCTCTTGAACCAGAGGGAATAACTTGACTCAACTTAATTCACCCTATCACTGAACTATTCCACCACATAATGAGCCCACTACAAACTATGAACTCACTTTCAAGGACTCTTCATATCATGTTCTCAATATTTATTATTATTAATATTTCTTCTGTATTTGCACAGTTCGTTGTCCTTTGTACATCGGTTGTTGGTCCATACTGTTGGGTGTGGCCTTTCTTGATTCTATTGCGTTTCTTGGATTTACTGTGCATGCCTGTGGGAAAACAATTCTGAAGGTTGTATATGGTGACATACACGTACTTTGATACTAAATTTACTTTGAACTTTGAACCTGAAATTAATTCCTGCAGACTTAGGTTTTCATGCAAGTGGACTCTCCAGTGGGATTCATTTTGAATTGAGTCATGGCATCATACAACATAGAAACAGGCCTTTCTACTCACCATGTCCATACTAAACATCAAGTATACATCAATACAAATCCCATCTGGTCCCTAGCCTTTAATTACTTACCAGTTCATGTGTTCACTTAGAGAGTGTTACAACTTTTCCCTTTCTGTCAATTGGGTTGAGTGTCTGCAGCAATAAATACAATATTCATGGTAACATGAGTTCAGGCACATATAGATATCCTAAAAGCCAGTTTCATTACTATTCAGAAGTTTCTGCTAACTTTCTACTGGGTGTAGGATTCTCAAAAGAATATTCCTTGAAGGTAATGGTTTGGCTTGTAGACTTTCACAAATGTTGTGTTGTTTTTGTGAATCAATTTGATATAGATTTTCCGAATGCCACTAAGGCAGAAAAAAATGTCAGATAGATAGCTACCAAAGCCAGCAACTTACTTGACTGGATGAATTCCATAATTCACGACTTAAGAAACATTATGAAATAATTTATTTTAGGGGAGCATTGTCTTCACTAGAAGCATTCCTATTTATCACATTTGTAAAATAATATTCTGAAATATGTAATTGGTTTACTTAGTTATTCCACGGCTCTTCTGTTGTAACAGCAGTTGAACAACCAGACACTCTACTAGGTCATTTTAAATGGATATTTTGCATAGTCCTATGAGCATCCGACAAAATTGCAAACCTTGGTTGCACTTAACCTATGTTTGGAGGGTGTATAGGAAGATGAGATGTTCCAGTTTCCAGAAAGGCACAGGTGGACTTTACTGTGGGGTAAAAGAATACCATGCAAGGAACCTAGACCCCACCTTGAAGTCCACATGTGGGCTGTTTCAGTTTAGTAATTATGTTGGAAATGTAAAGTCAATTTCCACAGAGTTTTCCAAGCACAATGAGCTAATTTTGATGGTGAGGGATAAATAAACCAGGACATTTGAATTCTTCTACACTTTGAATTATGCCTACCTCAGGATGGGGACACTTGAATAACAAACTTGGTCTGTTTTGAATAGCAGTTCTGGCTTCTATGCCCACTTGAGAAAGCAGGTGGGGCCTCGTTTTAATATTTCATCCAAAAATAGGCCATTGATGACATTGTTGGACACCATTCATGCTATAGCAGAATATAAATCCCTAAAGCAGGATTTGAGCTCACAACCTTTCGGCTTAGAGGCACAGTCCGACCCACTGAGCTATGACTGATAGCATATTATAACTTTTAAACACTGAACAGCAGAAAAGGAATGGTGTTCACCCCGACCTCAAACTAATGGGAGGCTGTTACAAGAGCAAATTCAGGACCCTTGTGCTGTTATGACATTTTCAGTGTCTAATCTCTTGCCATACAAATTGGCATTACTCCATATTCCATAAATCCTCCAAATCACTATGAATAAGACTAAAGGAGATCTCTACATAGAACCCATATACAAAGAGCACACACACACGGTGGCTTGGAAGGTCAATTGTCTGTTCCAGCCACTCAGCATTTTCAGAGCAAAGAGCATTTCAGATAAATACTAACAGGTATGTGCACATAATAGCCATTTAAAGATCATCGAGTTGAGTAATTATTACAAAACATTGGGAATAATTTTGTGAGAAAACAACTTATATGGATTCCTTTGTGATAATAAGTAGTTATTTATGGGGCTGCCTGAACGGTACTCTTTTTAAAATTAGTGATACAGGGTGATTTATGACAAACTGTCATTTCAAAGTTTTTCCTGTACTTGTAATCAAATTAATATTTGATGGGAAATGGAGAGAGAATTCATCAATTGCATGTTTTAGGTTATGGTTTGTCTTTGATGTTTTACAGTGTCAGGAAGATCGTATGAGCAACATAATATGATTAAAACCTGTCTGTTACATTAAAGGTTCTGTGAGGGCAAACGCCCCAAAGGTCACAACCTACTTGCTGGAAGCAGATTAAACACCTTACGTTCACATATGTCAAACATACTGACAGAGTCCTCAGAGATTTCTTATTCCCAGCTAAGACAGCAGCAGGAAGAAAAGTATGGAGAACTATAAAACTCAGCTACTTCAAAATGTTATGCATCTGGCAGGCCCCAATTTGTCGCACATGTCTGAGTAACATAGACTAGTCTTTCATTCTTTTTCACTCATTCTCTAACACCATTCTCTACAATGAGAGTTATTTTCTTATGGCATGCATGCGGAACAGTATTTTATGTATACAGTATTATATGAATTAAGCATGCTATTATATAAGATGGCAGATAATCACGAAAGTTTTTTCAGAGTTCCACTTAAAACCAAGGTCAAATTAGCAATGTGTGAATTCTGCCCACCTGTTCACGTTGATGTGAAAATTGTGTCAGTTTCTGTCTGGCTCTTATTAGCCGCATGTGTGCTATATACTCAGTGGTCACTTTATAAGGGAACTCCAATACTTAATAAAGAGGTTACTCGGTGTATCTTTGAGGTCTTTTACTGCTGTAGCCCATCCACTTCAAAGTTTAACACGTTGTCCATTCAGAGATTCTCCTCTGCACATCGCTGTTGTAACGTGAGATTATTTGAGTTACTGTTGCCTTCCTGTCAGCTTGAACCAGCCTGGCCATCCTTCTCCAACCTCTTTCATTAACAACGTCTCTCCACTCACAGAACGACCTCTCTCTACTCCTTTTGCTTTTTGCACCATTCTCTGTAAAACCTAGCGACTGTGGTGTGTGAAAATCTTAGAGGATCAGCAGAGATTTATTCAACCCACCCTGTCTGGCACCAACAATCATTCTATAGTCAAAGTCACTAAGATCACACTTCTGTCCCATCTGACATTTATTCTGAACAACAGCTGAACCTCTTATCCATCTCTGCATGTTTTTATTCGTTGAGTTGCTGATTAAATATTAGCATTAACGAGCAGGTGTACAGGTGTACCTAATAAAGTGGCTACTAAGCGTATTTACAATTGCTGCCAACTATTTTTCAGGCAAGGTGGGAACAGTTGTTAGTTGAATATCTTATCTTTGAGTTGAAACAAACCATAAAAACTTACATCTATTATGCAAAATGAGGGGGAGTCCATTGTAATCCTTTTAACAGGATCACGTGTAAAGGGATTAATTACCGTGAAATCTGGATGGAAGTTAATATTTGAATATTTAAGCATACAGTACTGCTATTGGAAAAAATACAACCGAATAAATATTCAACATCTGTGCAGACACATGATTTGTGTAAATTGAAAAGGAAAAAAGGAAAAGAATTTTTAAAAATTCTTCTGCACTGTACAGCATAGTGGCATAGTGGTTAGCACAATGTTATTAAAGCATTAGCCATCACTGATAACAGTTCGAATCCCACCGCCATCTCTAAGGAGCTTGTACATTCTCCCTGTGCTTATGTGGGATTGCTCTGGGTGCTCCACATTCCTCCCACCTTCCAAAAGTGTATGGATTAGCATTAGCAAGTTGTGGGTATACTATGTTGACACTGGAAACGTGAAAACACTTGTGGACCGCCCAACACGTCTTTACTGATTTGATTTGGCACAAATGACACATTTCAATGTATACAACACACAAAATTCTGGAGGAACTCACCAGGCCAGCCAGCGTCTATGGGGTCTAGGCCTGAAATGTCGCCTGTACTCTTTTCCTTAGATTCTTCCTGGCCTGCTGGGTTCCTCCAGCATTTTGTGTGCATTGCTTGGATTTCCAGCATCTGGAGATTCTCCCTCATTTCAATGTATGTTTCAATAAAGCTAATCCTTTTAAAAATCTTTCCTTCACAGTACAGATGGAGAAGATTGGACACAAGAATTTCACTGGAGACGCAATGAGGGGCAATGTAGCCCTGACAAAGACACTTACTTTTATTCAAATTAAATAATCTGGAGAAAAATGAGATTGTACAGTTCAGTGAACTTTACTATTCTTAACTCACCTAATGCAATTTGTGTTCCTGTTGATTCAACCAAATTTATTTTACATCCGAAATGGGCGCAGAACAATGCTGGCTCTCAGCTTTATCAATGAATTGTGCAAATTACAAAGCCAGTTTCCACACCTTCCATCCTTGTCAGGTAATTTGAGCTCAAGGGTGAGGTGTGATAATAAGTATTGAGTACACGCGTGTAGATTCACATAAGAGAGAAAGCAAGTAATGCAGTTTATTTCACTCTAATGCTAGAAGTAATTTCAGATAATCAACATATTGATTTACATATATTAAAACAGGTAAATCAACTTGCTAATTGTTGATTCTGATGATTAACGACATCAGGAATTTAACATGTAAATAGATTGGGAAAATTAGGTTGATAATGTATCTTAAGAGAGTGAATTTGCTGAATGCCTACATAATAGCTTTTTACAGCAGTTTGTTGTTGAGCCTACTAGGGGATGATCTGCTATACTTGATTAGGTGTTATGTAATGAACTGGAGGCAATTGGGGGGGACTTATGGTAAAGGGACCCTTAGGAGTCAGCGATTACAATATGATTGGTTTCAACTTGAAAATTGATAGGGAGGAAGTAAAGTATGATGTAGTAGCATTTCAGTGGAGTAATGGAAATTACAATGGTATTAGAGAAGAATTGGCCAAAAAAAAAATGGATGGAGACGCCGGCAGGGGTGACAGCAGTGTAGAAATGGTCTGAGTTTCTGGGAAAAAATGAGGAAGGTGCAGTACAGATGTATTCCAAAAAAAAATAAATACTCAAATGGCAAAATAGTACAACCATGGCTGGCAAGGGAAGTCAAAGCTAATGAAAAGGCAGAAGAGAGGGCATACAACAAAGCAAAACTTAGTGGGAAGGCAGAGGATTTGGAAGCTTTTATAAATCTACAGAAAACAACTAAAAGAATCATTAGGAGGAAAAAGATGAAGTATGAAAACAAGTTAGAAAAAATATCAAGGTGGATAGAAAAAGCTTTTTCAAGTATATAAAAAATAAAAGAAAGTTGAGAATGGATATAAGACTGCTAGAAAATGAAGCCAGAGACATAATAACTGGGAACAAGGAGATGGCAGATGAACTAAATGAGTATTTTGCATTAGTCTTCACTGTGGAAGACACTAGCAGTGTGCCAGGTGTTGATGGTGTGAGTGAAGAGAAGTGAGTGCAGGTAATATTACAAGGGAGAATGTGCTAAAAATGCTGACAGACCTAAAGGTACATAAGATGAACTGCACCCTAGGGTTCAGAAAGAGGTAGCGATAGAGATTGTGGAGGCATTAGTAACGATCTTACAAGAATCATGGATGCTGGCATGGTTCCGGAGGACTGAAAAATTGCAAATGTCACTCCACTATTTAAGAAAGGAGAGAAGCAGCAGAAAGGAAATTATAGACCAGTTAGCCTGACCTCAGTGTTTGGGAAGATGTTGCAGTCAATTTTTAAGGATGAGGTTATGGAGTAGTTGGTGACACAGGGCAAGATAGGACAAAGTCAGTATGGTTTCCTTAAGGATTTCTTGCCATGGCTTCTTGCCTGATGAACCTGTGAGAATTTTTTTGAGGAGATTACCAAGTAGGATAGATAAAGAGGATGCAGTGGATGTTGTATATTTGGATTTTCAGAAGGCCTTTGACAAGGTGCCACACATGAGGCTGCCTATCAAGTTAAGAGCTTGTGGTATTACAGGAAAGTTACTGGCATGGTTAGACGATTGGCTGTTTGGTAAAAGACAGTGAGTGGAATAAAAGAATCCTTTTTCTGGTTGGCTGCCAGTGACTAGTGGTGTTCCGTAAGGGTTGGTGTTGGGAATGCTTCTTTTTATGCTGTATATCAATGATTTAGATGATGGAATAGATAGCTTTGTTACCAATGCCAAGTTTGCAGATGATATGAAGGTTTGTATAGGGTCAGGTAGTGTTGAGGAAGCCAAAAGGCTGCAGAAGAACTTAAACAGATTTGGAGAATGGGCAAGAAAGTGGCAAATGAAATATAATGTTAGAAAATGCATGCTCATGCACTATGTTAGAAGAAACAAATGTGCAGACCATTTTCTAAACAGGGAGAAGATCCAAAAATCTGAGATACAGAGGAACTTGGGAGTCCTTGTGCAGAACATCCTAAAGGTTAACTTGCAAGTTGGGTCAGTGGTGAGGAATTAAAATGCAATGTTAGCATTTATATCAAGAGGTCTAGAATACAAGAGCATGGATGTGATGCTGACACTACTAAGGCCTCATCTTGAGTATTGTGAACAGGTTTTGGCGGCTCATCTCAGAAAAGACGTGCTGGCATTGGAGAGGGTTCAGAGAAGGTTCGCAAGGCTGATTCTAGAAATAAAAGGGTTATCATATGAGGAACGCTTGGCTCTGGGCCTGTAATCAGAATTTAGAAGGATGGGGGGGGGGGGCAGATCTCATTGAAACCTTTCAAATTTTGAAAGGCCTAGGCAGAGTAGATGTGGAATGTATGTTTCCCATAGTGGGGGAGTTTAGGACAAAAGGGCACAACCACAGGATAGAGGGGCGTCCATTTAAAACAGGGATGCAGAGAAATTTCTACGGCCAGAGGGTGGTGAGTTTGTGGAATTTGTTGCCACATGCAGCTGTGGAGGCCAGGTCGCTGGGCGTATTTAAGGCAGAGAGTGATAGGTTCTTGATTGGTCACGGCATCAAAGGTTACGGGGAGAAGGCTGGGGAGTGGGGCTGAGGAGGGGAAAAAAGGATCAGCCATGATTGAATGGTGGAGCAGACTCGATGGGGCAAATGGCCTTATTCTGCTCCTATGTCTTATGGTCTTATAGGATATTGCGTTAAGCTCCAAAGCTCTTCTTCAGCAGTTACCTCCACAGGGAAGGATACCTTGTTTGTTTGTGGGCTCTGTGGTTGCCAATAAGGGTGAGGTGGGAATCATAGACCCATAAAGAAATAAGGCAGACAGTGATGAACAGAACGGGGAGTGACTAGGTGTGAGGAAGGCAGTGCCCAAGTTTTGCCATCTATTCATGGCCTCTGGTTCTCAATTCCACCCCAAAACCTCATTTTACCTCCAGCCAGGAAGATTTGAGCATATCTTTGAATCCTTTCTTCTGTCCCTCTGGTAATCTTTTCCCATGACAGGCCTGTTACCAGGCATGCAAACAACATTGGCCTGTCTAACCTTAGCAACTGAGTATATCTAGAGAAAGAACGCTAGAGATATTTGTCAATAATGAGGCTCCAAGTTACATAGAGCCATAAAGTTATATAGTATGGAAATAGGCCATTCGGCCAGTCTCATCCATGCTGATCAAGAGCTAGTCACATGCTCCTCTAAACCTTTCCCATCCATGTACCTATCCAAATGCTTCTTTACTGTTTGGTTTGGACTCATCTCTATCACTTTCCTCTGAGAGGTCATTCCATTTACCCACCATCCACTGAGTGATAAACCTACCTCTTAGATCTCTTATGAATCTTTCACCTCTCATCAAGGTTGTCTCATCTAAGTTTTGGTCTCCTTTGCTCTGGGAAAAAGATTGACACCATCCACCTCATCTTTGCCTCTCATGATTTCATAAAGCACTTGGAGGTTACCTCTCAGCCTCCTTCGTTCCAGGTGAAAAAAAACATCTGCAGCCTATCCAGTCTCTTCTAACAACTCAAGTCCTCTAGTTCTGGCATCATCCTATTGAATCTTCTCCATCCTTCTAGCTTAATCACATCCTTCCTATAATATGGCCGCCAGAGCTGCAAATAATATTGCGGTTGCAGTTTTACCAATGTCTTGCACAGGTGTAAGATGATGTCCCAATGTTGTACTCAATACCCTGAGTGATAAGGCACATATATTATTAACCTTTCTAGCCATTTTTTTAATCTTCTTTAGGCAACTGTGTGCATGTACCCCTACAACACTCCCCAGAACCCCATCATTCAGTGTATACACCTGAATCTGATTTAACTTCCCACAACACATCTGTCTGAGACAAATTCCATCCTTAATTCCTTGGTTCACTCTCCGAGTTGATCGATTTCCTATTGTAAACTTAGACAATCAAAGGTTGTTGTGAAATACTACTAGCTGGGACCAACACATTTGGATATTGAGCTATTGACATAGTTGTACCTCTACAGGATGGTATGAGCTAGGGAGACCACCTCCTTGTATCTACAAACATTTTATTTTGTATTAAGAAGATACAGAACTTAACTGAACAACCCTGAATTGTGTGAGGCTCATGCCAATGCTCTGTTCATTTGAGTTAATCTCATTAGGAGGGCAAAAACACCATTGCAAATTCCTCATACTACATAATAAGATGTCTAAGTTCTGTTTTCGGTGGCTGACAGAGCAGCCTAAAAGTATCTGATGCTATATTACATTGGCCATCTTTCAAGTGTAGGCTCAGCGTAGGACTTTGCTAGTTGTTGCTGAAAACACTTCAGGCTTGGAATGTTAATGCAGCAAAGTCCAACTTCTATCCCATAAATGTCAGCATTTATATCATCTAAAAGTAAGTCTCATCATTGTTGAAAATGACAGCTCTGTAAATCCCTGCCACATTTGAATGACTGATGAACTCCATCAGTTTCATGTTCTAGGTAATCCTGGGAGTGACAAATTAGGAATCCCTGTACTCATTACTTCATTTTCCCTCTCTCCTTCCACTGGCACTCATTGGTACAATACAAGGATAATTTAACATTCTCGTGTTCAATCATCGTGATAGCCATTTTCTTTCATTCTGTCAATAGTCCTTAGAATGAAGTTCTTTTCCATTATCTGAATACTAAAAAGAGAGTGCTCTGTCAATTTGACTGTGCATTGCTCATACTTCAGGTGAGATCAAGCTTACCAAATCCCCAGTATAACGAATATGAAACACACTTATATTCCAGTCTCAAACAAGAGAAAATCTGCAGATGCTGGAGGGGTCTCTGCCAGACACATCAGCTGTACTTTATTCCATAGATGCTGCCTGGTCTGCTGAGTTCCTCCAGCATTGTGTGTGGGCTGCCTATATTACAGTCTGTGGTACTAGGAAAAGAAAGAAAGGACCATCCTGGGCTAATGTTTGCTGTAGACGTTAAGCCCTTTGCTTGTGGAAATAATGGTCCAACCATTATGTCACATTCCCATCCAATGCTAAATTAACACAGTAAATCCAACTTTAGGGAAATCCTGCTACTAAAATATTGAGTTTTTTTGAGATTACTTTACCTGTGAATAACATCTAGGGTTCCTTCCAAACCAACAAATCAGAGGGGGGAATCATCTCTCAACTTCACTCTTTCCAACACTGAACTGATCCCACAACCTATGGACTCATTTTCAAGGACTTCTCAACACATGTTCTTGAAATCTATTGAGCAGTTTTTTTTTCTTTTTTGTATTGGCACAGTTTGCTGCCTTCTGCTCCATTGGTTGTTCGTCCATCTTGGTTGTGCACAGTTATTCATTGATTCTACTTTGTTTTTATTTTGTATTTACTGTGAATATTCACAAGAAAATGAATCTCATGGTAGTATATGGTGGCATTAAAGTACTTTGATAAAAATTTACTTTGAATGTTGAACTTTGAACCTTTGAGCATTTAACATTACTAGCCATCATTTCTTCACCACCACACGTTACTGCTGCTTGAATCCTGCCTTCCATTGTCTCAGATTTGAAGGCAAGCTACTTGCTGACATCATTGTTTTGCAGGTGGAGGCACAATATTGAAGAAGCATCAGCCCTCATCACTTGGGTGTAGACAGCATAACGCAACCTGAATCTTACCCCAATGTTTAGTCACCATAGTGAGCCCACTCACCTGCCTATATGCAGGCACGTGCTTTTGTCTTGCATTGTAACTTGGTTCCAGCACACATACCTGGTGTCTCCTGATGTACAGATTCAATTCCTAGGCATCTGAACTTGGCTGCTAAGGTAACTGCTAAGGCAAGTGTGAGTGTGACTTCCCCTTGTCCACCTCTTTTATCTTTCGCCACTGCCTGGGCACCTTGCAATTCATTGGCAATTGAAATGATAAAATAGATGTAAGAATTACTTATTTATATCACCATTGGCTGGTGGGTCAGAAGAGCCAGGGGATATAAAGTGTGAGAATCAGAATCAGATTTAATATCAGCAGCATATGTCGTGAAATTTGTTAACTTTACGGGAGCAGTACAATGATAAGTAAATACAGAGAGACAAAAATCTGAGTTGCGTTATATATATATATGTCTATTAAAGAGTTAAGTTAAAATAAGTACTGCAAAATAACAGAAGTATGAGCACCTTCTAAAGATTCATTCCTATTGGTTTCCATGCTCTCACTAATAGCTCGTCCTGTAATAGCTAACGCTGTCCCTGTGGTGTTGGGCACATAGGTCTATTTATCCATCTACTATCGCTCTTATCTCTGGTACTGCAACAACACAGGTAATAGTGGGAAGGAGAAGTGAGTGTGCCTGCAAGTGTTGTTCAATAAGCTTCCAATCTGGCTGTCATAATTGAAAGCTGGTGGTGTATGTGTGTTTGAGCTTCAGACTGTGGAAGTCAGGTTTGCTGCACTGCTCATTGAGTGAGGATGCTATGAAATATATAAGTGCCTGCAGTGAATCATAAAAGGATGAGATTTTGCGGGGGAATTCATAGGATTTAAATTTGGACATGTGGGAAAGGCACATCAATGGATCCAGGATCAAGGGTCAGTTTTATTCACCATATACACTTACATGTATTAGAAATCTGATGTGGTGGGCTGGCAACAGGAAAGCAACAACATTTAACAACAATTGAGAATTATATAAAAATAAGTTCGAAGTAGAGATATGAAATAATCTGTGCATGAATACATGAGTACCAGCATATATTTACAATGTAAAGCGTATTATAAAACGGGGTTTAAAGTGTTTACGGTGCAGTGACTGAGGTAGTAGATAAAGGAGACCTGGGCACTAACTAGAATGGTTGATCAGGTTAGCTGCCACGGGGAAGAAAATTTCAAGATGGTGTAAACTTGTTGTTCTATAATGCTTTCCAGATGGGAACTTTTGGAAAAGGCAGTTTGCTGTGCAGCTAGTGTCTGCAGTGATTTTTCCTGCCAGCTTCTTTGTCCCAGACATATACAAGATGGTAAACTGCAGACACACACGCATTGTACGTAAGTAATTGAGCTCTGGCCAGTGACCAATCCAGACATCAGAAGTCTGAGAGGAGGGGATTTCACTCAGGTCCACTGCCCGAGTCAAGAAAGGCAGCAGTGGATCGCAACAGCGTAATTGAGCTCGGAACAGCAACCAATCTGAGTTTCAGATGGATTATTAAGAGCAAGTTAAAGGAAGGCAGGAGCAAGAGCTGTAGCCATCATCTTAGTGGACAGAGTCAGAGTGTGATCATGAAGCTTCAGCTCTTTGAGGCTTTAGAGAGGAGAGGCTTCAGTCAGAGTAATCAAAGGAAAGAAAAGCTCCAGCTAAAGTTCTTTTTTCTTCTCTTCTTTATATCTGCTCAGTTAGGACAGTGACGTGTCAGGCAGGATAGCAGAATGCTCCTCTTGTGGAATGTGGGAAGGCAGGAATTCACATGCAGCTTCTAACAAGCTGCGTAAAGGAGTTGAAGCTGGAAATAGATGAACTCCAGATCATTCTGGTGGATGAAGGAGTGACAGGTAGGACATACAGAGGGGTAGTTACACCCAAGGTGCAGGACACAGGAAGCTGGGTGACAATCAGTAAGAGGAAAGGGGTTAAGGAGCCAATGCAGAGTGCCCCTTGGTCATCCCCCTCAATAACAGGTATATCACTTTGGATACAGTTGGGGAGTTGACATAAAAGGGGAAACTCGGGCACTGAGTCTATCTCTGAATCACAAGGGGGTGAGAAGGGGGCTGCTGTTCATCTGCAGTTTACCATCACTGCAGGGCTTATATGTGTCCAGGACAAAGAATAGGGGATTTGTTATTTAGGGGAATGGACTAGGCGAGAACAAGATTCCCAAATGGTATGTTGGCTCTTGGGTGCCAGGGTCCAACACATCGCAGATCGAGTCTTTGGCATTTTTAAGTGGGAGGGTGAAAAGCAGAGGTTGTGATCCATGTAAGTACCAATGACGTGGGGAGAACAAGTGATGAGATTCTGCAGAGGGTGTTCAGGGAGTTAAGCGCAAAGTTAAAGGGCAGGACCTCCAGGGTTGTAATCTCAGGATTGCTACCCATGCCACATGTT
Source organism: Mobula birostris (assembly GCF_030028105.1). NCBI lineage: Eukaryota > Metazoa > Chordata > Chondrichthyes > Myliobatiformes > Myliobatidae > Mobula > Mobula birostris. The sequence continues at coordinate 20,539,074 of NC_092386.1, read as the reverse complement.
AGTGAGGCCAGAACTAGAAAGATTATACAGTTTAGTATGTGGCTAAGGAAAGCGTGTTGGAGCATAAGATTTTTGGATCATTGGGCTCTCTTCCAGGGAAGGTGGGACCTGTACAGGTGGGACAGTTTGCAACTGAACTGGAGGGGGATTAATATAAAATCATAAGACCATAGGATACAGGAGTAGAATTAAGCCATATGGCCCATCAAGACTGTTCTACCATTTCATTATGGTTGATCTAATTTTCTCTGTCAGCCCCAATCTCCTGCCTTTTCCCTATCTGTTCATGCCCTGACCATTCAAGAATCTATCAACCCCTGCCTTAAATATATATAAAGACTTGGCCTCCACAGCTGCCTGTGGTAAGAAATTCCACAGATTTACCACTCTCTGAGTGAAATTCCTCCTCATCTCCATTCTAACAGGATGCCCCTCTATTCTGAGGCTGTGAGCTCTTGTCTTAGACTCTCCCACCACAGGAATCATCCTTTCTACAACCACTTAATCAAGCCTTTTCACCATTTGATAGGTTCTAATGAGGTCACCCCTCATTCATGTGAATTCTAGTGAATATAGGCCTAGAGCCATTAAAAAAACTCTTCATATGACAAGCCATTCAACTCTGAAATCATTTTTGTGAACTTCCTTTAAATCCTCTCCAGTGTTAGCACATCCTTTCTAAGATAAGTGGCCTAAACCTGCTCACAATACTTTAAATGAGGCGTCTGCAGTGCTTTTTAAGTTTCAACATTACATCCTTGCTTATACGGTATACTCTAGTCCTCTTGAAGTGAATGCTAACATTGTATTTGCCTTCCTCACCACAGACTCAGCCTGCAAATTAACATTTAGGGAATTCTGTACAAGGACTCCCAAGTCCCTTTGCACCTCAGATTTTTGTATTTTCTCTCCATTTTGGAAATGGTCAACCCTTTCATTTTTTTCTACCAATATGCATGGCCATACACTTCCTAACACTATATTCCATCTGCCATTTCTTTGCCAATTCTCCTCATCTGTCTAAATCCTTCTGTAGCCTTTCTCCTTTCTCAAAACTACCTGCCCCTCCAGCTATTTTCTGATTTTTGATGGCTTTGCAAAAACGCCATCAATTCCATTGTCTGAATCATTGATATATAACATAAAAAGATTTGGTCCCAACACACGCCCCAGTAGAACACCACTAGTCACCGGCAGCCAGTCAGAAAAAAAATCCCTTTATTCCCACTCTTTGCCTCCTGACAATCAGCCACTGCTTTATCCATGCTAGAATCTTTCCTGTAATACCATGGGCTCGTAGCTCATGAAGCAGCTTCATGAGTGGCACATTGTCAAAGGCCTTCTGAAAATCCAAGTTCACAACACCAAATGATTCTCCATTATCTATCCTGCTCGTTACTTCTTTAAAGAGTTCCAGCAGATTTGTCAGGCAAGATTTTCCCTTGAGGAAACCATGCTGACTATGGCCTATCATGTGCCTCTAAGTACCCTGAGACCTCATCCTTAATAATCGACTCCAACATCTTCCAGTGACCTCACTGAGGTCAGACTAACGGACCTATAGTTTCCTTTCTTCTGCCTCTCCCTTGTTGAAGAGTGGAGTGACATTTGCAATTTTCCAGTCTTCCAGAACCATTCCTAAAGCTAGTGATTCTTGAAAGATTATTACTAATGCCTTCACGATCTCTTCAACCACCTCTTTCAGAACTGAGGTGTTCACCATCTGGTCCAGGTGACTTATCTACCTTCAGACCTTTCAGTGTCCCATGAACCTTCTCTCTAGTTATGGTAACTTCACACACCTCATGCCCCCTGACACCCTGCTAGCGTCTTCCACAGTGAAGACTGATTCCCTAGCGGGAAGGTCTGTTAATGCTACACGGTGGGGTTTAAACTAAAGTTGCAGGGGGTTGGGAACCAGATTGCACCAGAACAGTTCGTGGAGAGGTTGTGGAGGCAGCTGTTGGCAAGACCTCAGACAAAGTCATGAATCAAAAGCTTGAGCATGGTGTGACTAGTGTCCTGAGCTGTGAATATTTCAATGCAAGAAGTATCATAGGGAAGGCATATGGGTATGAGCTCAGGGTATGGATCAAAATCTGGAATTATTACATTGTGGCTATTAGTGAGACTTAGTTGCAGAAGGGGAAGAACTGGCAGTTCATTATTCTGGGGTTCATGCTTTAAACATGACAGAGTGGGAGGGATTAAAGGAGGTGTGGTGGCAGTACCAGTCCTGAAAAATGATACGTCAGTGCTCTGACAAGACAGACAGGAAAACTCAACTGGTGAAGCATTATGGGTGAAACTGAGAAGTAAGAAAGATATGACCATGTTAATGGGGTTACATCACAAAACACCCAACAGTCCTAGCTATTCAGAGGAACAAAATTCTAAAGAGGTTGCAGACTGTTGCAAGAAACATAAAGTTGTTGTAGTAGGTGATTTTAACTTTTGACATATTGACCGAGAATTCCATACGATAAAAAGACTCGATGGGACTAGATGTGTTCAGGAAAGTTTCCTTCATCAGTGTGTAGAAGTCCCAATGCGAGCAAACAATACTGGATTTGCTGTTCAGGAATGAGACAGAACGGGTGACAGAAGTTTGTGTAGAGGGACACTTTGCATCTAGTGACCACAAACCTATTAGTTTTAAAGTAAATATGCAGAAAGGGATAGTAGGTCTGGTCCATAGGTTGAGATTCTAAATTGGAGAAAGGCCAATTTTGATGATACTAGAAATGATCTGCCAAGCGTGGATTGGGTCAGGCTGTTTTCTGGTAAACAGTGTACTTGGTAAGTGGGATGCCTTCAAAAATGAAATTTTGAGAGTACAAAGCTTGTATGTGCCTGTCAGAATAAAAGGTGAAAATAAGTGTAGGGATGTTGAGGCACTGGTTAAGAGTGAAAATGAGGTGTATAGCAGATATAAGTAGATAGGAACAAATGATGTGCTTATGGAGTATAAGAAATGCAAGAGAACACTTGAGAAAGAAAGCAGGAAGGCTAAAAGAAGGCAGAAGTTGCTCTAGCAGACAAAGTGAAGGAGAATCCCGAGGGATTCTACAGATATGTTAAGAACAAAAGGATGGCAAGGGATAAGACTGGTCCTCTGGAAGACATGTGTGGAGCAAAAACAAATGGGAAGATCTTAATTGCAGTCCTTGCATCTGTACTTACTCAGGAGATGGATACAGAAAGAGGGGTAAAGTGGCATCAACTTTATGGACCCTGTACAGATTACAGAGGTGGAGGTGGTTACTGAGGCAAACCAGGGCGGATAAATCCACAGGGCCTGACAAAGTATTCCCTCGGACCCTACAGTAGGCAAGTGCAGTAATTGCTGAAGCCCTAGTACAGATACGGTACTTTAGTCATCCTTAGCGACAGCAGAGGTAGCAGAGGACTGGAGGATAGCGAATGTTATTCCGCTGTTTAAAAAAAAGCTCCAAACATAAACCAGGAAATTACAGGCCAGTGAGTCTGACATCAGTTGTGGGAAAGTTATTGGAAGGTATTCTAAGGGACGGGTATCTAAGTATTTGGATAGACATGGACTGATTAAGGATAGTCAGCATGGCATCGTGTGTGGTAGGTCATGTCTAACCAATTTTATAGAGTCTTTCGAGGAAATTACCAGGAAAGTGGATGAAGGCAAGGAAATAGATGTTGTCTTCGTGGGCTTTTGTAAGGCATTTGATATGGACCCTGTGGAAAGCTGGTCAAGAAGGCTCAGTTGCTTGGCATGCAGGTTGAGGTAGTTAATTGGACTAAGCATTGCCTTTGTGGGAAAATCTAGAGAGTGGTCATAGACTGGAGGCCTGTGATGAATGGTGTGTCACAGGGATCATTGCTAGGTCCTTTGTTGTTTGTCACCTACATCAATGATCTGGATGATAATGTTGTTAACTGGATCAGCAAATTTGCGGATGACACCAAGAACGAGGGTATGGTGGACAGTAAGGAAGGTTATCACGGCTTGCAGAGGGGTCTGCATCAGCTGGAAAAATGCTTGAAAAATAGCAGATGGAATTTAATGTAGACAACTACAAGGCTTTGCAATTCAATAGGACCAACCAGGATAGGTCTTACACAGTGAACGGTAGGGCACTGAGGAGTGTGGTAGAACAAAGAGATCTGAGAACACAAGTTGATAATTCAACAAAAGTGGCACCACAGGCAGATAGGGAGTAAAGAAAACTTTTGACATATTGGCCTTCATAAATCAATGTATTGAGTACAGAAGGTGGGATGTAATGTTGAAGTTGTATAAGATGTATGTGAGGCCTAATTTGGACTATTGTGTGCAGCTTTGTCACCTACCTCCAGGGAAGATGTAAACAAATTTGAAAGAATACAGAGAAAACTTTCATGGATGTTGCCGGGTCTGGAAGACCTGAGTTATAAGGAAAGATTGAATAGGTTAAGATTGTACTCTTTAGAACATAGAAGATTGAGAGGGGATTTGATGGCGGTGTACAGAATTATGAAGGGGATAGATGGGATAGATGTAAGCAGGCTTTTCCCATTGAAATTGGATGGGACTACCGCCAGATGTCATGGGTTAAGGATGAAAAGTGAGAAGTTTAAGGGGAACATGAGTGGAAACTTCTTCACTCAGAGGGTTGTGAGAGTGTGGAATGAGTTGCTAGCAGAAGTGGATCATGCGAGCCTGATTTCAACGTTTAAGAAAAGTTTGGATAGGTACATGGATTGTAGGGATATGGAGGGCTATGGTTCCTGTGCAGGTCAATGTAAGTAGGCAGTTTAAATGGTTTTGGCATGGACTGGGTGGGCCAAAGGGCTAGTTTCTGTGCTGTACTTCTCAGTGACTCTATGTGTATCCTTGAATACCAGCGATTCTTGCGGGGGGGGCGGGGAAGCAGAGGTAATTGTACCTCTGTTAACTGATATTCCTCTTCTACCTCCAACCTCACACACATCCCTCTGAACGAGAGCAATCACAAAGAGGCCCAAATTATCTGCTCCATTATCAGATTCTCCTTGGTCTGGAGAGCCTTAACCAACAGCCAACCCCACACTACTGTGCTCTTTTCTACTTCCTCCACTGAGATCTTCAGCACACTGTAGGAAATACTTCGTTAATTATTGTACAGAAGACTTTTCCCACTTTGCCCCTCCCAGCAACCACAGTGTACTTTCCACTCAAGAAATACAAGCTAACCTCAAGTAGTATTGGAAAGTAACCATTCTGGATCCCTTGCAGTTCTATGCAACCAACGATAACCACAGTTGGCTCTGGCTACATACGGGTCACTATAATGAGTTATCAACATGAAGTTGGTCTGCTGACTGCATTACAGTGAAACCCAATCCTGTTTTGGCAATCCAACTAACCTAATCGGTTAAAAGTTGGAAGCAGGCTCAATAAGACCAATGGGTCTTCTCAGTGCTTATTTCTACCACGCGACAGAAAAGTAGTGTGCAGAATGCATTTTGCATGCACAACACATCAAGCCTTGAAGTAAATGGGCTACAGCAGCAAGAAACACAGGATGTACCTAATAAAGCGGCCACTGAATGTATATTCTCTCTATACCACTTTATACTTTGGGGATTGAAACTGAGACGTATTTTATTGAAATTATTAAATGAATTTAATTGAAAAGTTATTACAAATTACTGGTGAATTCTCTTTTATGTTTAAGAAATGTTTCAGATTTGTCACAGTTTTTGCTATTAATAATCTGTACTTGCTATTCACTTGTTGTCAATAGCTTGATATTAAAATAAAATTGGATATCAAAAAAGTATATTGCACTGTACAATTACATTCAGTAGCTTTATTTCTTGTATTGCTCCGTCAGTGAAGGCTTTAGTCTCATCCTGACAAGATATTGATCTGAAGCTAATGTTTCTTGAGCAGATTAAGGGAAACCAAAGTATTAACTACAAAATAGATTAATCATCGTGTATTTAATAACAGCATGTGCATGTTGTATTGTATCTTTGGCAGAATTCCTAACAAGATTAGTGAGAAATATCCTTCACTTGAGTTGATAATTATAGCTCTGTTAATACAAATAAAGAATTCACTTTGAAGTTTCACTGACTGTGAAAAAATATATTTACAGTTATCATATGTAATAGCTTTTATTTTTAAAGTAATGCTAAAATAAGATTCTGAGTATACTAAATTGCAATTTGCTGGTGATAATTATTGCCTATCTTACAATCAAATATTTTGATCAAATCATGACTGCCTGCTTAATCATGCAGCAGTACAGTCACATTCAGATAATTAGCAGTTTGTAAGCAATACATCTTTTCTTTACCTGGTATTTGCATCAATTCATATGTATGTAGCTTCATTTATTCTACTATTAGTGGGTAGATCTACCTGACAAGCATGCAGCATCCTCAGATTTTCACAAGGATACTGATGGGAAAATGTGGCTGTCAAATATTCATTTTGATAACACAGTAAATGAAATGATTCAGAAAAAAATGTAGCTCAGGTTGATGGTTGGGTTGAGTTGTTCTCTGACCTTGACAAGTTATTTGCAAACGTTTCATCACCATAGGAGGAGACATCATGTTCATTTATGCTGATGTCCTCTGAAAACTTGGCCTTTATATGCAGTACTTACCAATCCACTGGTTGGTCGTCAATTACGGAAACTCAATTGTGATTAGGGAGGGGAGTTCTGAGAGTTATGGCTATCGGTAAACAATTCTGTAAGAGACATGTAGACCTTGATCTTATTTAATAAGGCAACATGGGCTAAATTCCAGACCATAATGCACAGAGTTCACCATGTAACCAATCAGCGATGAGACCCCTCCCTATATCACAATTGAGTTTTCATAATGACAACCAATCAGCTGATTGATAAGTATATAAAGGCCAAGTATTCGGAAGACACACCACAAGTGAACAGTACACTGATGATGTCTCCTTGTATGGTGACGAAATGTTTGCAGATAGATTGCCAAGACTGAAGAACAACTCAACCCAACCAACAGTAAATGAAAACTGGCATTGTCACGAGAAAGTACAGAAATGCTTATGGTTATGTTTTATCCCTTGTTCCCTCCTTACCGCAGGTTGTAGTAAAGATAGCACTCAGCATGAACACCATCTCCATTCATATACACACAAGACATTCTGCAGATGCTGGAAATCTTGAGCATACCAAATGCTGGATTAACTCAACAAGTCAAGCAGCATCCATGGAGGTGAATAATCAGTTGATGTTTCGGGCTGGGAACCTTCCTGATGAAGGATCTGGACTCGAAACGTCGATTGTTTACCCTCCACTATAGATGCTGCCTGACTTGCTGAGATCCCCCAGCAGGTTGCGTCTGCATCTCCATTTACTTGCCTGAGTTGTCTGCTTTTAGACCCATTGTGACACTCCTAGTTGCTTATTTTGCCATCTGACCTCAGTAAAGTGGACATGCAAAGTAGGGTCCAAACAACTCTGTGTATGATAATTCTGCAGCAACAATCTAATTTCTGAGACCAGGACATATGAAATTTTGAAAAATCAGAGGAATCCTTTGACAGAATATAAGGGGAACAGCCCACCCTTTGGGTTTCCTGTTACTTAAGTTTGTCCACATCCCTCACACACCTTTCCCCTCCATTGCATATTTTTATGAAAGAAATCCTAAAAAAAAGTGATGGAATCATACCACAAGTAAGTGGACCAATATATCAGCTGGCTGGTAAAACTGGGGAACAGGGCGCAACTTGGATCCCCAAAGCTGACTTGTGAAAGACATTGTATTCACAAGTTACAGCAAGTTCTGTATTAATAACTAAGATTGTATCTTCTCCTCCTTTATATAAGAATGTAATGGATGTTCTAATAAACTGAAGGCTAATATAGAATTGCAAGTTTAATGCAGTTAATTCCATGCCTGAGCAGTTCTGAAAGCAGGCAAAGTCGGATCTAGATTCAAATGATTACCAGAATGAAGCCAGGAATAATAAATACAGATAATTTATTTATCAATAGCAGAATGCATACTGTAGAATACTTGAGCAAGTGCCCCGCATCAATCCAATGGGAAGCTAGAGTTTCCTCTCTTCTGAAATAATTCATGGTTTGATCCCATGTCCCACTGAACTTTACGACAGCTGAGGCTAGCATAATGGAAAAGTTATCAGATTTGAAAGCAATCCAAACTGCATAACCCTATAAGAAATACTGTGCACCCCTCAAAAACATTGAATTAGCTCTGTGGTTTACTTCAGTATTTGAAGACTATATCTTGTTAATGTGACAGCTCTGTGGTGTCATGAGCTCCCAGCATTCATTAACGCAGGGCTATCATTCACGGTTTTATTGGAAACTATGGGTTAGATACGCTCTTTTTTGCAGCCCGATATCAATGGACTGCAATGTATCATTGTTTCTTGCCACCCACGCCCCACAACACTGAACACCTTATCCCAGCTTTCTATTCCCTGCATCTTGCAAATGGTTGCCGAGGTGAAGTGCAGCTGAGCCTTCTCATATAAAACATCTGAGTTCAGAGCAGGAGTAGATGTCTCAAGTACAGTATGCCCCACTGTTTAATAACATTATAGACAAACAAGTACATTATAAAAAGTATTAAATGATGCTGTGCTGGACACTGTGATGTTTAATGTGATAAGGCAGTGATGATCACGCAAGTTAACCATCAATGATACTCCAGGAGGGAGTACATAAACTAGGCTGCAGATAGTTAGTTATCCTGCCGACATCAGTTGTTCTCTGAGCTGCAATGGCAGATCAATTACTGCAGATACTTTACACATGTAGAGTTAAAAAGCAAGCTGTAGTTTGGCCTTAAGAAGAGCACATAAAGAAGGTAATGCCCTTATTTAATGTTTTGGAACATGGCAAGACTTATGAGCAACCTATTTCATGTTCCTTCACTGATCCTAGAAAGGTGCTAAACTTTGCTTCACATTTGAAGAAAAAGCAGATTCACAGGAAGACTAAATGTGCCTATCCAAATTTCTCTTCAACATTGAAATCGAGCTCACCTGCACCACTTGTGCTGGCAGCTCATTCCACACTCTCACAATTCTCTGAGTGAAGAAGGTTTTCCTCATGTTCCCCTTAAACTTCTCACCTTTCACCCTTAACCCATGACCTCTGGTTACTGTCCCACCCAACCTCAGTGGTAAAAGCCTGCTTGCATTTGCCATTTCTATACCCCTCATAATTTTGTATACCTCTATTAAATCTCCTCTCAATCATTTATGTTCTAAAGAATACAGTCCTGACATATTCAATCTTTCCTTATAACTCAGGTCCTCCAGACCCAGCAACATCCATGTAAGTTTTCTCTGTATTTTTTCAACTTTGTTTACATCTTCCCTGGAGATAGGTGACCAAAGCTGCACACAATAGTCTAAATTAGACCTCACATACATCCTATACAATTTCAACATTACATCCCATCTTCTGTACAAAATACATTGATTTATGAAGACCCATGTGCCAAAAGTTTTCTTTACTCCCTATCTGCCTGTGGTACCACTTTCGTAGAGTTAACAACCTGTATTCTCTCATCTCTTTGTTCTACCACACTTCTCAGTGCCCTACCTATATAAGTCACTATATAAGACCTACCCCAGTTGGTCCTACTGAAGTACAAAACTTCACACTTATCTGCATATTCAGCAAAACTATAGAATGGTAACTGTAAACAGGATCAATGAAAAAGCAAAAGCATAGAAGACAACAAACAGCTGAAATGCAATTATGAATAAATAGCAATAAATAATGAGAGCATGGAATAACAAGATAAAGAGACATTGAAGTGAGATCATTGGCTGTGGGAACATCTCAATATATGAGTGTAGTTGTCCTCTTTTGTTCAAGAGCCTGATGGTTGAGGGGTTGTAATTGTTCTCAAACCTGGTAGCATGAGTTCTGGTAGTATGAGGCACTTGTACCTTCTACCAGATGGCAGCAGCAAGAAAAGATCATGGCCTAGATGTTGAGGACCTTTGATAATAGAAGATTCTTTCCTATGAAGGTGTTTCATGTAGCTGTGCCCATGGTTGAGGGGGTTTTACTGAATCTACTATCTTTTATTGGATTTTCCATTCAAAGACATTGGAGTTCCCGTACCAGGCTGTAATGCAGCTAGTCACTACACCTTCCACTACACATCTACAGAAGTTGGTCAAGGTTTTTGATGTCATGGTGAACCTCTGCAGGCCTCCAAAGGAAGAAGAGGCACTGTCGTGCTTTCTTTGCAATTATATTCATGATGGGTCCAGCACAGGTCCTCTAAGACAGTGTCAGCCAGGAGTTTAAAGTTACCGACCCTCTCCACCCCCAATCCTTCAAAGAGGACTGGCTCATGGACCTACAATTAGCTCCTTGGTCTTGCTGACATTGATTGAAATGTTATTGTTATGATATCACAGCCAAATTTTCAGTCTCGCCCCTGTATGCTGATTTAGCACTGCCTTTGATATAGCCCACAACAGTGGTGTCATCAGCAAACTTGAATCTGGTGTTTAGCTGCACAGTCATAGGTGTAAAGCGATTAGAGCAGGGGGCTAAGCATAACATCTGTGTGGTGCTTCTGTGCTGATGGAGATTGCGGAGGAGATGTTTTTGCCAATCCGAACCAACTGAGGTATGGCCATTCTCCTCAGAGCCTCTCTCCTAAACAAAATGTTTTCACCTAAAGAGCAAGTGTACAGGTATACCTAATAAAGTGGCCACTGAGTGAATATTTAAATGCAACAAGAAAGAACAACATTCAACAATGACAAAGAATAAGTTATAAAGCATTTAGCACATAGAACGTATCAGTATAATTTTCCCTGATTGGTGGATGCAGAGTCTTTAAGTGGTACTGGTTGCCTCTGAGTTGTGCCTGCTTGGCAGGTGCTGGCTATCTGGCCTCACAAAGGCTGATGCAGCCACTGCTTATAGTGTTGTCTGAATACTGCTGATGTGATATTCTGCAGGCAGCATATGGATTAATCTATGTGTAGGTCAACACCCACAGACGTTCTCTGTATGCGTCCTACCATCCTTTCAGCTCCAAAACAATTCCTCACATATGGTTGTGTCTTTGATCATTCTCTAACTAAGAATTCAAGTAAAATAAAATTTTGAGGAAAGAAATGGACATGAGGAGAAAGAAAATGTACATTTCGAATACTACATTCGGAGCTGTTGCTGACCCTGATTACACCTGTGTTCCCTAGTAACCATGCCTACACATGAATTGTAACACAATAATGCAATTTCTCAAATATCTAGGTGGATAATAGTCAATAAATTAAACATGATGAAAAAGGATTAGTCTGCTTATTCTTTCAATAACAATCCAAGGCATCAAATGATGGTGTAAATAACCAGGTCTCATTATATATTAACTCTCAAAGGAATACATCAAGTTGCATTAAATTGAAAATATCCACACATACTTCTTTAAATTGAATCATTATCCCTGATTCTGGTATAAACCTCTAACTAGGAACCTTGTTGCAGAGCACCGTTAATTGTGGAAATCTTCTGTGAGATGTGAGGTGGGATACTGGGGTTATCTCCATAGCTACAGAAAGGACTGTGACAGTAATACGTTGTTGAATGCTCACAGCCTGCTCTTCAGCAGGTGCAAATAGTTTTGAGAAATGCTTTCCGGCAGGCTAACATGACTGTAGAAACATTTTGATAAGTCTTGAAGTATTAAAAATACAAGTTATTTCAGCTGCTCTCAGGTTTCTTTCAACGTAATCAAAATTTCTTTCACTTTCCATCTTATTAAGACATGTTAGTGCCTAGCTATGTAATGAACCCCAGCTTGACAAAATGTACTTTGAGGTGACTTCTCTGAGATGTTGCAATATTCTTAGAGAATGTTAAAGCAAAGGAGGAAACCATTATTTAGAGTGAAGAAGTGAAAGTCATTCTTCTTTTCTGGAGTGAGATATTTATAAAATGATCTTATCTTCAGTACTACACTTACCTCATCTTCAATACCAAATTGTCTTTTATACAGTAAAATGTGCAAACCTCAAAAAACACCCCCTTTGTGCAGCAAAGTATTCTCAAAGCTTTTAAAGTGGAGTTATTCTTGTTTCCCCATGGCGGTGTGTCCTAAAATGAAGCCATTGCTGTTTCTTACAGATCAGTAGGACCCTTCTGGCCTTTTGAACTGCGCTGTCAAGCAACCCTTGATTTAACCCTAGCCTAATCACAGGAGAATTTACAATGACCCGTTAACCTACCAACCAGTACGTCTTTTGACTGTGGGAGGAAATCCACATTGTCAGGGGGGGGACATACAGACGTTGGTGGGAATTGAACCCGGGTTGCTGGCACTGTAAAGTGTTGTGCTAACCACTACACTACCGTGCCGACATACGCGATGCTAATTCTGGAATCCAATTTGCACCTACTATAGTAAAATGTTGATACTAGTTACATTAATTTAAATAGAGAACAAATATCATTTTGTTCACATGGAACTATTAGCCTTCAGCTGAAATGCTCACATTCTGGTAGAGGTTGATCGCTGGTTCTTCACTTGCAAAGATCAGGATGGAAAACTCTGTCGCTGTAGGACTTTTCTTCCTGCCTGTACTGCGTAGGTTTATTGTGAGGATCGGTGTGCGTGGATCGATTCCACTCCTTAAACCAGGGGACATTCCACAATGGCACAGTGAGCTGTGACGACTGTGGTGATCACAAGGCAGTAGGTTGGGTATCGGAGTTTTTTTCCTAGACAGACTGCCTGGCAAGGCTAATGAGCCCCATCTACCCGGGTTTGGAACCAGAGTTGCTCTGCTCCTAGGCTGGCCCTCATGAGCCCAGCCTACCTGCCCGGTTATACTGCTGGGCACGAAGTTGCACCTTGACATAGCAAACTCAGTGGGAACAAGGATGCCACATGCAGACATTGCTATGGGCACAGTAGTGTAGGAGAGGCAATATGTCAGTGACCTCCTGAACAACAAGCCAATCAGTGGTCCTGTGGCAATCACTACAGCTGGAAAGGAGAGTCTGTGAAGACGCTTCACCTTCCTTAAGTGAGCAGGACATGCAGCCCAGGATTCACCTGTCCCCAGAAAACAAATAGAGGTTAATAGATCAAAAAGGGGACTTTCGTCTGTGCAAACCAAACTTAGATGTCATTTACTGTATGTCTTGTCCACACATTTATATTTTTAGATATTTGAAGGATAAGCATAACATACCATGGATTTAGAGACTGTAATTAGGAAGCACAGTTATAATGAACAGATGTTAGGGATTATTCAGGAATTATGGAATTATGCGGATAGCAGACATTAATACAAATGAGTCTTCAAAAATCTGTTTGAATGTAAACCATAAGCAGTAAACAGTTTTGATTAAAAGAATAGCTTTGTGAACAAACAATATTGTCTACAGAACATCCGCTACTGATCCAGAGCAGGAAGCCACTTGAGAGATATGGTTTGCAAACTGACGTGATTGTGAGACACTTTCATATACATTGGGTATGTTGATTGTCTATCAATAAACCAGACATCAGACACCTTCAGCAAATTCAGGGAAATCAAGGAAAATTCCAGAATGAACCTATTTGGTCATTAAGGATATCAAATATGGTCAGTGGCATGTTTGTTCTGTCTATCACTAATTGGGATGTTTGTGCACCCAGGACGTCAGTCCTCACAACACTAATCTGAGTGGTGCATTACTTGTAAAGGTACCCTCCCGCAGCAGGGTTCCTATCTGTCTGCAACTCCTGTTCTTCTGAGTTATAGCAATTGCAGCTTGGGAAAATGCTGCAGGAGTAGGGTATGGAAGCAACTTGTGGGGTGGATTATAGATGGTACATAACCCAGCTGAATGCTGCTGGTAGAGGAAAAGATGTCTGGGGTGATGGATGGGCTTGCTTTGGCTTCGACGGTGTCCACTTCCCGGACGTTTGTTGGATCTTGTCTCAGCCAGAAAACTGGACAGTATTCCTTCACGCTTGCGAGTGCATCTTGAAGATGGCAGAAAGGATCTGCAGTATGAAGAAGTGAGTCAGTGATCACGGGGCACCTCTTCTTCAAGCTGCTCTTGTAGTCGCAGTGTCTTTGGGGTCAGCGTAATTAAGTTTGCCAATCATGACTCCAACGGGCTCAAATTGAATTGGTTTATTATTGTCACATGTACTACGATACAGTGGAAAGCTTCTCTTGCATACTATTCATACAGATTAAGCCATTATACAGCACTTTGAGGTAGAAAAAGGTAAAAGAATAATAATACAGAATGAAGTGTAAAAGCTACAGAGAAACTACAGTACAAGTACTTCTGGTATTGAGCATGGCGGGAGCAAGTGATCATAATGTCATTGAGTGTTACATTCTCTGCAGCTGGAGCAGATTGATGGCAGATTCTTGTATGGTTCCAATATTACCTGCCACTTATCAGCCCATGCCTGAACTTATAAAGATGGATGGACCTAGGACACTGCCCTAAGGAACTACTGCAGTTGACCTGTCACTGACATCCACAAATCACAGTCATTTTACTTCGTGGGAGGTATATCCACCACCTTTGGAGTTGCTTCCTTAGAGCAGACGAGGGTAAGGTGAAACATATTTAAAACATTCAAAAATGATGACAAACCATCACGTGCTCAGATTGGCCGTGCGGCTACAGTGATGAAAACTCTTGAACTGAGATGCTTTGGTTTCGAAAGCACTTCAGGCCTTTCCGAGATTATGAGTAGCAATGAGTTGATGAGTGGGCAGATGGGGAAATAAAAGCATCAGGGCTTGAATCAGCCAGTTAAGTGATGGACAGGAGAGTGTTTAAGCTCAGATCTGGCTCAAGCACATGGGGATCAGAGCCATGCCTTCCACCTAGTGGAAGAAAGCTGCTGCTTTCCTTGGTTGAAACACAAGCTGCATTTTATTAATGTCATTGGGCCCAAGTGATAATTTATGTCTGTGGCGGCACCCTAAATTTAGAGAGTGAATCACCTCTTGCCACAGCCAGTCACTTTACAGCGAGATCACTGAGATTGGAACGTGAAATGGAGCCTTTCTGTTTTAACATAATAGGTGTTCCAGGGTCTCCAATAGGGAAGAGTCAAAGATGCTTCTCATATTTTGGATGAACCTGCACCCACTCCATCCACAGTTCATCTCATAACTCACTCGTCTGGGAATTTCCTCAGAGGCTCCCACTCGCCTGCTGTAACTTTGCCGGAGGTACGATGGAAATGGCAGAGATTCCAGGTCATTATTAGCAAGAGACAGCTGAGCAAATAAGTCATTGTTAGTTGGACTAATCTACATTCTTTTATGTCTACATTATAATTACTGCATCCTTCACATTAATCAAAGACAAATAAAGGACTCAATCCTGGCCATCGCGCCAGGATCAAATCCTCTGCAGTCATAGACAGTATCCTTTGGTCTTCATTATGAGATGATTAGAATACAGGACTAAAGATGCCTTACTGCAATTATACAGGGCCATTTGTGTTAATGTCGGGAGTACTGAAGTAAAAGTAAAGATTAGCTTTATTTATCATATGTACTTCAAAACATCGAAACATACAGTGAAATACCTCATTTGCGTCAAATCAAATCAACAAGGATTGTGGAGGCAGCCCTCAAGTGTGGCCATGCTTCTAGCACCAACATAACAAGACCACAATTCACTAATCATAAGCACACGTCTTTGGAATGTCAGAGGCAAGCAGAGCACACCGAGCGATCCCACACCATCACATGCGAGAACATACAAACACAGACAGTAGTGAGAACAGAAACCGAATTGCAGGCGCTGTAAAGTGTTGTGCTACCAGCTTGAGCAACTACTTAAAAGAAATATACTTGTTAACAAGGAAATGCAACAAAGGCTTACTAGAGTGTTTCCAGGAAACGCATATTTGCCGTATGAAGAGGGATTGAGTAGGCTTGACACGTTCAAGTTCAAGGAGCAGTTATTATCAAAGATTGTATAAATTATACAACCCTGAGATTGGTTTGTTTACAGGCAGCCACAAAGCAATAAACCCGAAAGAACCCAATCTTAAAAAAAGACTAACACCTGATGCGCAGAGAAAGGGGGGAAATAGGCACAAATCATGCAAACAATAGAAGTAAGCAACAACATTCCAAACCAAAATGAGTCCTTAGATCCGAAACCTGGAGCAGCCTGAGGTAGGCCCAAAGCCTCAGCATTGGCCCATCATATTAGCAGGCACGGAGCACAGTAGCCGAGGGCAGTCTTCATAGATGCAGCGCCATGGAGGGAGGACTGAACATTAGTGTGTGTATTGCTTATGTTGGAAGGAGCAGAAGAGATTTCATTCAAGCACATAGAATTCTTCTTGAGAT
Source organism: Mobula birostris (assembly GCF_030028105.1). NCBI lineage: Eukaryota > Metazoa > Chordata > Chondrichthyes > Myliobatiformes > Myliobatidae > Mobula > Mobula birostris. The sequence continues at coordinate 20,522,744 of NC_092386.1, read as the reverse complement.
GCGCAAGGTGGATTCAGGGAGAATGTTTCCCCTGGGTATGGGGAACCAGTATTCACATGCCTTCGAATAAAGGGTAGGCTATTTAGGATTAAGATAAGGATATACTTCCTCCTTCAGAAGAAGTTCTCTATGATGAAGGATACTGGTGGTCCCCCTATTAAATTAATTTGAAACAGAGAACGACAGATTTCAGGACATTAACGGAATTAAAGAATATGTTGTTAGTGCATGGAAAAGTGGTTGAGCTGAAAGATTATCCATGCTTTCGATGAATGGTGGAGCATGATTGGACACCAGATTGTCTACTCTAATCTTGATTTATGAGATTTACTAAAGCTAGATTTATCTAGCTCCAGACCCCAGGAGTTGATTGTCCTGGTAAGGGGTAAGTCAAGTTCAATTCAAATTCAAATTCAAAAAACTTTATTGTCATTCTAACTGTACATCAGCTCACCAAACTATGCCATTAGAGGGAAATAAGGGTAAAAAATTTCCCAGGGTGGACCCATGTGTTCCACCATGTAAGAGAGATAATCCATAGCACATATGTCCAAAATACCTCCCTACCAACACGGCCCAGGATAATGTTCTCAGCACAAGTAAAGCCATTCTCCATCTGATTTGCTGGGCGGGGGGGGGGGGGACAGGTGGAAATATGTGTTGGTGGGAATTCTAGAACAAGTAATGGAAAAGAACAACACAGAGCCAAAGAAACTTGATGTTTGTGATAGAGCACAGTGAAAATTTGCTTGTTCCAAGAAGAAAAGACAATCTTCCCCATGAAGGACCTTCTGAAGCCTCTCACGTTTAGTATAGGTTTGAGATTCTGTCTGACCGGTTACCGATTAGAATCATTGAAAGTGATATTTCTGACCCTTAGAATGTCATCCATTCAGGAGACTAAGGAGTTCAATATGAACAACCCTTTCTGCTCAACATCTTCACCCAAGCCCTTGCTCTCGTTATTCCCATATCCACATCAATATCAAGTTTAAAAATATCCAAGAGTGAAATGTTATGGTACTGTGCAAAAGTCTTAGGCACACATATACCTAGGGTGCCTAAGACTTTTGCACAGTACTGTACTTGTCAACATGGAGAGGACAGTGGGCTTGTAAATCTGGCGGGAGCAAAGGATGTTGGGAATGGCAAGGGTGGGAGCACCGCCAGAGGGGTGCGGGACAGGTGGCAGAGAAGGAGAGCGAGGGGTGAGAGTTGGTATGGGTGCAGACACACGCAGCTTCAAGACACCAGGCAAGGTGAGTTACTAATCATTACAAAACAATTTATTTATTAATCAATACAAAATGTCTCGCTGGTGCTTCCCACTCCCTTCCCTCTCCTTGCCCCTTTTCTCACTCTCGGTCCACAATAGAGACCCATATCAGAGTCAGGTTTATCATCACTCACATTGGTCATGAAATTTGTTTTTTTTTGTGGCAGCAGTGCAGTGCAATACATAAAATCACTACAGTACTGTGCAAAAGTCTTAAGCATCCTAGCTATTTATAGGTGACTAAGACTTTTGTACAGTTCTGTATAATGAGCATTTCTAGGCTGTTTCGTGCTCTTCTGGAAATTAGACTTGTGTAATTCAGTTAAAAGTCAATGCCTGCTTAGTCATCACCAAGACCTTGAATGAAATCGCTGTTGATTTGCCATGCAACAACCATTTAATGTACATCTGTTCAAGTCAAGTAATGTTGCATTGAAATCCCCTCTTGACAGCCTATAGGTTCAGTCATTTTAGAGTTTTCTACCTTTAAATTTACCTTTGCTCTACTGCTTTGTTCATCGATAAGGGATATTCATAAGCAACTAGGGGGTGACATTCATTAAAGTTCCAGGTAGATTCTATTCTTCTAAGTTAGGCATATAGGATACACCTCCAGCCTGTGGGGTCCTCTTTAAGTATGGAGATCAGCATTTGACAATGACATTGGGAACCAATCCTCTTAAGCTGTGTCTTGAGTTGGGAAACCATAGTACTTTTCTTGCCAAAACCAAGCAACGGAATGAGGAACTGGGACCACATGCCCCTCTCAGAGAGAGGTTCCAGTTTCTTCCTTTTTTAGGCTTAAATGCTGCAGAAATGTTTAGTGGCTATATTTCATTAGGATTTTAAGGAAACTTGGTATTTTACCAAAGACACTCGCAAATTTCTATAGCTGAGTCGTGGAGAGCCTTCTTCTACCTGGCAGCATCACTGTCTGTATGCAGCTTAGGGCTACTGCACGGAATTGAAATGAGCTGCAGAGAGTTTTTAGCTCCATCGTGGGCACTAGCCAGGACATCTTCAAAGAGCAATACCTCAAAAGGCGGCTTCCATCATTAAGCATTCAAAGTACCTTTATTATCAAGGTACGTATAAATTATCAACCTTGAGATTCATCTGCTTACAGGCAGTGCCAATGCAAGAAATCTCCCCCCCAATCTCCCATCATCTAGGTCATGCCTTGTTCTCATTGCTAACAACAGGAGCCTGAAGGAATGATTCAGAAACAGCTTCTTCCCCTCTGCCATCCGATTTCTGAATGACTGAGCCCATGAACGCTACTTTTTTGTACTACTTATTTAATGTAACTATTTTGTATATATACTTACTGTAATTCAGTTTTTTTCTCTCTATTATTATGTATTACAATGTACTGCTGCCATAAAGACAACAAATTTCATGACATGTGCTGGTGATATTAAACCTGATTCTGATACCAAGCATTTCACTGTTGTGGGATCTACCTTTTCCTCCTGCAAAACCCCTCCTAAACCACTTCCCCTTTCAAAATCAGTATTGGAATTGGTTTAACACCACTGACATACGTCGGGAAATTTGTTACTTTGCAGCAGCAGTACAGTGCAATACGTAAAAAATACTATAACTTTCAAGAAGAAATATTTTAAAAATTAAATTCAATAAGTAGTGCAGAAACAGAGCAAAAATACCGAGGTAGTGTTCATGGGTTCATTTTCCCTTCAGAAATCTGATGCTGGAGGGGAAGAAGTTATTCCTAAAACATAAAGTGTGTGTCTTCTGGCTCCTGTACCTCCCACTTGATGGTAATATTAAAAAGAGAGTACGTCCCAGGTGGCAGTGGTCCTCAATGATGCATGCCACCTTTTCGAGGCATTGCCTTTAGAAGATGCCCTCAAATCTGGGAGGCTAATGGCCATGATGGAGCTGGTTGAGTTTGCAATCCTCTGCAGGTTCTTCCAGTCCTTTGCAGTGGCCCTTCCATACCAGACGGTGATACAACCAATTAGGATGCTCTCCAAGGTCCATTTGTAGAAATTTGCTGGATTCTTCGGTGACATATCAAATCTCCTCAAACTCCAAATGAGGTAGAGCCGCTGGTGTGCCTTCTTTATAATGCATCAGTATGTTGGGTCTAGGATAGGTGTTCAGAGATGATGACACCCAGGGACTTGGAACTGCTCACCCTTTGCATCACCTGTCAGCAAGACTTCCTTCACTGACAGTATCGGTTCTTGTCATCCAAATCTCTGCTTGTACCTGCCAGGCACTGCTTCAAGTGGAAAAATGCATAGATTTACAACAACCAACTGAAAAGTTAGATCAGCAGGGTATATATTTTAATGAATGGCATTCCTCTCATTGATCTGAGAGTAATGTTAAAATAGCTAGACTCTTCTACTGTGGAGTAGAGGATGGTAGTTGGATCAATAATATTCACAAACACAATTCACCTTTAAAGCTGGGTTATGCAGACATAAATAAGACATTAGACATGATGAATATTTTTCTCAAATGCCAATATTATTTATTATGAAACATGGGAAAACAAAAAGGCTTTTGAGTTATTAATGATTAAATTTGCAAACCAGCCTTATTTAAACATGGTTTGAATTCTGCACGTTCAGTTTCAATTTATCAACAGATAACCACCTTTCTGTGTCAAAGAGCCACTTTAATTCAGTCAGTGGTCAAAATGCCTTTTAAAAATTACACCTTCAAACTTGAGTGAGGAGAATCAAATTGATCAAGGAGAGGTTGGAATGGATATGGCGACTAATATTTCAGTTGGCAATTAAGGAGATTTACAGCTTCTGTTTGAAACAATACAGCAATTTGTGGAACCTAGGGAGAAAAATACAGTGACAAAAACAGGCGGAAAAAATTGTGACTGAACGGTGGTGATCGTTTCCCCAGCAGTCTGCAGAGAGACTAATGGAATTAGCCTGTGGTCTTGTCCTTTACAGTGACCAGCCTATCATTACGTCTGATAAAATGTGCCATTCACCATTACTTAATCATGGCTTCGAGCAGGATATAATGATTGATATATTGCAGCCTCTCAGCAATGATTGTTAAGTAATTTCATAAGTTTTTCTGGATTTATTTTTAAGGGTGAATCCCTGACAATGTTTTGTGCAAGAATATAAATGCCTTCTCTCAAGATAAGTACTGGCAATTTGAACAGCAAATATCACTGCACCGAGAACCAAACGAAGAAAACATATCTGGCATACACAGCTTGTCTAAGATTTAGTAGATTATTTGTTCAAGCCCCACTCTGGGATTTGAGTATATCATATGAACTGAAACTGCGGTCCCACTGAAGTGCTCAATTGTTGGAGGTGCCATTATCTGATTGAGATGTTAGGTCAATAGGATCTCTGTCTAGCTACAAGGATACTAGACTATCTTTTAAGAAGAGAGAGTTCTTCAAGCAACCCTCAAGCAGCGCTGGCGAAAAAAGATTGGCATGATACTGTGCACGGTAGAGCACTGAGGACTATGCTAGAACAAAGGGATCTGGGAATACAGGTCAAAAATTTATTGAAAGTGGCAGCACAGTTAGATGAGGTCATAAAGAAAGTCTTTGGCACATTGGCCTTCATAAATCAAAGTATTGAGTAAGGAGATGGGATGTTATGTTGAAGTTGTATAAGAGGTTGGTGAGGTCTAATTTAGAATACTGTGTGGAGTTTCAGTCACCTACCTACAGAACAGAGATAAATAAGTTTGAAAGAGTAGAGGGAAAATTTACAAGGATGTTGCTGGGACTGAAGGAACTGAGTTATAAGGAAAGATTGATTTTGTTAGGACTTTATTCTTTCGAATACAGAAGATTGAGAGAAGATTTGATAGAGGTATACAAATTATGAGTTGTATAGATAAGCTAAATGCAAGCAAGCTTTTTCCACTGAGGTTGAGTGGGACTACAACCAGAGGTCGTGGGTTAAGAATGAAAGGTGAAAAGTTTAAGGAGAACATGAGGCGAAACTTCTTAATTTAGAGGGTTTGTGAGAGTGCGGAATGAGCTACCAGCACAAGTGGTGCATGCAAGCTCGATTTCAATATCTAAGAGAAATTTGGATGGGTACATGGATGGTAGGGGTATGGAGAGCTATGGTCTGGGTGCAAGTTGATGAGACTTGGCAGCTTAAATGGTTCGGCATGGACTAGGTGAGCTGAAGATCCTGTTTCTGTGCTCTACTATTCTCTGACTCCTTACCACCCTGTCCATCATAAGCTCAAGAGGTAATGAATGAAGATGCTGGAAATCCAGAGCAACACATGCACACACAAGATGCTGGAGGAACTCAGCAGGTCAGGCAGCATCTATGGAAGGAAATAAACACTTGAAATTTTGGGCCAAGACCCTTCATCAGGAGAACAAAGTTCTGAGGTAGAAAAGTAAGACATGAGACCCCCTCATGTGCATCAGCCAAATATAAGACAGTGACAGCATGTTAATTGTCTAACATTAAACTCTTCTGCTAAGGGATTTTGCCCAATGTGACTGAGATCAAGGAGGATTCCAAACTGGACTTATTTTGTCACGAAGGACATCAAATATGGTCATAGGCATGTTTGCTCCTTCTATCAACAACTGTGATATTTTTGTGCCCAGTAAGTCAGCTCTCACAACTCTAATTTTGGATAACACAACCAAAATGTCGGAGGATGTCAGCAGGTCAGTCAACATTTATGGAGAGAAACAAACAGTCAGCATTTCAGACCGAGACCCTTGATTAGGACTTGAAAGGCAGAGTGAAGAAGCCAGAATATAAAAAGAAGGATGGGAAGCAAAGGAGTGAAAGCTGGCAGGCGATAAGTGAGGGGGAAGGTATGTGGATGGGGGAGGTAAAATGAATTGACAAGCTTGGAGGTGATAGGAGGGGAAAAGGTAAGCCCTTTTCAGCACCTCTTCAGCACCTCTTCAGTCCTGATGAAAGGTCACCTTCACTAAAAGGGAACATCCTTCCATCAGCCTGATTGCTGCCACTACTGTATATAAGCACTCCATTGGGTGTCAAAAGCAAGATAAATATCACAGCTGGAAGGCAGGAAGTGAATGCAGAAGGTAATTAATTGATTTTTCTGACAGATTTGGCTTGGGTTGATCAGCAAGTTTATATCTGCTTTGTGGCCACGTAATGGTTAACAACTGAGAGTCAAGGTCTGAGTAGATTGATGACTGGGGTCTCAGGGTTGCATTTCCTCGTATGCTACACTTGGATGAGTTGTTTACAGGCAGCACAGACTGGTGGTTATCAAATTGATCTTGTCTTTTCTTCCTTCTTATTCAGATTCATTGATATATCACTTGCACATTAAAACGTACAGTGAAATGTGCCATTTGCATTAATAACCAACTTACCTAAGTATTGCTGGGGGGCAGCCTGCAGGTGCCACCAAGCATTCATGCCCAGAATTCTTTGCCACATTCTTCTGTTCCCTCTCCCCACTCTGAAGCTGCTTGCTATCAAGCTATTTACAATGCTGGGCAGCTGACATCGCAACTCTTAATGCTCTGAGCATTCAAAGCATTGGAGCTGTGGGCTATACTGTAAGATTATCCTTTGTTGCTTGGTAACGTTGTGGCTAAGATGCACAGTAACATTGATTGGAGGTATTATTATTACTGCTGGCTCAATGGTCACTTTAATTTGTAATGACCTGTGTTTGCAAAAATCTTGTGCTGTACAATTTTTTTTGCCCAGTGACAACAACATGTGCACATTGAATTTTATATATAGAGGTATTCATTTTAACAGCTAACAAAGCACTGTCAATAAGAACTTTGATCTCCTCTGGGTTTGATCATTTTTGCTCTCGTTCATCTGCACTCTCACAAAGCATACGTTACAGGCCTGTAGTGGGTAATGAAGGATTAAAAGTGGAGCTTTTATACACTGTCCATATATATGATTTGCTTGCTGAATGACACCTTAAAAAGTCAAGTTCCCAAATCTCACTTCATTTCTTTCCACTTGCAAATTCTTCAACAAATTTTGCATCATGACAATACACACAAGTAAGTCCGGTTTCTGTATTGTACATAAATATTTCTTGTACCTGTACGTTCCTGACCTCATGAGCTTCCGGTGTAGCAGTTTCTACTGCTTCATTAAGCCATTCCTCTTTAAATGCGCTTCACACCCTTTGCTTGTTTGGAATTCAACATGGTGAATCAATAATTTCTTCAATAAAAACAATATAAGTAAGCAGAGTTCTAAAATCTGCAGACAAATCATCACAAACTCCACACTGTCAACACCACCCACATCAGAAATCGGAAAAGACAATGTGATTGTGCTCGATCGTGAAATATATTTAACATGCCAACGAGGTAGAGGATGACAACTTTTAGTGGGCAGCTTAAATTCTTTTGTGCACGAGTAGTGAAAGATGTGTGTGCACACCATGCACACATCTGAGATGGAACACTGCTGCTGGCCATGCCAAGCCTGACATTGACTTTCATACCAATGCCACAAGTGTGTATGACTGATTCAAATATTTCAGCTGCTGGCTTTTCACTAATTAGCTCAGATCTAGATATCTGTAGTTGATATACTCTTCAGCAGCTTCTGGCAAAGCCTTTGTATCATAAGCATGCTCATGATGTTTTTGCTCTACCAAAAGGAAGAACTGCAGGAGGGGAAGGAGGAGGAGAGAGCAAATAGGGATGCAAATTAAAGAAGAACAATTATAAATAAGGTCTGCTAGCAGGAAGCTTTAATCCCCCTCTTTTCTAAATGAACCTCTCTGACTCCCTGACATCTTTGATCAGCTGTAGTGTGGAGATTAAAAATGCTCAGGAGAGAATTAAGCTCCCATCAGTGTCTCATAGAGTGCACCAGGGATATGATCCAAAACAGCAGAATTAAAATGAGTAATCAGGGGGAACGGACAAGGATTTGGATCCATTCCATTTTATTTCTCCATTGCTACTGATATAGGAGGGTAGTGTAAACGCTTCTCATAGTCACTACTATGTAGAGCAGTAGAGGGATCAGATTTATGGCCCATTTATCAAACTGACCTTCAATATTAAAGCATTACCAACTTAGTTGCCTGAACATCTGTTACAGTTCTGTTGTAATTCATGGAGCCAGGTACCATAGATGTCACTGATGAAGATACTTTTAGACAAAGAATGTGTTTGTTTCAAAATAAGTAATCTGCAAAATCCTTTTATGTGTATTGGTTATGGTCTCCCATAACGTGTGGCCCAGAGTTAGAAAGAAAACACAAATGTAAATTAGGATTCTATTTCCTTACTTATTCTTATGACAAGTTCTCCAGAAGCTTTTTTTGACCATAGAACATAGAAAGTATAACACAGCCACAGGCCTTTTGGTCCACAAAACTGAGCATGATCAGTCTTTATATATAAGCTATCTTATCTGTTTATATCTCTTGCATTTTTATTATTGTGTTCTTTATCTGATTTTTTTTGTGCTGCACTAGATCTGGAGTAAGAATATTTTTTCTCTGCTTTACACTTGTGTACTGGAAATGACATTAAACAATCTTGAATCTTGAATAGAGAATTAAATTAAATCTATTCTGCCTGTGTGTGATCCACAGTGACAATATTATCATGGTGTTCTATCACATAATTTTAAATCTAAGTTTATAATTTATTTTAAAAATTGATTTTCTTTTATTGAGGCCTAAAGAAGACGTGTTAGCAGCTCTGTCTGTTAGGAGTCTGAGGAGATTTGGTCTGTCACTGAAGACTCCTACGGATTTCCACAGATGTACAGTGGAGAGCATTTTGACTGGTTGCATCTCAGCATGATATGGAGGGTCCAATGCACAGAATCGAAAGAGGCTGCAGCGGGTTGTCGACTCAACCAGCAGCACATCCTTAACTACCATCAAGGACATCTTCAAAATACAGTGCCTCACGAAGACGGCATGCATCGTTAAAGGACCCTCATCTTCTGGCACACGTCCACTCTCATTGCTGTCATCAGGGATCAGGTACAGGAACTGGGAAGACTGCCACTCAATGATTTAGGAACAGTTTCTTCCCCTTCATCATCATACTTCTGATCAGTCCATGAAGCCATGGACACTAACCCATTATTCATTTTTTGCTCTATGTATTTATTTTGTAAATTATAGTGATGTTATGCCTTTGTGCCATATTCCTGTGCTTAACAACAAATTTTACCTTGTAGGAGACAGTGATGATATGAGAGGAACGGAGTCGTCGACACTAAAGTTTTCTTTTCTTCCATTTTTACGTTGTTAAAATTGCCCAAGTCTTTTTAGTTAAGTTGACTAATTCTGTTTAGATTAGTTTTTCTTCTGGGGTGGGGTTTGTTTTTTTAAATTTTTTTTCTTTTTTATGATTTTTCTCGTTTTTTTTCTCCTGTATTATTCATTGATTGGGAGTTTTGTCAATTTATACTATTTGGTTTTATAATTACTCATCTTAAGTATAACAATGTACTTCCAACAATTTTGTATTATTGCTATGTTATGTTTATATTTTATGAAACTAATAAAAAGATTGAAAAAGAGAAGACAGTGATGATAAACCTAATTCTAATTCTGTGCAACTAGAAGTTGGAAATAGAACTTTGAGCTTTCGGTGGAAAACAGAACCATACAAGTTCCATTGTCGAAACTTGGTCTGCTTAAATCCTCTGACTAAATTACAGCATTATCACTCCTGATTAATAATATCTTTTGAATAAAATAGAAAATGCTAGAAACATCCAGCAGATTAAGGAACATCTGCAGAGCATTTCCAGTAAGTACATTCTGTTTTGATTCTGGATTCACGGCATCTGTATTTCAATGCTAAATTTATAAGTTTAGATATACAAGGCAAGAAGCAGTCAAGTATGTTTTGTTTTGTATCAAGTGACGGTAAAAAGAACCTTAGAACATGCACCTTACGTTATCTATGCTGTTGAAGCTGTAATTCATAATCCAGACAATGGTATCCATTTACAGATTCTCACAGTTAGAATTCACACAAAATGTGTGGAGGGACTGCAAAATAATGTCAGTTTTCATTGACACTAGGGACAAGCATGTAAATTGGAAACGTGCAGGAATTATATTTATAAATGGGGCTCCATCAGATACATGGCCCCATGCAAAGGTTATCTAGCACTTTCTTATCAAATTGTTCACTAGATGTCAATTTCCTTTTATTTCTTATTTTGTACTTCAGTTTAATTGCTTTGTCCAGTCTTTTGGTCACCTGCCTTAATACCTTCTCAATGTTCATTTGTGCTTTACAAAGCTCATACAATCTAATGTTTCACAGTTCTAGAAATAGGTTATTGTTGGTGACAGTTCCGTGATTCATGTACATTTACCTACTGTGATACCTGATGGATAATTTTACAATACACATGCTGATGAAAATGAATTGTGACAAAATCCACAGATATCTGCTCTAGTTCAGTTTTTATTTAATCAAAAATGAAAGGTCTTTGACCTGAAATATTAGAATTCCTTTTTTTTTCACAGGTGCTGCCTGACTGCTTGAGTATTCCCAGATTTTTCTTTTCATATTTTTAATTTTGAGGATTTGTAGCATTTTGCTTCTCTGTAAATTAAAAAACCTCCATTGTTCCTGAAACACATCACTCCTATCAAAATCTAATTCTAGTAGTAGCATTTGGCATTTCATCTCACTGAAAGCTGAGGCAGGGAGCATAGATTATATCAATCTCAAAGCAATCTCAGTACCTGTTACCACTCAGTCAGGAATACAACAACCTTTACCCTTATATTCTAAAACATGGTAGTCATTTTATCCTATTTAGGAACTTAAAGTTGAAGTTGAACTTGGCCATCTCTGCTCTGGAGACCTTCGTCACATTCACTTTGTCAGGTATCTAGTTGAAAATTGATGAGGAGGGAGCACCCAGTATCCAACAAAGAACTTCAGCCAATCTGGCTATTGTGCGCTCAATTATTTAAATCACGATTAGATTAATTGTGAAGATTACAGCCAGCTGGTCTAGTTTAGCAATGGAATTTGTTCTTTTCCATTCCCAGTCATTCTAGGTCCCACTGGTGAATCTATATGTGATCATCTCAGAAACAGGGCATTGTATCACAGCATTAAATAGCTTCATACATTTTTTTCCCACTGTAATGTAAATTAACCCCAGGCACTTAATAACGACTTTTCAAATAGTCCACACATGTTTATCATCTGTTCTAAAAGGGTGGATTTCTGCAATGGCCAGCAGTTTTGCAGGTCTGTAATTAGGGGTTATTTAAATATTTCTATGGCAGACAAAGTGCCTAATCCTAATAATTCACTCCTTCACGTTCCTACCCAATGTAAGAGGCTTAATAGCACGTAATGGAGCCAAGGGCTGATAGACTAGCTTTACTGTTACAAAGGTTTCAGGGTACCCATCTCTTATAATTAATTCTGACCAGTTTAATCCACTGTCTTTAGCCTTTCTTAAAGGTTCATAAGGAATCAAATGACAAGTGGCATGTGCTCTATCAGAGTGAAATTAGGTTTCTCTCTCTACACCTCTCTGCACATCCTGATTGGTGATGAACACAATGTGATCATGGTAACATGCCTCAGAAAGACAGAATGACAGAACATGATCATTCGTGTCCCTTTGGGATTTCTCACTGGTGATTGTCATATTCATTTAGATCTTTGAATGTTAGCAAAAGAACTTGGTATATCTCAGAATCTTTACTGAATTTGTTTGCTCATAGCTTGTAGCAGAGTCATAATATGTTCCTAAACCATTTGGTACTAAATTTGTCAACAAGTAAAGGGCAATAGCAAATCAAGACAAAACAGATGACAGCTACCCCATTTCAGAGCAATGTACAACAGATAACACCTGAATTTCTTTTCAAAATCAAAATGGAATTGGCTGAAGTGTAAAACAGACTAGATTTTTCACTGCATTGTTCTTTCATTAAGCAGCAAGTTCACCCCCTAGTTTTCAATGTTTGATCTATTGATTAACCAAAAGAAGGCATTTAAAGTTAATTTTCTATCACACTGTCTTATTTCTCATTGCTGTTGAGGTGTATATGGATTCGGAGCAAGAAGGCTGTGAGTGAACGGCTGATTTTCGGAGCCAAGGCAGTTTTTACCACTCGGGGTAAAAGAGAGGCAAGACTGCACAGGCACGTGACGTCAGCCAGTAGAGCAGGAAAGGTTTAAAAAGAAGACTGGCATATCCAGCGGAGTAAGACGCAGCAGAGTGATAGGGCTTTGGCTCAACAGGCTTAGGCGGTAATGGAATGAGGCGAGGTAGGTTTACCGGTGTTACTTGCGAAAAAGGAGGAAGTACGTGTGTGTGAGGCCAGTTTTCTGTGCTCGGTGTCAGATGTGGGAGGTCCTGGAGTCTCCCAGCCTCCTGGACGGCCATATCTACACCAGGTGTGTCGAGCTGCAGCTCCTAAGGGACCAAGTTAGGGAACTGGAGATGCAGCTGGATGACCTTCGCCTGGTCAGGGAGAGCGAGGAGGTGATAGAAAGGAGTTATAGACAGGTGGTCGCATCCGGGCCATGGGAGACAGACAAGTGGGTCACAGTCAGGAGGGGGAAGGGGAAGAGTCAGGTACCAGAGAGTACCCCTGTGGTTGTACCCCTTGACAATAAGTACTCTTGTTTGAATACTGTTGGGGGGGACAGCCTACCTGGGGGAAGCGACACTGGCCGTGCCTCTGGCACAGAGTCTGGCCCTGTGGCTCAGAAGGGTAGGGAAAAGAAGAGGCAGGCAGTAGTGATAGGGGACTCTATAGTTAGGGGCTCAGACAGGCAATTCTGTGGATGCAGGAAGGAAACTTGGATGGTAGTTTGCCTCCCAGGTGCCAGGGTCCGGGATGTTTCAGATCACATCCAAGATATCCTGCAGTGGTGGGGGGGAGAACAGCCAGAGGTCGTGGTACGTATTGGTACCAATGACATTAGCAGCATCCCGGAAAATCTCCTCTGTACCCTTTCCAATGCTCCCACATCCTTCCTATAGTGAGGCGACCAGAACTGGATACAGTACTCCAAGTGTGGCCTAACCAGAGTTTTATAGCGCTGCATCATTACCTGGCAATTCTTATACTCTATCCCTCGACTTATGAACATAGAACATTACAGCTTAGTACAGGCCCATTGGCTCACGATACTGTGCCAACCTTTTAACCTGCTCTATGATCAATCTAACCCTTCCCTCACACACCCCTCTCCATTTTCATTCATCCATGTTCCAATCTAAGAGTCTCTTAAGTATCCCTGATCTATCTACCTCTACCACCATCCTTGGCACCCATGCTCCCATCAGAAGTTTGGTTGTTTGTTATATCCAACAATGATAGGGTAACTGTGCAGGAGAGTTTTTAAAGCGGAAGAGCCTTTGCTTTGGGTCAGTTCCACTCTCTCAACCTCAGAAGTCCAAGTCCAGTGGTACATGTAGCTGGCACGTACTGGGGTCTTCTTTGATTGCAGTGGATGAGCACGATTTCTTCTGTGCCTTGTTACACCCTTTGCCCTCGATGAAGTGTTGCAAAATCGTCTTCCATTCTGCCTGATCTCATTCATGTGGTCTGCTGGAACTGACTTTATATGCTAGGAAAGGCATGTCCTTATCTCACCAGGTTATGAGGCTTGACAGGTACTCTCTGCTACCCTAACCTACCATATACCTGGCACTCTCTGAGGAATCAACTTACCTTCAATCACCTTAAACTTACAACCTCTTGTATTAGCCATCTATGCCCTGGGAAAAGGTCTCTGTCTATCCACTCTATTTATGCCTCTTATCATCTTGTATAACTTTATCAAGTCACCTCTCATCCTCTTTTCCTCCAAAGTGAAAGCTCCTTGCTAGCTAAACCTATCCTCACAATACATGCTATATAGTCCTGGCACTCTGTAAACCTCCTCTGTACCCTTTCTAAAGCTTCCATGTCCTTCCTACAATGAATGACTAGAGCTGAACACAATATTCTAAGTGTGCTCTCCCTGTCATCAAATTCTGACGGACAGCAGCTGTGTCTGCCAGCCTCCTCATTATTGTCTATTCATTCATTGAAACATACAAATAACTAGGCCTTGCAACAATATCTGCAAATTAAGAAATGTGTACCAACATGTGCAGGAAAAATTTACAAGGATATTGTCAGGACTTGAGGACCTGATTTATAGAGTAAGGTTGAAAGGTTGAATCGGTTTGGACTTTATTCCCTGGTGCGCACGAAAATGAGGGGAAATTTGATAGAGGTATAAAACTTTATGAGGGGTTCTTAATGAATTCCTTAAACATCTTGGACTTAAAGCACTCTACTAGCTTCTGTCACTTTTTAACTGTTGCCTAAGATCATCGGGGGACAACCAATCCTGGCGAGGATTTTGAACAGGCCGTCTCTGCTCACAAGGTCGAAGGCCTTCATGAAGTCAATGAAGGTGACGTAGAGTGGTTGTCTTTGCTCTCTGCATTTCTCTTGTAGCTGTCGAAGGGAGAAGATCATGTTGATTGTGAAGCATTCTGACCTGAAACCACACTGAGACTCGGGATATACCCTTTCGGCTATTTTCTGCAGTCTGTTCAGGACCACACGGGCGAAGACCTTCTCAAAGATGCTCAGCAAGGAGATTCCCCTGTAGTTGTTACAGTCACTTCTGTCCCCTTTGTTCTTATATATGGTGACAATGTTGCAGTCTCTCATGTCTTGCAGCACTGCTCCCTCTATCCAGCACTGGCACAGTAGTTCATGCAGGTGGTTTAACAGGACGTCCTTTGCGCATTTGATGGCCTCTGGTGGAATGCCATCCAATCCTGGTGCCTTCCCAGTGGGCAGGCTGTCGATGGCTTTACTCAGCTCTTCGGCAGTCAGCAATGCATCAAGTTCCTCCATGACAGGCAGGCATTCCACAGCATCTAGCGCGCTGTCCGAGATGCTGTTTTCTCTGGAGAAGAGTTCAGAGTAATGCTCCGCCCATCTCTCCATCTGCTTGCCTTTGTCATTGATGGTCTCGCCTGTTATGGTTTTCAATGGCACTGTTTTACTCTGGGTTGGCCCGATGACTTTCTTGATCCATGGATGTTGCCTGTGTCAAATGATGACGGAATGCTTTTGCATAGTTGTAGCCAGTAGTCATTTGCACAGCGTCTGGCTGTTTCCTGGGCCTTGCTTCTTGTTGTCTTTAGCACTTGCAGTGTTGCCTGGGTGGGGTGGAATTTGTGCTCTAGTAGTGCAACACGCTTTACGTCGATGACAGCGGTGAGCTTACTTGAGCTCGTTTCAAACCAGTCTTGTGTTTTGCCCCGTTTCTTCCCGAAGGCCTTGAGTGCAGTGCTGTGGATAGTGTCCCTGAGAGAGTCCCATCTCAGCTGAGTACTTCCTTCTGGTGGGTCTGCAAGGAGAGCATCCTCCAGTGACTTGATGAACTCCACCGCTTTGTCTGGGTGTTGTGTCTTACTGACATCGATGCGCTGCTTGCCTGGAGGCTTGGCGCAGTGCATCTTCTTTGGCCGAAGTCTGATCTTGCAGCAAACCAGAGAGTGATCCGTGTCGCAGTCGACACTCTGAAAGGGGCGAGTCATGAACACGTTTCTTAGGTGACAGCGTCTTGTGATTATCAGCTCTAGCCGGTGCCAGTGTTTGGAGCGGGAATGTCGCCAGGACACTTTGTGCTGAGCTTTTGTCTGAAAGTAGGTGTTGGTGACACACAATTCGTGGAAATGTAAAGCTCGAGCAGTCGTTGCCCCTTGTCATTCATGCTGCCAATCCCATACCGCTGGCAGCTTGGCCAGGAGTCATGGTTGGCGCCCACTCTGGCATTGAAGTCACCAAGTAGCAGCAACTGTTCCTGACTTGGGATCTCCTGTATCATCATTGAGAGCTGGTCGTAGAACTTCTCCTTTGTGTTTTGTGTAGAGTAGAGGGTTGGGGCATAGATGCTGGCAAGATTGACAGACCTGTTGGATGTGTGGAGTCGAAGTGAGAAAATCTGCTCCGTCTATTTCTGACTAGGCTCTACCATCTTCAGTGAGTTCTTCACGGCAAAGCCGACACCATGCTCTCTGATCTCGTCTGAGCCCTTCCCCTGCCGGAAGAAGGTATAGTCTCTGCCACGTAGGGTTCCCGATTCTGCCAGACGTGTCTCTTGGAGCGTTGCGATGTCCACTTGGAGTCTCAACAGTTCATTGTTAATCACTGCTGTCTTGTGTGTGTTGCTGATCTCCCAAAGGTCATCTGATATACCAGTGGTCATGGTCCGTATATTCCAGCATCCTAGTCTGAGTGCTGGCTTCTTTCTTTGTATTCTTGTTGTGCCTGGTGCAGCGTTTACAGTCCGCAGTTTGGGCTACTTGTATCCCTGAGCCTCATGCACCCAGTGGAGTGGGCGGACTGTGGCGGGACAGCACCTGATTGCTGGGAGCTGCCCAGCTTGAGGCTGGCGGTAGCTGTCCAGTGAGACACGACGGCCTCTCCCTCTGTCGAAAGCAACCCCTGGTGCCTCGCTCTACGCCAGTCTAGCGCAGGTTTATAACCGGTAGACTGCTGCTTTCCATGTTGTGCCGTCGCGGTGAGGCAACGTTGGAGTGTCCTCTCCAGGGCGCAGGCCTGGGCAATGTTGTATGGAAGATCGGCAGTTGCCCATGCAGCAAGTCTCCCTTCTCCACGACACCGATGTTGTCCAAGGGAAGGGCAAGGGCCGATACAGCTTGGCACCAGTGTCGTGGCAGGAGTTGCAGAATGAGGTTGAAGGCAACGTCAGACTGCCTTAGGCACTCCAACTCCTGATTTGTCTTCAGGGTTTACTCCTGAAGCCTTTCCCATGAGTGGGTACGGCCGCAAGGCAGCGGTGGTTTGAAATCAGAGTTTTCCCTCTCTTAGATGGACTGCCTTCCCAGGCTGTCGAGCTCCATCTCCCCGAAGCACTGGTTTTAAGGCACCAAGACCCGCCTTCGCCCCTCCTCCTGTCAGTAGAAAAAGTTCCGCCAGGCTTAGAGGCTAAGCCACACGAGAAGGCCAGGAGTTGGACTTGGTTGTCAGTGGCTATTTGAGGCGCATGATGTGAGGAGCACTTTTAGGTAGCGAGAGCTTGTCCCCACTACCACTCCTTGGCTTGACAACCTTGGAACCTCCTGTCTACCTCCACTCCAGATTGAACGGGAGGCTGTTCAGTCTGTCCTGGCTGAGGGCGTAAGCCAAGGTTCGTGAAGTACTCATCAGGGACATGACATCAGGGATGACGCGGCACTGGCAACACACTCTGAAGAGCAACTGCAACGCCTCATGGACAGCTTCTCAAGAGCCTGCCAGGACTTCAGCTTGACCATCAGCCTGAAGAAGACCAATGTGTTGGGCCAAAGCGTTGAGCACCCCCCTGCCATTACCATCAACAACTACGAGCTGGAGGTAGTTCACGAGTTTATATACCTTGGCTCCACCATCACGGATAGTCTCTCCCTAGACCCCGAGATCAACAGACGTATCGGACGAGCAGCCTCAACATTCGCCAGGCTGACAAAGAGAGTCTGGGAGAACAGAAAGCTGACGACGCAAACCAAGGTTGCAGTCTACAGGGCCTGCGTCCTCAGCACACTGCTTTACGGCAGCGAGACCTGGAGCCTCTACTCCAGACAAGAGCGGCATCTCACCACCTTCCACCTTCGCAGCCTGGGACGCATCCTGGACATCACGTGGACTGACTGAGTCACCAACAATGAGGTCCTGGCCCGCGTCCAGATACCCAGCCTCTTCACCCTGCTCCAACAACGCCGTCTCCGCTGGCTGGGCCACATATACCACATGTCAAACGGGAGGTTAGAACATAGAATAGTTCAGCACATTACAGGCCCTTTGGCCCACAATGTTGTGCCGACCCTTAAACCCTGCCTCCCATATAACCCCCCACCTTAAATTCCTCCATATACCCAGTAGTCTCTTAAACTTCACCTCTGACTCAGGCAGTGCATTCTACGCACCCACCACTCTCAGTAAAAAACCTTCCTCTAATATCTCCCTTGAACTTCCCACCCCTTACCATAAAGCCAGGTCCTCTTGTATTGAGCAGTGGTGCCCTGGGGAAGAGGCGCTGGCTATCCACTCTATCTATTCCTCTTAATATCTTGTATACCTCTATCATGTCTCCTCTCATCCTCCTTCTCTCCAAAGAGTAATGCCCTAGCTCCCTTAATCTCTGATCATAATCCATACTCTCTAAACCAGGCAGCATCCTGGTAAATCTTCTCTGTACCCTTTCCAATGCTTCCACATCCTTCCTATAGTGAGGCGACCAGAACTGGACACAGTACTCCAAGTGTGGCCTAACCAGAGTTTTATAGAGCTGCATCATTACATCGCGACTCTTAAACTCCATCCCTCAATTTATGAAAGCTAACACCCCATAAGCTCTCTTAACTACCCTATCTGCCTGTGAAGCAACTTTCAGGGATCTGTGGACATGTACCCCCAGATCCCTCTGCTCCTCCACACTACCAAGTATCCTGCCATTTACTTTGTACTCTGCCTTAGAGTTTGCCCTTCCAAAGTGTACCACTTCTACATCCTATAAACGTCTCTGCAATCTTCGACAATCCTCTACACTATCGACAACACCACCAACTTTTGCGTCATCTGCAAACTTGCCAACCCACCCTTCTACCCCCACATCCAGTTTGTTAATAAAAATCACGAAAAGTAGAGGTCCCAGAACAGATCCTTGTGGGGCACCACTGGTCACAACCCTCCAATCTGAATGTATTCCCTCCACCATGACCCTCTGCCTTCTGCAGGCAAGTCAATTCTGAATCCACCTAGGCAAACTTCCCTGGATCCCATGACTTCTGACTTTCTGAATAAGCCTACCGTGTGGAACCTTGTCAAATGCCTTACTAAAATCCATATAGATCACATCCACTGCACTACCCTCATCTATATGCCTGGTCACCTCCTCAAATAACTCTATCAGGCTTTTTAGACATGATCTGCCCTTCACAAAGCCATGCTGACTGTCCCTGATCAGACCATGATTCTCTAAATGTCCATAGATCCTATTTCTAAGAATCTTTTCCAACAGCTTTCCCAGCACAGACGTAAGACTCACTGGTGGGAAGACACAGGATCCCGAAAGACCTGCTGTATGGGGAACTGGCCTCCAGCAAGAGAGCACAAGGGCGGCCCCATCTTCATTTCTGAGATGCCTGCAAGACAGACATGAAGTCACTGAAAATGAACATCGAGAGGTGGGAGGACATCGCAAGCGATCACTCTCACTGGAGGGTGGAACTACGCAGAGGTCTAAAAAGAGGAGAAGAGAAGCTAAGGCTTGCGCTGAAGAAAAGCGCAGTCATCGGAAAAACAGCACCAAGACAACACTGGAGTACAGCGCCTTCAAGTGCAGTCGATGCAGTCAAAACTGTCAGTCCCGTGTGGGCCTCTACAGCCACAACAGACGCTGCTCTACCAACACAGACTGAAGCAAAACTTCCCAGGCGCAGATCCATGGTCTCGCGAGACTAACGGATGCCACCAAGATCATTAAAAATACCTAAAAATTGGAGTAGAGCCAAAGTTGTTGCTCTCCTAAAACCCAATAAAGACCCCAACATTCCTAAAAATTACAGGCCGATTTCCTTGCTCTGCACCCTCTATAAACTCTCTGAGAGACTCATACTGAATAGAATATCCCCCTTAGTCGAAGATCTTCTAACACCAGGCCAAGCTGTGTTCAAGCCAGTCTGCTCTCGCTGCGGTCAAGTCCTGAACTTAACTCAATATATTGAGAATGGCTTTGAAATGCGACAAATTACAGGGGCAGTATTCATTGACTTAACAGCAGCATATGACATTGTGAATCACAGAGGCTTTCTACTGAAATTATCTAAGATGTTAAAGAACGAAACCACAGTCAAAGTAATAAGAAGCCTTCTAGAAAATCGCAGATATTATGCAGAAATGAATGGAATTAAGAGTAGGTGGCGTCCACAAAAGAACGGACTACCACAGGGATCAGTCCTGGCACCTCTACTACTTAATGTCTACACAAATGACCAACCAACCTTTCCTAACACATGCAGGTTTATCTATGCAGACGACCTATGCATAGCAACACAAGCAAACTCATTCTAAGAAGTTGAAGTACGACTTGCGCAGTCCTTGAAGCAATGAAGCAGTATTATAAAAAATGGTCTCTGAACCCAAATCCATCAAAAACTCAAGTGTGTGCATTCCACCTGAGGAATCGAGAAGCAGCTCGGAAACTCAAGATCTTCTGGTGTGGGAAGGAGCTCGAACACCATCTGACTCCAATTTACCTGGGTGTGACGCTGGATAGGATGCTCTCATTTGCCACCCACATCCAAAAACTCCAAGGGATAATTGGTTCTCGCAACCCTCTCTTGAAAAAATTAGCAGGCACGAAATGGGGAGCTCATGCTCACACACTCAGATCAACTGCCCTAGCACTCTGCTATGCACCTGCAGAATACTGTGCACCTGTGTGGGGCAGATCAGCCCATGTGAAGAAAATAGACCCATTGCTCAATGAAGCCTGCTGAATAATCACGGGCACACTGCGCCCCACACCCACTAACATCATTTACAGACTTGGCAGGCATTGCTCCCCCAGAGATCCGAAGACACACTACAACAAAAATTGAAAAAGGTAAACAGAACTCGGATCCACGGCGCCCACTACACCATCATGTGCCAGTTTCCAACCTCTTAAAATCGAGGAAAAGCTTTGCTACAGTGGAGGAACTACTGCACGGAACATCCCCCCCAAACACACAGGATTGACCTCGGCAAAACAAACAGAAGCCAGAACCCCACCAAACAATACAGCGCAAGACCCCAAAGAAATGTTGCCAGATGGGGCACTGCTCGACAGATGGAAGTGGTGCACTCTCAACAGAGCGAGAGCGGGGGTTTGTAGGATGGGAGACAATATGGTGAAGTGGGGTTTAAAGACCAGCGAATCCTGTGAGTGTGGCGAAAGGGTGCAGAACATTAAACACGTTCTGCGTATCTGCCCACTCTTACCTGATTTAGCTAATACTGACCTGCTCAACATCAACCAAGCAACACTAGAGTGGCTGGCTGTCTGGTGTGACAAGCTATGATGATGATGATGATGATGAGGGGTTTAGACATTTTGAATGCATGCAGTCTTTCACTCCTCAGGTTGGGTGGGACTAGAAATAGAGGTAATAAATTGAAATGTTTAAGGGGAAACTGAGGAGGAACTGCTTCACTCAGAGAGAAGTACAAATGGGGAATAAGCTGTCAGAGGAAGTGGTAGATGTTGATTTTATATTAACATTTTAAAAGTGTTTGGAGAGATACATGGATAGGAAGGGTTTGGAGGGATGTTGCCTGGGTGCAGGTAGGTGGGACAGAAGGTTACCAATATTAGGTCAGCATGGTCTAGAATCTGGAATCCATGGACCCCTTGGTTAATGGTAAAGCTATATGGCTTAAAAAGGTTGGGAACCCCTGCACTAGATGGACTGAAGGGCCCATTTACTTGTTGTAGTACTCAGTGTCTCTATGTCCACGTCAAGGTCTATGTCATCATCTAATGGAAAAAATCTGTTAACAGCCTGGAGAAAATGGATCATATCCAAATCTCAGAACCCACTTCTCAATAAAGGCAAACACTGGGGATAAACACGTCTTAGTTTACCAGAAGGAGCAATTACTGTATGTATGTACTTATATCTGAGGTAAGGACTAGCTAAAATAGTTTGCTCAAAGCATTGGAGAGGTACTGCCCATGTTGCCTCCAAAAAAGCTTTCAAATCCATTCACAGGATAAGCCAAACAATGTCAACATTAACTCCCAGACCAACACTGAGACTCTAATTATAGTCAAGTTGGATCTAATTTACCAGTTATGCCTTTTGCATGCTTGGCATCAGAATGCCCACACACACTCTGTTTTGAGCACTCTCATTCATCTGATGGAAAATTTAAAGATGTTCTCAAAACATCCTTGAGAAAAGTGTCACATCCCGACCAACAAGTGTCTGCTCAAAATCGTGAAGGAGCGTTTGGGGCAGGACTGAGAACCCCAAGTCACCTTTGCTCAAAGGAGATGACAGTTTAATAGCAGGTTATAATCAAGAGCATCTTGTGAAAGTGTATAACGTTCTGATCTAAGCTAAAATACTCAACAGCTTCTGCAAATTTACCCTGGGGAGCATTCTGAATGGCTGCATCACCATCTGGATGGTGTCGAGGGGAGGGGTGCTACTGCACCAACTTGAAGTAAGCGGCAGAAACTTGTAAAATTAGTCAGCTCCATTTGTGTGCTAGCCTCCGTAGTATCCAAGACATCTCAAGGAGCGGTGCCTTAGAAAACGATGTCCATCATTTAGGACCCCCACCACCCAGGACATGCCCTCTTCTCATTGTTACCGTTGGGAAGGAGGTACAGAAGCCTAAAGGCACACACTCAGTGACTGGCTTCCATCCGATTTCTAAATGGACATTGAATTTATGAACACTACCTCACTACTTTTTTTTTATTGGCTTTTTGTTGTACTACTTATTTTAATTTAACTATTTAATAGACATATAAATACTTAATGTAACTCAGTTTTATTTTCTCTATATTTATTTATCATGTATTTTATTGTACTGCTGCTGTAAAGTTAATGAATTTCATAACATATGCCAGTGGTATTAAACCTGATTCTGATTCTGATTAAAATTCGCCCTGAAAAATTGTGTGTGTATTTTTGGCCATGAAAAGAGGATGCAGGAGGACAATATTTAATGTCAGATGTTGGATTTGTACAGAAAAACCAAGAAAAGTTGGGGTTTTTAATCTGAAAGAAGGTTACCAAGAACAAATTTTATTGAATGTAGATAGTCATCTGTATAGTAAAAGGAAATATAGAAATACATCTTGTTCAACTGGATGGACACACATTTCATTAGGCAAACTGCACTGAGGCTTTAATTACATTCAGTCAGCTCTGACGGTAAAGTGCAAATATTGATGACATGAAGATCTTTCCACATAACTGATCGATGACTGTTCAATGTTGAAATTTTTAGTATGCTGACATTTGGAATTGTAAACATTAGGGACATACACCTAAGCAAACATACAGTAATGTGATGTAAATATTTTAAAGCTTAGCTTTATTTGTCACATGTACATTGACACATTGAAACATACAATGAAATGTGACAATTGTGTAATTTTCTGCCTGCATAGTCCAATGCAGCCCATAAGCATTTCTATTCCCCTGGTGCCAATGCAGCATGTCCACAACTTACTAACCCTAAACCATACATCTTTTGAATCTGAGTGGGAAACTGGAGCACTTGGAGGAAACCCATGCAGTCACAGGGAGAACGTGCAAATTCCTTACGGACAGCAGTGGGATGAACTGCAGGTTTATTCTGGGTGAATATTGTTGTTTTGTAACTTCAAAACATTAAATTAATGGAAGTCACAAGAGTCCGAAATACAGATCTAACTTCGAGTTTACTTTAAGCGAGGTGCCCATGTATCATGTGGTAGCGTGATGACATACGCAATTCATGCATCTATACAGGTAACCCGTAATAGAACCATATAACTATAGAACACTACAGCACAGAAAACAGGCCATTTGGCCCTTCTAATCTGTGCCTAATCATTATTCTGCTAGTCCCATTGACCTGCATCTAGTCCATAACCCTCCAGACCTCTCCCATCCATGTACCTATCCAATTTATTCTTAAAACTTAAGAGTGAGCCTGCATTTACCAAGTGATGGCAGCTCATTCCACACTCCCACCACTCTCTGAGTGAAGTTCCCCCTAATGTTCCCCCTAAACCTTCCCCCTTTCACCCTAAAGCCATGTCCTCTCGTATTTATCTCTCCCAATCTAAGTGGAAAGACCCTATTCACATTTATTCTGTCTATACCCCTCATAATTTTGTAAACCTCTATCAAATCTCCCCTCGTTCTTATACGCTCCAAGGAATAAAGTCCTAACTTGTTCAATTGTTCCCTGTAACTCAACTCCTGAAGACCCAGCAACATCCTAGAAATCTCTGCATGCTTTCAATCTTACTGATATCCTTCCTATATTTAGGTGACCAGAACTGTACACAATACTCCAAATTTGGCCTCACCAGTGTCTTATACAATCCCCCCATAACATCCCAACTCCTATAGTCAATGCTTTGATTTATGAATGCCAGGATGCCAAAAGCTTTCTTTACAACCCTGTCTAACTGTGACGCCACTTTCAGGGAATTATGTATCTGAACTCCCAGATCATCTCTTTGTTCCTTCACACTCCTCAGTGCCCTACTATTTACTATGTATGTCCTACCTTGATATGTCCTTCCAAAATGCAACACCTCACACTTGTCTGCGTTAAATTCCATCTGTCATTTTCTGGCCCATTTTTCCGGTTGGTCCAGATCCCTCTGCAAGCTTTGAAATCCTTCCTCGCTGTCCACAATGCCTCCAATCTTAGTGTCATCAGCAAACTTGCTGATCCAATTTACCACATTATTATTTAGATCATTGATACAGACAACAAACAACAATAGTCCCAGCACAGATCCTTGAGGCACACCACTAGTCACAGGCCTCCAGTCTGATAAGCAATCGTCCACTACCACTCTCTGTCTTCTCCCACACAGCCAATTTCGAATCCAGTTTACAACCCCTCCATGGATACCTAATGTCTGAACCTTCTGAATTAGCCTCCCATGTGGGACCCTGTCAAAGGCCTTATAAGTCCATGTAGACAACATCCACAGCCTTTCCTTCGTCTACTTTCTTGGTAACCTCCTTGAAAAACTCTACAAGATTCGTTAAACACAATCTACCATGCACAAAGCCATGTTGACTATCCTTAATCAGCCCTTGGCTGTCCAAGTACTTGTATATTCGATCTCAGACCACCTTCCAATAGTTTACCTACTACTGATTTCAGGCTCACCGGCCTGTAATTACCTGGTTTACTTTTGAAGCCTTTTTTAAACAACGGAACAACATGAGCTACCCTCCAATCCTCCAGCACCATACCCATGGCTAAGGATATTTTAAATATTTCTGCCATGGCCCCTGCAATTTCTACACTAGTCTCTCTCAAGTAAAAATGAATTATTTTAATGAGGAAGAATGCTCAATCAAACAACATATATACAAGATTACTCAAATATTATCAAAATATTAAATACACAACAAAACACTAGGATCAAATGAATAGTCTCTGCTTAAATTAGTTTTTACTATACCTTTATCTGAATTAAATAAATCTCCTTGGACCTCTCTGAATTACCTTCTGATTTGTCCTAATGTTCTCATGTCACACTCCTTGAGCGGTGGGTCAAGTCGTAGGTGATTCTGCTGTAGTGTAGGCCAATGTTCTACCAACAGGCTATAGTTTCTTAGTCCTCTCTCTAGCTGGGTGGAATTTTAGCAGTTTCACTCCTGCAGAATTCAAATGCAAACTTCTTATTGTGATTATTGCCACTGAAACAATTGTGTATTTTTGCCATCATCTGACATTTTGAACGTGTAGATAGGCATCTTTTATTTACAGTCCTGTGTTATTGTACTCCCTCAGGAAACTTGGTGCCGGTGATACTTTCCAGAAGATTCAGAACATGTTCTCAGTGACAGTGTTATATTATTGCTCTAAATCATTTTCTTCAGGGTCTATGGTCATTACCGTTCCTCAGGTTCCTGTATCTGTCTTGAGTGAGTGATCACCTAAGGGTCACTAGTAAGCACAATAGTTGAAAAAAAACATTTTACCGCTGATTTTAATGTCAATCTGCAATTTCCAATCTCACAGTTATAGGAAATTTCAGCAGTCCCATGGAGATATGCTGGTGCTTCTGAGCCGTGTTGTGTTCTTGGCAATTTCTGCAATTCATTTCAACCTCTTCATTTTTATTGGAAAATATATCTGTTTGGATTGACATCTACGAGTCTTGATTTGGTTGAACATTTGAATTCTTTTAACCATCTATCGGATATAGTTAAATCAATTGCTGCTCTCGGAACTGGAAAGTCTCCCTGATGCTGGATGCAATATCCAGTACCTCATAATATTTATTTCTATTTTTTGGCTTGTAATATTAGGGCAGTACAGTGGCCAGAGCTGGGAGAGCTGCCATCTCATTGCTCTGGTAACTTGTGTTCAATCCTGACTTACTGTGGAGTTGGCACCTTCTCTCTGTGACAGAATGAGTTTTTCCTTGCTGCTCCAGTGTCCTTGCACATCCTAAAGGTTGGGAGGTTAACACTCCCGTTCGTTATGTGCCGTGTCGTGTGACGCAGGCGATCATGGTCTTATCCATGACCATGATTGTTCTTGGCAAATTTTTCTGCAGAAATGCTTTGCCATTGTCTTCTTCTGGGCAGTGTCTTTACAAGATGGGTGACCCGAGTCATTATCAATACTCTTCAGAGTATGTCTGCCTGGTGTCATTGGCCACGTAACCGGGACTTGTGGACTTGTGATATGCTCCAGCTGCTCATTGGACCATCCGCCACCTGCTCTGACGGTTTCACGTGACCCTGATCGGGGGTGGGGGGGGGAGGTTAAACAGGTGCTACACCTTGCCGAAGGGTGACTTGCGGACTAGCGGATGGAGGGAGTGCCTTATACTACCTTTGCTAGAGTCGTATCTCCACCCTGACCACATTCAGTTGTCCCTAATGATAGAATTGGAAGGGAGCTAATTAAATAATGGGGTGATTTCAGATTCACGTGCAGATTTATTGATCACACATACACAGAAACATATCGTGAGACATGTTGTTTGTGCTAACAGCTGACACCCCCAAGGATGCGTTGGGGGCAGCTGCAAAAGTCGCCACACATTCTGGCGCCAACATAGCGTGCCCATAATGTTCATCAGAACAAAATGATCAACAACAAAATAAAACAAGACAACAGCAAAACAATCCTGTTTCCCAGCCTCCCACCCATTCATCCAATCAGGCAGGTCACCAACCCCAGGACAGACCATTTCCAAACCTCCAATCTTGGCTCAGACTCATATGTTGTGGTTTTAGATCTATTCTTTTCTAAAAATGCGGTACAGTTTCATTTTGTATTTGTGATGTCAGCTTCAAAATATTAGGCGTCTTTTTTCATATACAAAATTAGACTGATGATAATGAGGGATGTTATTTCTGAACATAAGTATTATCTTTTTAACATGTACCTTCTATTTTGTCTTCTCCTAGCTTATGTCTATTTTCTATACGTCAAGTTATTTTGTCAGAAGGATAGGATTGCTTGGTCAAAGACCATCCCCACAGATCTATTAATGCAAATTCTCCAGGGGAATTATTGAGCATAATGAAACAAGTTGTTCCTCCCGCCCACAAATGGCCTACTTAAAAGTGGTAAACCCTGGGGGAAGCCCAAATATGTATCGATTGAGTCTGAGACATCCATTTCTTAATTCAATATCTTGGGAGTAGTGGTGTGATGAAAAGCTGAGTCCCTGAAAATTCAATAACATTAGTGACTGGTGCTAATACTCCAGCTAATTTTTATGGCTATACAATTATTCATAAGAAAGGTTTTGATTAATATGAAGAGAACAACATACATAATAAAACTAAGAACGTTTCTAACTTTTCGATGATTTTAAGTTCCCTGGCCCTCACCACTTTATTTTCACCATGGATGTCCAGTCCTTATACATCCATCCCCCATCAGGAAGGTCTCAAAGCTCTACGCTCCTTTTTGGATTCCAGACCTAATCAGTTCCCCTCTACCACCACTCTGCTCCGTCCAGCGGAATTAGTCCTTACTCTTAATAATTTCTCCTTTGGCTCCTCCCACTTCCTCCAAACTAAAGGTGTAGCTATGGGCACCCGTATGGGTCCTAGCTATGCCTGCCTTTTTGTTGGGTTTGTGGAACAATCTATGTTCCGTGCCTATTCTGGTATCTGTCCCCCACTTTTCCTTCGCTACATCGACAACTGCATTGGCGCTGCTTCCTGCACGCATGCAGAACTCGTTGACTTTATTAACTTTGCCTCCAACTTTCACCCTGCCCTCAAGTTTACCTGGTCCATTTCCAACACCTCCCTCCCCTTTCTAGATCTTCCTGTCTCTGTCTTTGGAGACAGCTTATCCACTGATTGGAGAACTGTGTGACAGATTATTCTTCAAAGGCAGCAGACAGAACAGGGGAAATCATCAAAATACAATTCCTTTTTTTTCTGGAAAAAATCTCCAAAAATGATAACATGCCCATGTTTTCTCAGAATGAGAATCAGATTTATTATCATTCACTTGTGTCATGAAATTTGTTGCTTTGTGGCAGTGGTACAGCACAATTCATAAAATATCATTCTAAGTTACAACAGGAAATACAAACAAAATGAGCAGTGCAATAAGGGAGCAAAATAGTGAGGTAGTGTTCACAGATCAGACAAAAATTTGATGGCAGAGGGAAAGAAACTATTCCTAAAACATAGAGTGTGAGTCTTCAGATACCTGTGTCTTCTCCCTGATTGTAGCAATAAAAAGAGAGCATGTTCTAGATGGTGAGGGTCCTTTAATAATGGATGCTTCCTTCTTGAGGCACCACCTTTTGAAAATATCCTCAATGCTGGGAAGGCTAGTGGCCCTGATGGAGCTGGCTGCATCTACAGTCCTCTACAACTGAGCCTGTGCATTGGAGCCTCCACACCAGGCAGAGATTCAACCAATTAGAATGCTCTGTAGAAATTTGGTGACTTAACAGATCTCAAACTCCTAATGAAGTATAGCCAATGGGGTGCCTTCTTCATGATTGCATCAATATGTCGGGTCAAGGATAGATCCTCTGAGAAGCTGGCACTCTTTGATGCTAAGCATTCTTTCCTCTGCTGACCCCTCGAAGAGGGCAGCTGAGTGCCCTCCCTAATTCTCAGTTTGTAGTACTGATAATTGTGTGCACAGATAACTAAGTGTCTATTGGGCAAAGTAATGACATAACAATTGCTTAGGCCTGACAGCTTCTATAAAAGGACACCAGGGGAGACAGGGAAGAGGACCATTGTGAAGTGGAAGTAATCTCTACACTCATGAAATATCACAGAATGGGATGAGACAGATTTAGTGAACCCGGCTCTGCTTCATCCAATTCATTCCTTTCCCTAAGCTTGTGTTGAGCAGCGATGCAGCACCACTCAGGCTGAACAGTAGCAGGGCTGACAGCATTGCCCTACTCTCTATGCAGATACGGCTTTGTGGCTGAGCATAGCTCCATTGCCATCTTCAAACCTGTCGGCGGCACTACTTTTGCCGGACAAATCACAGGTGGTGAACAGTCAGATTACCCGCGTGAGATAGGTCACCTGGTTGAGTCGTGCCACAAAAACAACAACTACTTTGACATCAGCAAAACTGAAGAGCTGATTGTTGACTTCAGAAGGAGGACAAATGTTGTTTGTCATCTATATCAACAATCTGCTTGTTTGTTGACTTCAGAAAGGGGAAGGAGGACAAATGTTGTTTGTCATCTATATCAACAATATGCATGTTAATATGGTAAACTGGATCAGCAAATTTACAGAAGATTGCGGGTGTAGTGGACAGTGAGAGCAGCTATAATAGTTTACAGCAGGATCTGGACCAGCGGGAAAAATGGGCTGAAAAATGGCAGATGGAATTTAGAAACATAGAAACATAGCAAGCCTACAGCACAATACAGGCCCTTCAGCCCACAAAGTTGTGCCGAACATGTCCCTACCTTAGAAATTACTAGGGTTACCCATAGTCCTCTATTTCCGTAAGCTCCATGTACCTATCCAAAAGTCTCTTAAAAGACCCTATCGTATTGGCTTCTACCACCGTTGCCGGCAGCCCATTCCATGCACTCACCACTCTCTGTGTAAAAAGCTTACCCCTGACATCTCCTCTGTATCTACTCCCAAGCGCCTTAAACCTGTGCCCTCTTGTGGCAGCCATTTCAGCCCTGGGAAAAAGCCTCTGACTATCCACACGATCAATGCCTCTCATCATCTTATATACCTCATGCAGACAAGTGTGAGGTGATGCACTTTGGGAGGACCAACCCAGGGTAAGTCTTACCCTGTGATCAGTAAGGCACTGAGGGGTATGGTGAAACAGAAATATCTACAGATACAGATCCATATTTCCTTAAAAGTGGCATCACAGGTAGATAGGGTCATAAAGAAAGCGTTTGGTACTGGCTGTCATCAATCAATGTATTGAGTACAAGAGTTGGGATGTTATGTTGAAGTTGTATAAGACATTGGTGTGGCCTAATTTGGAGTACTGTGTGCAGTTTTGGTCACCTGCCTACAAATAAGATTGAAAGAGTGCAGAGAAGGTTTACAAGGATGTGACCTCAGATTTGATAGAGGTATTCAAAGTTATGAGGGATATAGATAGAGTGAATGCAAGCAGGTTTTTTCCACTGTTGTTAGGTAGACTAGAACTAGAGAGTATGTGTTAAGGGTGAAAGGTGAAATGTTTAAAGGGAACGTGGGTGTGATCTCCTTCATTCAGAAGGCAGTGACAGTGTGGAACGAGCTGCCAGTGCAAGTGGTGGACATGCTGTCAATTTCAACATTTGAGAGAAATTTGGATAGGTCCATGAATGGGATAGGTATGGAGGGCTATGATCCTGGTGCAGGTTGATGGGGCTAGGTTGCTTAATGGTTCAGCAGAGACTAGATGGATCAAAGGGCCTCTTTCTGTGCTGTAGTGTTCTATGATTGTGACCAATCCACACTGAGGAATTGACAACAGAGCTTTAAATTAATGTCCCAGGCCCAGCACGTAAGGAAAGCACAACAGCATCTTTCTTGGGAGGTTAAGGAGGTTTGGCTTGTCTCCTAATGCTCAAACTTTCACAAATGTCCTGCTGAAAGTCTTCTGAGTGGTTGCATCATGGTCTAGTGTGCTGCAGTGTGTCGTGGACTCTGCCCAATGTATACCACGGGCACCTTCCTCCCCACCATTCCAATCAAAGTCTTTCCCATGCAGGCTATGCCATCTTTCTTCAGTGACCCTCAGGGAGATGTACCATGCTACCAGGTTCAAAACCAGCTACTTTCTTTCAACTATTTGGTTCTTGACCAACCTGGCAAAACCTTAATCACTACAATTTAGATAGAAGTTTTGACTACTTTGCACTAAAACAGATTTTTTTTGCTTTTATTGTGTTTCTCTTGTAAAAAAAAAAGTGTATACATTATGTTTAATTTAGGTTTTCCTTGGGAATGTTGTTTATTTGATGCTGCTGCAGTTAAGAGCTTCATTGCACCTGTGCATACAGGTACTTGTACACATGGCAATACATTTGAAGTTGTCCATTGTTTAAATGACCAAGGTTTAGTCAGTGGATCATGAAACCATTGCCCTAGAATATCCTGGTGACCTCTTCATAGCTTTCCAAAGTCAAAAGCCCTTGAACTATCTTAAATGTCTTTCAGAATCAAGTACTGTAACTTTAAATCAGTTTAAACCCATTTAAGTGATTAAAACATGTTTTTAAAAAAGTGAAAATGCTGCATTAATTGAAATCATTTGAAATTCTAAAAATTCATTGGAAGCTTAGAAACTAAGAAAAATTAATCACGTTTTATACCTGCTTTTACACTTTCCGTCCAGGTTGATACCTCATTCAAATTAGGACAGTCACATTCCGATGGTCAGAATAGACTTCTTGGGTTTCCATGCTGTAGCTTTTTCTGATTCTATGACATTTTATGTATCACCCATGGCTGGTGTGAAGCCAAGGGCTTACATGTGAATTGAGTCTATGCTCATTGCTCAAGGTACTAGTATATTGATTTGGACTCAATGGTGATTCCATTTGTGGAACAAAATATCACTTTTCCCATGGAGCTTCTGGAAAAAGGTTAAGTATATTTAGGCTCAAAATTCATTAGACACTAGAGAAGATCCTACAGATTGAAGGGTGACAAATATATGTCCACTGTTCAAAAAAAAGGCGAAGAGAGAAAAATAAACAGAGAAAAATGATGTAAGAAGAGACACCTGAAAAGCATTAACAAGATTAACAACGTCAGCATTGGTTAATGAAATGGAAATCTTGAGGTATTTTTTTGACAGTCTAATTGTAGAATAAATGAGGTAGAAATTGTGAATGTGGTGTATTTGGACCATTGCAAAAGGTTTTTGATGTAAAAAGATACTAGTGATCAAAATTAAAGCACATGGGATTAGGAGTTATAAATTGGCAGGGATTGAAAACTGCTGGTGAGAAAGAAGAATAAACAAATCTTTTTTTTTGATGACAGGTTTGGGTTTCCTCGGAGATTAGTTCATTTCCCCTGTTATTCACTTTATTTATCAATGATTTGGATAGGGTAAGTAAATGTAACATCTCTTACGTTTGCTGATGACATACAGCTGAAAGGAATGATTGGACAGGGGTCAGAACCTAAGCTGTTAGGAGGATGCAAAGAGGCTCCAACGTGCTTTAGGCAAATTGGGTGAGCGAGCAGGCAAATGCATGACAGATGTGGGTAAGTTTGAAGTTATCCACTTTGGCTCTGAAAATAGAAAGATCATTTGAATAATGATGGTTTCAGGAAAGAGAAAGTACAACCAACTCAGCATGATTCCAAAAGGAAGCATTCGGGTGCAACAAACAGTTTGGAAGGCAAATGATATGTTGGCTTTCATTACAAGGTGATTTGGTTGCAAGAGTATCGTTTTTCATTACAACAGTGAGTCCAAAGCTTGAATGTTGTGTATAATTTAGTCTCCTAATCTATAAAAGGCTCTAGAGGCATAGATTCATAGTCTAGTTCCTGAATGGCAGGTTTCTCATAAACAGAGATAGTGCAGAAGTACTAGTCCATGGGAGACCCATTCTGGAGTTGAGTGTGTGGATTTGAATCAAATCAGAATCAGGTTTATTTTCACTGACACATGTGGTGAAGGATTTGCAGCAACAGTATTGTGTAAAACATAAATTACAAAAATATATAAATAATGCAAGTGAGGAATAAAGAGTAGTGTTGATGGGTTTATGGACCATTCAGAAATCTGATGGCAGAGGGAAAGAGGTTGTTACTAAAATGCTGTGTGTGGGTTGTCAGGCTCCTGTAACTCTTTCCCGATGGTAATAATGAGAAGAGGGTATGTCCCAGATGGTGGGGGTCCTTAGTGATTTATGCCACCTTCATGAGGCACTGCCTGTTGAAGATGTCCTCCATGGTGGAGAAGGCTATGCCTCTGATAAATCTTGTTGTGTCCGCAACCCTCTACAACAGGGTTCCTGACCTGGGGTCCGCAGACCCTTGCGTTAGTGGTAAGACTCCACGTCTGGGAACCCCTGCTCTACAGCCTTTATCTATACTGCACATTGAAGCCCTCCATACCTGACGGTGATGTAACCTGTCAGAATGTTCTCCACTGAACCGCTGTAGAAATCTGTAGAGATCTCCATATTCAAAGGAAAATGTTCTTGCCATGGAGGGAGTGCAATAAAAGCTATCAACCTGACTTTTGGGATAGCAGGACTGGTAAACATGAGGACCAGTTAGGCATTGCAGTATTAGAAATGAGAGAGGTATCTTTAAAACTTATAAAATTGTAGCAAAAGTAGACTACGTACAGGGGATTCTCCAGATGTCGACAGCTGGAGAGTCCTGAACCAGAGGTCATAATTTCAAGATATGGGCTGTTGCATTTAGGTCTAAGACCATGTGAATTTTCTTCAACCAAAGAATGGTGAATCTGTCAAAACGTCTTCTTAAGATGGCAGCGGTGGCCAGGAAGTTTGTAGTTTCAAATCCCTATACATTCATTGCGGTATAAACTATAATCACACAATTAAAAGTGTAAAATGATCAAGGAGTGAATTAGAAGATGATGTGGAAATTTATCAGTAGTGATGTCAAAATAATAACAAAAACAGAAAATACTGGAAATATTTACCAGGTCAGATGGTAGACAAATTAGATTTTGAGAAGATAATTCTATGATTTTGTATCATGGACTAGATGGGCCAAAGAGACTGCTTTATGCTGTATGGCTCTATAACTCTGTGAGATGTTAATTTTGTCTAGTCTCTCTACGTAAAACACTCAAGGCACTTTCTTTAAAGAAAATGAAAACTTTAGTGTTCTGAATTGCAGGGAAGGAGAACAATATAATGAGGCAATTAACAAGGTATATAACGTTGGATTTGTAGTGTAAGCCGCAGAGGAAGGAAATTTCCATACTTTATAACAGCACATCCCTTCCTAATAGGTTTTAGACATTCAATGCATGTTTTGAAGAGAAGCAGACTGGAATATCATCATCCTCCCTGACAGCTTCCAAAGAACTTGTACCCAAAGTCCCTGCTGCCATCGTCATAGAATGAAACCATGGAGGGCATCCCAGCCATTCCTTAAATCCTGCACTGTTGAACTGGTGTGGGTATTTGCCCAAACTTTTTAACCTCACCGTACTTTGTTCTGAAGTTCCCACCTGCTTTAGGTAGGTATCTGTCATTTCAGTCCCGAAGGAAAGCAAGGTAATGTTCCTTAATTGACTAATGCTTGATGGCTTTGACTAACCATCATGAAGTGCTTTGAGAGATTGGTCACGGTATACACAACTACAGCATCCCAGCCAAGCCTGACCGACTGTAATTTGCCTGCCACCAAAACATGTCTACAATGGATGCCATCTTCCTAGCCCTGCACTTACTTTTGTAGCACCTGGATAGCTAGGTCACCTACATTAGGTTACTATTTATAGACTATCATTCTGCCTCCAAAATTATAATTCCAAGCAAACTCATTTCCAATCTTCTAGAAACACACATCAAAGTTGCTGGTGAACGCAGCAGGCCAGGCAGCATCTGTAGGAAGAGGTGCCGTCGACGTTTCAGGCCGAGACCCTTCCAAACTTCTAGACCTGGGACTCAACACATCCCTTTGCAACTGGAGTGAAGATGGACAACCAAACCTCTGCCATACTTAACACTTGTGTCCCACAAGGTTGCTTCCTCAGCCCCCTACCTGACTCCCTATAAACTCATCGCTATGTGAACAGATTTTCTTCCAGCTCCATCTACAAGTTTGCAGATGACAGAACTGTGTGGTGCCGATTTTCAAGTAACAATGAATTGGTACACAGGAAGGAGATAGACATCCTAGTGGCATGGTGTCATGACCACAACCTTTCTCCCAGTGTCAGCAAAACAAAAGGGTGGGGGTAGTGAGGGGTAGTGCACATGCTCCTGTTTACATCGGTGGTGTTGAGGGTGAGGGGATTGAGAGCTTCAAGTTCCCAAGAGCAAGTATCACCAACAGCCTGTCCTGGTCTAACCATGATGACACCATGGCCAAGAAAGCTCTCCAGCATCTTGGCTTCCTCAAGAGGCTAAAGAAATTCGACATGTCTCCTGTGACCCTCACCAACTTTTATTGATTGGCCTACCTGGATGCGTCACAGCTTGGTAGAGCAATGCTCCGCCTGAGTTTGCAAGAAACTGCAAAGGATGGTGGACACATCACGAAAATCAGCCTCCCCTCCCTGGACTCGGTCTACACTTTCTGCTGCCTTGGCAAAGCAACCAAAATAATCAAAGACCTCCCCCCCCCCCCCGGGATATTCTCTCTTCTTCCTTCTGCCATGAGGCAGAAGATAGAAAAGCCTGAAAATGCGTAGCAACAAGCTCGAGGACAGCTTCTATCCCACTGTTATAAAACTATTGAATGGTCCCCGGTATGAGAGATGGACTGAGGAGCTCACAGTCTTCTTCATAATGGCCTTGCAGCACAGTGCCTTCTTGTGCTGCATTGTCTCAATAATTGTAACACTTCATCATGCATTTCGTTACTGTGTTCCCTTTGTACTATCTCATTTCACCAATGTGATGAAAGGATTTGGATGGATGGCATGCCAAACAAAGTTTTTCACTGTACCTTGTTAGATGTGACAATAACAAACCTATTGATCAATTTTAATTTACCAGTTTTTCTGCTTGTCCCAAAGCACTTTGCACTGTGTTTCTTAATCTGAAGCACGAGTTATTACAATAGAGAAAACGTGCAGTAAATATACACGTGGCAAGGCCCTGCAGATACACAGTAATGAAATAATGGCCATATAATTTGTCCCAGTAATTGTGATTTAAAGGTAAAGAATTGGTCACGGTATCAGGGATAACTTGCCTTCACTTTAGAATAATAGTTTGTGACATTTGCCTAGAGAAAGTAGTCAGAGCCTTAAGTCTAACATCTAATCCAAAAAAATAGTATTACACCCCTTGGTAATGAGTTGAAGTTCCAAAATTGTGCTAATATCCCCAGAAAAGGATTTGAACCCATGATCTTCCAACCTTCCAACTCTGAAGTGCAACTGAACCATAGCTAATGTGGTCATATTATGATGTCAGTAATACAGACATATTACAATGCTGTAGTTATCCCATATCTTGAAACAGGTATAATGTATATACATCGATACAGTAAACAAGAAGAAATGTGTTGGGAAATTCATTTAGGGACAAATCTAGCTTTGAAAGAATTTAGGGCAAGAAAGAGGAAGGTTTCTGAAAAGATATAAAATGTCAAATGACATGAATATTGTAAATCCAAAATATTAGTCTAAAATAATGCTGATGAACAGTTTCAATCCAAAAATGGATTGGAGACAATCAAATTCAAATCAGATATTGGAAACAACTTCAGTCTAATCTGAATGCAATAAGTACTGAAAACTATCAGGGCATCAAAGTCCAATTGTTTGTTTATCCACAAGACTCTTAAGTGATTTAATTTTGTGTGAAGTAAATATTGTTTCTCATGTCTTATTTTTCAAATACATAAAACATTTTAAACACAAAAATGCCTTCTACATTGGTGCAAAATTAGCAAGCTGTAATTCCAATATTCTATTCCCTGTATTTCTTTGCCTAAAAATCAAATAGAGTAAAATCTCAGGAACCTAGGAAGCAAATTGACTTTCATAAAAATGAAAAAAGTGGGAAACAGTTAAAAGAAATTATATATATGAAAGAATCAAAGGTTGGTGAAACAATGGGTTTTATACAGGATGTTGAGGACTGGAGTACAAGAGGGAAGAATGAGGTTTTATAAAGCTTTTCTGAGCTCTGTAATCACATCTGGAAATATTGGAAGTATCCCTGGAAAAGCACCTTTTGAAAGTTATAGGGTCCTCACGGGGAGTGTGTAATGGAACGATACCTTGACTTAATAGGCTAACTCACAAGCTGGGTTTACATTGGCTCATTTTTCTATTCCCTGGATTTAAAAAGAAGTGATTTTGAAGTTTTCATGTTATTAAGCTGGATAGGGAGATATTATTTCCACTGGTTGGGGAATGCAGGACCATATACCAAATGTAAGACCAAGTGTTCAATGGAGATGTTTTGAAATATTTATATATGCTAAAGATGGTGGAGGCTTGGTTCATCTTCCCTGAATAATAATTGATGTCCATAGCCTGTTCATTTTAAATCTGGGAAAAACATGTTGGTTAAATGAAAATAGGTTTTACAAAAGGACAACGCTGTATAAATGAAATTATATCAGAGATTTAGTGTGAACTTGCTTGCAGGGCTAATATTCTGTTCCTGATCTCATATTCCTATACAATTACTTCAATTCTGAATCTACAGAAATGAAGAACAGAATTGGCACAGAATCAAATTAGTACATCCAGTATGTATTTTAAACGTAACTGCTTCTCCCTAGTACTGTATTGAAAAATAACAATTAGCTGATAATGTGATTTAAAAATATTTGTATTTATTGATTAATACTGTTATTAGTATCAAATTGTTTTTGATGTGGATTATCTTCAATTACGATCAATTGAGATCTCCCTTCAGTATGTTTCAATTTTATCAAGGTCACTGTTTTAGTGTCAGTCATGTATGTGACATCCACAAAATGATAATATTTTCCTGTGCCAAGATGGGTGTAATTAAATCTGCATGCTGAAATGTAGATTTGCAACTTATGAACTTGGTCAAAAATTATCCATTAGTACCATCTTTCAATGAATCTTCTGCCTGTTACTGTCAGATCTTTGTGTAACTCAGGCAACTGTAACATGAAGCAGTGATGGAAATATTTCATAAAATTAGCAGCGCATACTACTTATTGAAAACAAAATCTGCTAAGACCAAAAAAAAACCGTGACATCTCTGTAAAATATGCTAATACAATTTTCTCTTCAGTGGACTTGTCATGGTAATTACTCTTCTCTATCAGTTGTTTCTGTTAGCTAGTCAGATATTGCATTAAATTTTGCTGTTAGTAATGACAACATCAGGGAAGGCCTGAACTATGTACTTCAGCTTTGACCCAACACGTCAGCCTGCAGAGTAGGTGAGGATCCAAGCCAAGAGCTGAACATTTGCCCCACAGTGAAAATGCACCATTTTGTTTTCTTGATATTGATGCTTTGCTGTTTGAGGATTTGATGATCTTGAAGCTTTGAACTTCCTCCTCAAAATAAGAATAAATTATTTTGCCTTAAACCATAAACCCACCTGATCCTATCGTGCATAAATTATGACTTTCTTTACAGGTTCGGAATGATTTCAATTGAATATGTGGTCATGTTGGAATTGATTAAAAGATAATGAGTTACATTCTCCAAAGAAAATTAAGCTCTTGAAGGTAGTTAACAATGCCTTTTCTCCGTTAGTAGAAATTCAGCAACATCCTTTCTGTTTTATACCCAGAAAGGTGACAAATGTAGGTTTACCCTTTTCCCATATAAAAAGACAGGCAGTCTCTCTTGTCACTTTAATCAGTGAACAATGGAAGCCTTGATCGGCAAAATGGAGTTGAATATTGGCTTGCAGCCTTCTCTGCTACAGAGAGGGGAGACTGCCTTTTATCGCTGGTGAGATCGCTTTGCTACAGAGAGGGAGAATGTTGCCCAGGTTTTCTGCATTTTGGATGTGGTCTTGTACTGTGGACTTCTTTTCAGCCTTATGGTTTTTTTTTCCTGTGCTTTTCGCCTGATCTTTCTCTGTTTTTTTTTATGTGCAGGGGAGGGTACGCCCGCACGCTACCTTTGCCTCTTGGAATCCCATTGGAGACTGCAGAGCACTGAAAACACCCAAACGATCTCCAAAATGCAATTCACAGGCTCCAACTATTTCAGAATCACATTCAAGATGAAAAACAAACGTAAAAGACATAAAAGAAGTGAAATATCTAGTTTCATGGACTATCCAGATGTTGACCAAAAGAGCATTGCACAGAGATGCAGGTTTTAAACGTGGTGTACCCATTGAACAACAGCTGAGTGTTGCACTGACTGAGTGAGTGGAGACCAAGACAACTGAAAACCAGCCTCTGTTGCATGGACATAATTTGCATATCAAAGGATATGTGCAAAATCATATCATGATCATATCAAGAGGCAACATGATAGAGGTATACAAGATGATAAGGGGCATAGATTGCGTGAGTAGCCATAGACGTTTTCCCAGCGAAGATATGGCTAATAAGTTTGTTCATTATGTGCGCTGTTGTATGACATGGGTGAGCATGGTCCTTCCATGACCATGATTGTTCTTAGCAAATTTTTTCTACAGAAGTGGTTTTCCATTGCCTTCTTCTGGAAAGTGTCTTTACAGGATGGGTGACCCCAGTCATTATCAATATGTTTCAGAGATTGTCTGCCTGGCATCAGTGGTCAAATAATCAGGACTTGTGATATGCATCAGCCGCTCATAAGCCCATCCACCCCTGCT
The DNA here is from genome assembly GCF_030028105.1 of Mobula birostris. Taxonomy (NCBI): domain Eukaryota; kingdom Metazoa; phylum Chordata; class Chondrichthyes; order Myliobatiformes; family Myliobatidae; genus Mobula; species Mobula birostris. The sequence goes on along the minus strand of NC_092386.1, from coordinate 20,482,809 downwards.
TCCATGACTTCATATGGCCCTGATCAGGGAGCTAAGCGAGTGCTCCACCTTGCTCCAGGGTGACCTGCAGGTTAGCAGAGGGAAGGAGCGCCTTACACCTCCTTTGGTAGAAGCGTATCTCCACCCAGCCACCCAAGGCTAATATGAGGGAGCAACATTTAAGGTGCAAATATAGGGGAGGGATTTCAGAGATAGGATTCAGTGGTAGAGGTAGATACGTGAGGGACTTTTAAGAAACTCTTAGATAGGCATGTGGATGATAGAAATATGGAGGACTATGTAGGTGGGCCCATCTTTGTGGGTTGGGGACTTGTACTGTGCTTTAGAGTTCAATGTTCCATGTTCAACGTTATGTATTAACCACAAACACAAGACATGGTTGGGTTAGAAACTAACAATATCTTATGGAAAGATAAGTCATTCTAGAGGTAGCTGAGTACCAGGTACAGCAGAAAATCCATTGTCTGAAGAGCAGGAGGTGGGTTCAAATACTTCAAAAGTTCAAAAGTAAAATTATTATCAAAATGCATATATGTCTCCATGTACTAACCTGAAATACATTTTCTTGCAGGCATTCACAGTAGAACAAAGAAATACAATCTCTTTAGTTGTCCATCAAAATCCGATGACGACGTCCACTCCTTTAACGGTGAGATCTTTGATGACTATACAGTTCTATCCTGGACCCACAAGCTCTATTGCAGGTGGGACATGTATATGTGGTAGTGGTGGCAACCATGGCTGCATTTCTCCTGGCTCCCTTCTGCTGTCTGCTGATTGCTCTTTCCATCTCCGGAATACGAACCCCGTCCCTACACAGCTGTTGCCACGTGACACAGTCAGCAGCAACCTCCTCCAGGCCCTCGGGTCAATATGATCAATGAAAAACTACATACAACAAAGACCAAAACACAACCAATGTGCAAAAGAAGGCAATTTGTACAAATAAAAAAAGGAAAAGAAAATAATAATAACAAGTAAGTAAGAAATGATATTGAGATCTTCCATTGTAGAGTCCTTGACAGTGAGTTTACAGGTTGTGGAATCAGTTAAGCGTAGGAGAGAGTGATGTTATTCACTCTGGTTCTGGTTCCTGAACTGGGTGGTGTGGGACCTAAGTCTCCTGAACCACATTCCCAATGACAGCAGCGAGAAGAGAGCATGGCCTGGACAGTGGAGGTCCTTGATGATGGATGCTGCTTCTCTGCAACACCCAGAGTCAAAGACTGGAAAGAATTCAGGGGATCAGCAACATGTATGGATCCTCCAGTTCCATCAAGACCATCTGCAGCCAAGACCAATCCTACTGAAGTGTAGAACAGATGAGAGATTATCAGAGATAAAGGCAGGTGACTCTCAGTGGAATGAACAATGTGCTGAACTATTCAAGCATAACTCTGTCTTTGACATGAGTATCCTTGACTTCATCGCACAGCACTTTATTCAGTCCACTCTCACTACCCCCTTAGTCTGACCACAAATTGCAAAGGACATATGTCAATGAAAACCAGGCCAGATCGCTGTATAAATTCTAAACTTAGCAACAAGTTTAATTGCTGCCAAAAGAGCAATTTTTCACACTCATTTGGAATTACGGCTGAAAGAAACAGCAGGTTAATCTGGACCTGCCTCCCCATTCCCACCTCCATTTCTTTCCTCGATACTTGGGTTAACCTAAGGAACTAAGCCACAGAGTTACTGGAATGAACTCGTTGTCTTAAGCTCAGATGTAAGCAGCCCACGTTATCATAGAAAAGGCTCAAAACTAATTTGTTATGGTCCCCTTGCCTTCTACTTCAGTTATAGAATGGATGCATGGCTCTTGTTTAAGATCTGAAAATGAGGTTAGCCCCGTATCTATTAACTTCAGGTCAGTTAGTTATCTCAGGCCAATCGGAAATGTACACGTGAGGAACTCAGCATTTTTCAGACCATTATTTGTTTGAATGATTACCCTGGCAGTTCCTTCAATTTCAACAAATATCTTAATCACCACCAACAAAAAGTCATGGTATTTAAAAATATATTTGTATTTCTTAGATGTTATAATTCACTGGTAACTGCCTCAGCTGCGCCCATTAATCATGATTATAATGAAAAACTATCAGGCTGGACTATAATTGGTGTTTTGCAAATACTACATAATAAACCTAGTGGGTCTGTTCTCATAAAAATTCTGTGTAATGAAGTCTTTTTTTTAAACAGAACTTTTGTTTTATGTCAAACAATAATCATTCTTTCTTTCTTTGATTAAAAACAAGCGGAGATATTATATATTTTAGATGTCCATAAATGGCAGGAGTCGTTTAGGGCAGCAATTACCATTTGGAATGATGTGAATTAATATTTATGTTTGCTTGCGTAGAAGAAAGCATTAGTGGTTGTTTGAACATTACCTTACTAGCTAAACCCTTCTCCGTGGATTGTCACCTTGTCGTGGTGGAGAAGTTTGTGTGGTCCTGTGATCCCGAGAACAATGCCGTCTAGAGCTATGCTCCTGGTAGGGTCACCCATGGCGGTAAGGTCGAGGGTGAGGTCCCTGACAAAGAACAATCCAACCAAGACCTCAACGGTGGAACAGGCGGACGAAATTACTTCGAACTCAAAGGCTGTGAAGGCGGATGAAGGCTGCAACAAATCCATCAGCTCCAATTGTCATGGTTTCCATGCCATTGGAATCAGTTGGTTGATTTGTGAAGTATTGTGTCCTTCTTGGAGTGCAACATCAAGTACACGTTAAACAAATACACCCACAGTTGTCTTCACTCTGTGGGCCACTTCTTCAGAATGAAGACCATCATCCTCGACCTCGAGGGATAGCCACGACGACGACTAGCTAAATCTAAATATTAGTTCAAAACAACAGCCATTTTAAAGATTAGATTAGATTAGCCTTATTTGTTACATGTACATCAGCACATCAAAACATACCATAGAATGAAATTTGTTGTTTGTGTCAATGACTAACACTGACCAATGATGATCTGGGGCAGCCCGTAAGTGTCACTGTGCCTCTGGTACAAACGTAACATGTTCATACCTTACTAATCCATACTTACCTACACAACTTTGGAATCTGGGAGAAAACCGCAGCACCTGGAGGTAAACCATATGGCCATGGGCAGAAGTACAAACGTCTTACAGACAGCGGAAGGAATTGAATCCCGATTGCTAGCACTGTCAGGCGTTATGCTAGCTGTCATGCTACGGTACCAACCATGCGACTTCTATAGCTATGAAACAACTAATCCATTAAGGAAGTAGCTATAGTTGACATATCTTTCCAAAACAATATATGCAACATTGACTTTTCAAGCAGAGGCATTTTGTACGACTTAAGACATTTTGATAGTTCTAGTCCATGCTCTGTCAGCTTAGAAAGTTCATTAATTTGAATTGCTTTTGTCTTTACTGATGTGTGTTGAGTCAAGTTCCTAAAACATAGAAACGTAGAATACCTTCGGCCCACAGTGCTGTGCTGAACATGTACTTAAACTAGAAATTACCGAGGGTTACCCATAGCCCTCTATTTTTCTAAGTTCCATGTACCTATCCAGGAGTCTCTATCGTATCTACTTCTAACACCATCGCCGGCAGCCCATTCCATGCGCTCATCACTCTCTGTGTAAAAAAAGTTCACCCCTGACATCCCCCCCTGTATCTATTTCGAAGCACCTTAAAACTGTCCCCTCTCCTGTTAGCCATTTCAGCCTGGGAAAAAGCCTCTGACTATCCACATGATCAATGCCTTTCATCATCTTGTACACCTCTATCAGGTCACTTCTCATCCTCCGTCACTCCAAGGAAAAAAGGCCAAGTTCACTTAACCTGTTCTCATAAGGCATGCTCCCCAATCCAGGCAACATCCTTGTAAATCTCCTCTGCACCCTTTCTATAGTTTCCACATCCTTCCTGTAGTGAGGTGACCAGGACTGAGCATAGTACTCCAAGTGGGGTCTGACCAGGGTCCTATGCAGCTGTAACATTACCTCTCGGCTCTTGAACTCAATCCCATGGTTGATGAACGCCAATGCACCGTATGCCTTCTTAACCACACAGTCAACCTCCGCAGCAGTTTTGAGTGTCCTATGGACACGGACCCCAAGATCCCTCTGATCCTCCACATTACCAAGGGTCTTACCATTAGTACTATGTTCTGCCATCATATTTGACCTACCAAAATGAGCCACCTCACACTTATCTGGGTTGAACTCCATCTGCCACTTCTCAGCCCAGTTTTGCATCCTATCAATGTCCTGTTGTAACCTCTGACAGCCCTCCACACTATCCACAACACCCCCAGTCTTTGTGTCATCATCAAATTTACTAACCCATCCTTCCACTTCCTCATCCAGGTCATTTATAAAAATCACGAAGAGTAGGGGTCCTAGAACAGATCCCTGAGGCACACCACTGGTCACCGACGTCCATGCAGAATATGACTCGTCTACAAGCACTCTTTGCCTTCTGTGGGCAAGCCAGTTCTGGATCCACACACCAAGGTCCCCTTGGATTCCATGCCTCCTTACGTTCTCAATAAGCCTGGCATAGGGTACCTTATCAAATGCCTTGCTGAAATCCATTTCCACTACATCTATTGCTCTTCCTTCATCAATGTGTTTAGTCACATCCTCAAAAAATACAATCGGGTTCATAAGGCACGACCTGCCTTTGACAAAGCCATGATGACTATTCCTAATCATATTATGCCTCTCCAAATGTTCATAAATCCTGCCTCTCAAGATCTTCTTCATCAACTTACCAACCACTGAAGTAAGACTCACTGTTCTATAATTTCCTGGGCTATCTCTACCCCCTTTCTTGAACAAGGGAACAACATCTGCAACCCTCCAATCCTCCGGAACCTCTCCCATTCCCATTAATGATGGAAAGATCATTGCCAGAGGCTCAGCAATCTCCTCCCTTGCCTCCCACAGTAGACTGGGGTATATCTCATCCAGTCCCGGTGACTTATCCAACTTGGTGCTTTCCAAAATCTCCAGCACATCCTCTTTCTTAATGTTTATATGCTCAAGCTTTTCAGTCCACTGTAAGTCATCCCTACAATCGCCTGGGCTGTATCTCTTATCCTCTTACTCTTCACATACCTGCACAATGCTTTGGGCTTTTCCTTAATCCTGCTCACCAAGGCCTTCTCATGGCCCCTTCTGACTCTCCTAACTTCATTCTTAAGCTCCTTCCTGTTAGCCTTATAATCTTCTAGATCTCTATCATTACCTAGTTTTTTGAGCCTTTTGTAAGCTTTTCTTTTCTTCTTGACCAGATTTTCAACAGCCTTTGTACATCATGGTTCCTGTACCCTACCATCCTTTCCCTGTCTCATTGGAATGTACCTATGCAGAACCCCACGCAAATATCTCCTGAACATTTGCCACATTTCTTCCGTATGTTTCCCTGAGAACATCTGTTTCCCATTTATCCTTCCAAGTTCCTGCCAGATAGTTTCATATTTCCCCTTACTCCAGTTAAACACTTCCTTAACTTGTCTGTTCCTATCCCTCTCCAATGCTATGGTAAAGGAGATAGAATTGTGATCACGATCTCCAAAATGCTCTCCCATTGCGAGACCTGACACCTGTCCAGCTTTATTTCCCAATACCAGATCAAGTACAGCCTCTCCTCTTGTAGGCTTATCTACATATTGTGTCAGGAAACCTTCCTGAACACACCTAACAAACTCCACCCCATTTAAAGCCCTTGCTCTAGGGAGATGCCAATCAATCAATCAATACTGGAGAAATTAAAATCTCCCACCCTGTTATTATTGCATCTTTCCAGAATCCGTCTCCCTATCTGCTCCTCGATGTACCTGTTACTATTGGGTTGTCTATAAAAACACCCAGTAGAGTTATTGACCCCTTCTTATTCATAACGTCCACCCACAGAGCATCAGTAGAAAATCCCTCCATGACTTCCTACTTTTCTACAGCCGTGATACTATCTCTGATCAGCAGTGCCACAGCTCCACCTCTTTTGCCTCCCTCCCTGTCCTTTCTGAAACATCCGAAGCCTGGCACTCTAAGTCACCCTTCCTTCCCCTGAGCCATCCAAGTCTCTCTAATGGCGACAACATCATAGCTCCAAGTACTGATCCACGGTCTAAGCTCATTCACTTTGTTCATGATGCTCCTTGCATTAAAATAGACATATCTCAAACCATTGGTCTGAGCACGTCCCTTCTCAATTACCTGCCCATCCTCCCTCTCGCACTGTCTACAAACTTTCTCTATTTGTGAGCCAACCGTCTCTTCAGTTTGCTTCCCATCTCCCAGTGATTCTAGTTTAAATTCTCCCCAATAGCCTGAGCAAACCTCCCTGCCAGGATATTGGTCCCCCTCGGATTCAAGTGCAACCCGTTCAGTTTGTACAGGTCACGCCTGCCCCAAAAGAGTTCCCAATGATCCAGAAATCTGAATCCCTCTCCCTGCTCCAATCCATCAGCCACGCACTTATCTTCCTCCTCATTCTGTTCCTATACTCACTGTTGCGTAGCGCAGGCAGTAATCCCGAGATTATTACCTTGAGGTCCTGCTTCTCAACTTTCTTCCTAACTCCCTGTATTCTGTTTTCAGGACCTCCTCCATTTTCCTACGTATGTCATTGGTACCAATATGTACCACAACCTGTGGTTGTTCACCTTCCCACCTCTGGATATTGTAGACGTGATCAGAAACATCCCGGACCCTGGCACCTGGGAGGCAAACTACCATCCATGTTTCTTTCCTGTGTCCACAGAATCGCCTGTCTGACCCCCTAACTATAGAGATCCCTATTACTGCTACCATCCTCTTCCTTTTCCTACCTTTCTGAGCCACAGGGCCAGACTCTGTGCCAGAGATGCGGTCACTATTGCTTCTCCCAGGTAGGTTCCCCCCCCCCCCCAGCAGTACTAAAACAGGGGTGCTTATTGTTAAGGGGGACAGCCATTGGGGTGTTCTCTGGTCTCTGACTCTTGCCCTTCTCTCTCCTGTTACCTACTTATCTGTCTCCCGAGGCCCCGGTGTGACTATTTGCCTGTAGCTCCTCTCTATCACCTCCTCACTTTCCCTGACCAGACGAAGATTATCGAGCTGCATCTCCAGTTCCCTAACCTGGTCCCTAAGGAGCTGCATATCGATGCACCTGGTACAGATGTGGGCTTCCAGGAGGCTGGGAGTCTACCAGACATCCCACATCTGACACCCAGTACAGAACACCAGCCTCACAGATATACTTCCTATTCCTATTCTTCACAAGTAATTTAACTCACCTCAACACATAATCGCTGAAGCCCTCCTACTCTGACGCCCACTTCTCTGATGCCCGCTCTATAAAGCTGTCTTCTTTTAAAGCTACACACACGTGTGTAGCTTGAATTTTCGGCATCTGCAGAATTCCTCGTGTTTGCTTCTTTTTAAATTCTTCCAGCCGGCCCAACTCATGGAGATCCACGCACCTGCGCAGTCGTGCCTCGATGAAAGTGCCGAAGAAAACAAAATGTGGTACTTATTATGCCTGACATACTATAGGTATGTTTGAGGCTGCAAGAAATTAGTGTATTGAAGAATAAAAACTAAAGAATGCAGTTATTCTTTATGTAACTATGTAACTATATGTTATAATTATGTGGTTTTGTCAGTTTTTTCAGTAAAGAGGACTACGTGTCTTCATAATCTAATCTATTCTATTCAGCCCATCCACTATTCAATCAAATTCTATCTCAAACTCACGTGTTGGTCTTTGCTCAATTTCCATTGAGATTTACTCTCAAATCTCCCAATGTCAAACTGCAAAGGCACTTAGTTTATATGCTATTCCTTTGCTAATTCCATTGAAGAAATGCAATGCTTGGATTAAATACTAAGCCTTTGCTCTTATAAAATCTTGACTCTGCTTATTCCAATTGTGCTCATGCCAATTTATCCAAGTCCTCCTTGCACAAGACACTTCTTGTTATATGTTTCAATGTGCCGGTGACAAATAAAATGCTAATCTTCTCAGGCTTATGAGTCCAAGTCTCAACACTCTTCAGAGTCATTAAAGTTCCAAACGGCAGACAAGCCGAAGTGCTGTCCTGCAGCTGAATCCCAACAAGCCTAAAGTAAGTAATAATGACACAGGACTTCATCTTGCTGAAATCCGTTTCCCTGTCCTTGCTCCAGACTTTGGATCAGCTTGTTTAGTCGGAGTCGGTTACGGATTGCACAATGAATGACCTTATCCCAGCAGTTTTTGGATTGTAAATTTGGCACATCCAGAACCAAAAATGGAATCTTTCAATATGCACACGGTACACTGTAATCTGCCAGTTCATTCTGTGATTTATTGGATGCATGAACCAAGGCCAATAGTATGCAGAGCTCCCATGTTATGTGATAGAATTTCTAGGCCACAGTTTTTTTGTTTTTCTGGCCAATATATAAAATTTAATTTCCTTTTTCACAGCAGTCTCTAATCACCATTCTAACAGGTCTGGTGGGCTATGACCTTACTCCAAAGGCGTTTGTGATGGCTTATTCTGACAGCACTGGCAAATATCACTTTTTCTTATTAATGTTTCATGTCACTGTCCAAGCAAATAGTTTCCTGTAACACTCACAACACGCTGGAGGAACTCAGCAGGTCGGGCAGCATCCCTGGAAACAATGAGTCGATGTTTCAGGCCGGAACCCTTCGTCAGGACAGTCCTGACGAAGGGTTTTGGCCCAAAACGTGTCCTGACGAAGGGTTCCAGCCCGAAACGTCGACTCATCGTTTCCACGGATGCTGCCCGACCTGCTGAGTTCCTCCAGCGTGTTGCGAGTGTTGCCTTGACCCCAGCATCTGCAGATTATTTTGTGTTTAATAGTTTCCTGTAATTGTTTCCTTACAGTTTTTCCTGTGTGTTCTCTGTTATAGAAATATGAATTTTATTGGGATAGCTGTTGCCGAAAGCTGCTTAAAGTGGACTTTGATCTGTCATGACTGCAAAGAACATGCCAGAATAGGAAGTCTTGTCTCCAAAAACCATTTAAAGTGTTTTCTTCTTGATGTGCATAATATGGCCATTCTTTGCAAGAGCGAAAGAAGCTGAAGTAATAGCTTTCTCATTATGTGATTCATTAAGGCACATGTACCATTTCTGACATAATACATGCCAACTCATGCATAGGATTGTGAAGAGCTTCTATTGCTAATTCTTTTCTTGTATTTAGATGGACTTAATAAACTCAAAATATTCTGCTAAGGCTAGACATCTACAAACAGGTTTGTAGAATAACACACACAAGATGCTGGTGAAACTCAGCAGGTCAGCCAGCAACTGTGAAGAGAAATAAATAGCTGATGTTTCTGGTCACGATCCTTCATGAGAGTCAGCTCCTGATGAAGGGCCTTGATCGAGAATGTCGGCTCTTTGTTCCTCTCCATAGATGCTGCCAAGCCTTCTCATTTCCTCTAGCATTTTGTGTATGTGTAGTTGTTCTTATCTCCATGTCCATTTCATTCCTTTTTCAGCAACTGATATCATGGAATTGTGGGTAAGATGACATCATCGCAGGATCAACGTTAGCTCTGTTACTCTTCTGGCCTTAGCAAATCTGTGATCATCTCTTTCTGTTTCCCTCGCTAATTTTAGAGCGATGATATCTCTCTTCAACAAAAGTGCACTACTTCCTATCACAAAGAGACACATTTGCTTTGGTTCAGCTTCACATTAAACCGTCTCCTGGACACTCCAACTAAAACAGACATTTTTTTTTCTTGATTATAGTTACTCAAATAGTGATCCACTCCTTCCAAATTTCATCTGGTGTGGCCTGAAAACCTTTGGGCTTATGTTAGTTTCAAAGGGTAACTGCAGTCTGAGTAGAGCCCGCTGTGTAAGTTGAATGGTAAGTATTTCTGACAATCCTTCATGCTATTTACTTGCGCTCTGCAGTCATGTGGGAGATCTAGATTTGATTTTGTTAACACTAAATACAATCATTGCAAAGTAGAGAGCAGACTAGTTTCAATAGTTACAGTCAATTTTATATGACCACAAAACTCCACACTTTTTCTTATCAGCCATAACTACTGTTTGTAATCTCTCATTTAGCTTCACCTATCACCTTCTTGTTTGTACTCCTTCCCCTTCCCCCTCCTTATTCCGGCTTCTTCCCCCTTTCTTTCCAACCCCGATGAACAGTCTTAGACAAAACATCAGCTGTTCCTCTCCAGGGATGCATCCTGACCTGCTAAGTTGCTCCAACATTTGGTGTGTGTTCATCTGGATTCCCAGCATCTGCAGAATCTCCTGCATTTACTGCTCATAGTTTTCTAAAATAATATGTATCCCCTGGAGCTGTCTATTATGTTTCTCCCCATTTGTGTTAATTTCTATAAACCTCAGCAGAGAAAATGTCCAGCTTTAAAGACGTTTTCTATCAATGGTATCTAGCTAAACTTGTTCAAATTAGTGTATTGATTCATTATCAAGTATTCGGAATTCACACATCAACACACTGCTTGTTAATAAATATCGTTACAGAAAGGTCTGTTTCTGTTATTACTACTTATGATATAGACACTGTAAAATTCTAGTACTTCATCATCTGAAAGAACTATCAAACCATGAAGTCCTTCATTCTGCTGATATTTTGAATTGGCACAAAAATTATTGCTTATTTCATTATTTTCTGGATCTGAAGGTTGTCAAATTGTGACTTTACTTTTGGCTACTGAAACATTTGGCTTTTCTAGATTGACATGTCTGACGTGAATAATTCCAGATTTCACCTGTATGACTTGACTTGGCCTTATAAAGTTTAAAAAAGTTTAATGTTGAGTCCGTTGTCATGTGCACGAGTACATTAATGCACAGGTGTAATGAAAATCTTGCAGCAACATCGCAGACACAGAGAATCATACAAGCAGCAATCGCAAGAAAAACATAAACATAAATATACTACGTTTACAAGAAAGGACACAATCAGAAAAAAACAAAGTCCATTTTAATGCATAGTAGTCAACGTGGTCATAGTTTTGCTAACCTCTCGTGGCTTAGGTTGAGTCGGTTGGTTCAAACACTGAATGATTGAAGGGAGGTAGCCGTTCTTGAATCTGGTGGCATGAGATTTCAGGCTTCTGTACCTCCTGCAGCGGAAACAGAGGAACTTATTTCCTCAGTCCTTGCTGCATCTGCTCTCAGGATGAGGCTTTTCATTTCTGAACTACTGAGATGTCCTCCTTCTTCAAAGAAAGGGACTTCCCTTCCTCTACCATCAACGCTGCCATCACCCACATCCCTTCCATTTTGCGCACATCTGCCCACACGCCATCCTCCTGCCGCCACACCAGGGATAGGGTTCCTCTTTTCCTCACCTACCACCCCACCAGCCTCTGCGTCCAGCACATAATTTTCCGTAACTTCTGCCATCTCCATAGATTGGGAAACTGCTTTGCTGAGAACTTTTACTCCATCTGCCACCGAATGTGGGATCTCCCAGTGGCCACCCATTTCAATTCTACTTCCCATTCCCATTCCGACATATCAATCCATGGCCCCCTCCACTGCCACAATGAGGCCACACGCAGGTTGGAGGAGCAACACCTTATGTTCATCTGGGTAGCCTCCAACCTGGTGGCATGAACATCGATTTCTCAGACTTCTGGTAATTGCACTCCCTCCACCTCACTATTCCCCATTCCTGTTTCCCTCCCTCACCTTACCTTCTTACTTACCTATCACCTCTCGCTGATGCTCCTCCCTCTTTCATTTCGTCCATGATTTTCTGTCCTCTCATATTAGATTCTCCCTTCTCCAGCCCTTTATCTCTTTCACCAATTAACTTCTCAGCTCTATGCTTCACCTCCTCCCCCACTCCCAGTTTCACCTTTCACCTACCATCTTGTACTTCGTCCTCCCCTCCCCCAACCTTCTTATGCTGACTTCTACTCCTCTTTTCCAATCCTGATGAAGGATCTCAGCCCAAAACATCAACAGTTTACTCTTTTTCATAGATGCTGCCTGGTCTGCTGAGTTCCTCCAGCATTTTGTGTGTGTTGCTTCTGTGCTTTCTGCCTGAAACATACTTACTTACTGCCTGTTACGCTTGTCGCTTGTGGTGTTTAGGGTAGCAATGAGTGTCCTCCATCTCTATCTGGATAGAAGGATTCCTCACTGCAGTTTCCGTAACAATTGTTTTTTGACCAGTCAGGGTTGTGAGTAGCACCCCGAAACCTGGAGGACTGGTAGACCACTCTTAGTCTGGCCTTTACCCTTTGACCTGTTTGGTATGAGTGACCTCACCAAGAACCAAAGCATGAGGCCCTGACTCCATCCAACATTGCTCTGAGGCATGCAAGCCTCCAACCCCTACGTCAACGTTGTGGTTCTCTTGGTGGTCCTGCAAAATGACGGTATGCCTGGATGGTGGGGATCTTTGATGATAGAAGTTATCTTCTTCAGCCAACGTGGGGAGGGATGTGCCCATGATGAACTGGGCAGAGTCCACTAATGTCTATGCATTCAAAATGCCATACCTGACTATGATGTAACCAATCAAGATTTCTTAGCGCTAAATATAGCTTCCCCTCTGTAACTCACGGTATGATGATCTCCACATCAGGCGGCGTGTTTGCAAGTAATTCCCAATGATGTAGCAAATTAATATTCAAGTTCAAATGTCTGGTTTTATATGATCAATTGATGACTGAATTAGTTCATCTACCAGTGTATATGCAAATCTATGGTGTAAGGCACAATCTACCATATGAAGCCACTAAGCATACAGCATTATGTTCTTTAATGAGCCGACATACTCATTAATTGTCTCACTCTGCTTCTATTCCTTGTCCCAAATACAGTAGCGTACAAAAGTCTTCGGCACTTATACGTAGCTAGGATAGCTAACACTTTTGCATCGCTCTGTAGTAATTTTATGTTTTGTACTGTACTGCTGCCAGAAAAAAACACAAATTTCATGATGTATGTGAGTGAAGGTAAACCTGATTCTGATATGGGTCTCTAAAGTGGACTGGGAGGGGAAAGGTGTAGGAAGAGGGGAACCACGGTTGGGAAAATGGGGAGGGAGGGAGTGGGAAGCCACAGAGAGACGTTCTGTAATGATGAATAAACCAATTGTTTGGAATCAAATGTCCTTGCCTGGTATCTCAAGGGTGGGTGAGTCTGCTCTCACACCACCCCCACCCCTGGCACTCCTTCTCAACCACTTGTCTCACACCTGTCCTGGGACACTACACCCTTGCCATTCCCAATACCCTTTGCTGCCATCAGATTAACAAACTCGCTCTCCGCTCCACATTGACAAATACAATACTGTGCAAAAGTCTTTTCGCACCCTAGCTATATATATACTCATGTCCATAAGACCTTTACAAAGTACTGTATGCATGTCGATATCATTGTAATGGAAGCTTCAATGTTATAAGGCTGTGATTTGTAATGGTTTGCCGCATGGTCACCAGTAACCAACTGATGAATAAAATTCCATTTGATTAAACACAGATTTTTAAATCAAAAGCAGGTTTTCACTTAAAGTTATTTAAAACCATTTCTTAGTCAATACCATTTACTAACCTCTTGTGCATAATCTGTGCTGTTCTAGTGTGTCATGAGTTATACACTGGAAGGATGATTTATATATTGAAATTAGCTGACCATGTTATAAGGCAAGGTCAATTAAATGGTCTGTAGCCAAAACACAGCTCCAGAGCAGTATGACATTGGAATCACATTAACAGCTCCACTTGTGTCAATACTGGACCAGGAACAAGAGTAGTCAGGGAAATATAGCCAATTAGAGAATGTCAAAGAAACCCATACTTTGCAATATAAAGCATCATGAAAAGACATCCTCTTTTTGTTCAACCAAAAAAGCTCAAGAGCCTGGTTGCTATAGCCACGTCTGACAAATGTGGTATGTCTGAAGGAGAAAGGAGACTAAACCTGTCACTCCAAATACACCTTAGAAAGACAGAGTTCAGCATTTATGAATGAAGAAACAGGCTAGCTATTGAAACTCAAAGCACAGAAAAACAATTTAAGCATTTTTGCAAATATGTAATGATAAAATTGGGAGAGGCAAACTAATCCTTTCATTGCTGAGTAATTTTTGCTGATTTCTAACTTGCAAAATGGAACCACATGGCAAAATGACCAATCCTGCACTCCAATGAATTTGGGTAAGATTAGTAGAAAGGCTTTTGTGCAGGTGTATCCTGCCAGTTGTGCTGGCAGTGAAAACCTCACCAGACAGATTTTAGGTCTCATGAATATTTAATTCAGGTCTATTGACCGAACTAACATAACCTGGAGTTCCAAGTGAAGAAAGAGTGACGTTCAGAGTGAAGCAATTTTCAAAACATTCATGCACATCTAAAATATCTAAAATTATCCAGTATTTCAGACCCATAACAACGAATAGCAGCCTTGATAAGCTACAATGAGTAACCTCAAAAGGAACATGAATAGTTTGAACAGGAGAGATTAAGGATTAATTAATAGTGACAGTAGAGATTTGGTTTGTAAAGTGAACAGACAGGATATATTTTCATTTGTTCCCCAAGTAAACTTTAATCAGTCATTAGCAAAGTATTGCTAGACAAAACTTCATAAAATGCAATATTGTTTCCATAACAACAATTTCATATAAATTATTCATTATACCATTGTAATACTACGTTTGCACTTTTTTTCGCTGTCAATCTTTGGTGTGCCGATACTAAATGTCTTGCCCTGTAACTGAGTCTTGATGATTACCTTGCATTATGTGACTTATGCTTTACACGTCCTATCCAGTCGGCTTCAGAATCTTTCAGGCACAGAATATTCCTACATCCAGTTTGCATTCAAAGTAATAATGGACAAAATTGTGTAACTACTTTCTGTTAACTGTGTCTCCCTGCCTACTTTGCATTTTGCCTAAAATGGATGCAGTACAGCTTCTTGGTGGCATCCTAGGCTGTTTTAATCCAAGAAGGAATTGACTGGGAAGAACTTGCATCTTAGCAAGTTCTTAGTGTTTTTTTAGCACTTAAGGATGTCCTAAAATGTTTCAGTTCTGAAGATCTTTTAACTTCTGCTATCATTCTTTCTGCAGAGGAATGCAACAACCTCACAAATAACATTGAGATAAATGATGTTTATCTGCACATTTAATGGCAATGGTTGAACTCCCTTATGCTATTTCAAGCTGTATTGTGAGATTTAACCTCCTACTAAAAGGACTGTTGGCTCACTATTTTAATGTCTTAACTGAAGGGAGGAATCCCTTGCAATGCAGATTCCATCATTCCTGCTCGAGGGACCCATTCTGGATTATGTGCTCTTGCA
The DNA here is from genome assembly GCF_030028105.1 of Mobula birostris. Taxonomy (NCBI): domain Eukaryota; kingdom Metazoa; phylum Chordata; class Chondrichthyes; order Myliobatiformes; family Myliobatidae; genus Mobula; species Mobula birostris. The sequence goes on along the minus strand of NC_092386.1, from coordinate 20,467,493 downwards.
GGTGATTCACATGACCAGTTTAGTGTTCGACTGAAGAAGGTTACAATTACCCTCTTGGAAAATTAGGCTAGTTATATGTGATAGTGGAAATGATTCAATCGCCTCTCTTATTACATGAACAATTCCCTATGGTGTGATTCAGAAAATAACAGAAGAAATGCTTTAAGCTTTAACTTAAATATTAAAAATCTTGCAGAGCAAGATTCGAATTGGAGCCTTTCCAGTTTCAACACATAAGTCCAGCGTCAAGACCTGCTGGTGGTAGTAATGGTCACATTGGCTATTCTTAATAAAATAATTCATATTTAAGGTCCACACTACAGAATTTAAGGAATATAGAACAAAAATGCTTTAAAAGTTTTCTAAGGGAAATTTCCAAATTTAGCTTGTTTTCAAACTATCCTGAACAGCGGTATGCGATGGTAACATATTTGGTCCTGGATAAGTAGATGGAAAAAGACTTGAGGTTCAGGAATATTATAAGGTACCCAATTAATTAATCTATTCAAAGGAGAAGTGGAAAGCTTCTCCCATTTAAAGAACTGGGTTCTCTGTTTAGTAACTGGGATCTCTGTAACTTTACCTTTGAAGTATGCAGATAATTGAAAACCTGGGCCACATCAGTGGGACAAAGCAAATTTAGGAATAAGAAGGAAATGAGATGAACTTTGGGTCCACTGGCGCTAGGAAGATGATTGGGGATGCTGCATTTTTTTTGTTTCCTGAAGGTTGTCCCATATCTTTTGAACCAGAAAACAACATTTTAATCCCATCAGCAAAGGTTTTGCCCAACCAGCTGCCCAAGTTTATCTCGGGGGGACCCAAAAATCACAACTCCCTCTGAGCACCAAGATTTCCTTAGATTTAGATTATGAAGACACACAGTCCTCTTTTATTGTCATTTAGTAATGCATGCATTAAGAAATGATACATTATTTCCTCCGGTGTGATATCACAAGACACAGAACAGACCAAGACTGAAGAAACTGACAAAACCACATAATTATAACATATAGTTACAACAGTGGAACAATACCTTAACTTGATGAAGAAGTCCATGAGCACAGTAAAGGTTCAAAGTCTCTCTAATGTCCCACATCTCATGCAGACAGGAGAAGGAAGAAAAACTCTCCCTGCCATGCCCGACTACAATCCGTCTCTGAGTCATCCGAAAACTTCGAGCCTCCGAATCAGCTCTCCGACACCGAGTACTGAGCACCATCTCTGTCCGAACGATTCAACCTCGATCTCAGTCGCCAACAGCAGGCAATGCCGGGGATTTTGAGGCCTACCCTCCGAAAGATTCCCGACCACGCAGTAACAACAGCAGCGAACGAGCGTTTTAGAAATTTTTCCAGATGTTCCTCTGTGCTTTCATGTCCCTCTCCATCAAATCAGAATTGTCCACAGCCCCTATTTAACCGATACGATATCATTTTCCACCGGAGGGCTGCGCACGCGCAGGCGTGCTGCTCTCTCTCCTCCTGCCTTAGTTCCCTATTATGAGGAGCTGGACTCGTGGTCTCACAATATCGTGTATTATGGCATTGTTATTGTTTTGCCTTGTTCTACCTCAATGAACTGTGCAATGATTTGATCTTTATGAACAGTATGCAAGAGAAGCTTTCAATATATCTCGGTACATGTGGCAATAATAAACCAGTTCCAATGCCCTGTTGAAATGGCCCAAAGACTGCCTGACATATGATTAGTTCTTCTGCTGTCCAGTTTTCTTCCCTCTAGACATTGAAATGGGGTCTAATGGTCCCAGCAGGCTCAAAAAAACATATATATACAATTGTGCAGCATGTCCCACAATTTGATGGTGCAGTTCCCAGAGGTGTGCAACAAACAGATGCACTCAATCCAGTCTGTCATTCTATCAATCAAACACTGGAGGGCAGCACTGACAGGAGAGCCCAACACCCTACCAGGCACGGACGCCATGTTACACCGCCTCCGGTGTCTCCTCTGCTGGACTGCAGCAGCAGGCAAGTCCACAGCTTGAGGCCTAGTCCTCAGTACAGCCGAGGCCCTGCAGCTCCCCCGCCATCTGTCATCCCACCAAACAAGGGAAGCAGGTCTGTGGCATCTTACATGGCTGATCTATACTGGCCTCTAATCCTCTTCTGAGCCATTTCTCCATATCATTCTATTTCTCCATCTAACAAGTATTTATCCACTTCCACTTTAAATATTTCCAATAGTCAAGCTTCCACCATCTGCTGTGGCACAGAATTCTGAAGGTTCACCACCCCCTCAAATAGAATTTTCTATATATCTCAGTTTTAAATGGCCAGTCCCTTATCTTGTAGTTCTGTTCTCTTTCAAAACTTTTCCATGTCATACTGTCCCCCACCCCATCATCTCCATCTGCCTGTCACCCACTCACTCCTTCCACCAGTTCGTCTCCTTGGCTCTATGCCTGCTCTGCTAACCTCTACTATTGGTTGCCACCACCCTCAGTTCTGAATCACTTCCACCAATCACCTCCCAGCTTCTGATATCATCCCCTCTCTCTTACCTTCCCTCATCTACCTATCACCTCCTTCACCTGGATCCACCTGCCAGCAATTACTCCACCCTTTACTCCCACCTTTTCATACCCATTATCATCGGTCCAGATGAAAGGTCTCAACCCAAAAATTCAGCTGCCATTTCCCTTCTGATGCTGCCTGATGCATTGAATTCCTTCAGCAATTTGTGAGTTATTGCTGTTGTCAGCAAAGTCTCTTTTGGCCATGGAAATTTATGATTGAAACGAAAGGCAAATAAAGAATTTAATAGGAATTTCTTTGCTCAAATTACTGAGAATGTGAAAATCATTTTAATGTGACATTGATGAAACAGACAGTGTAGATCTATTTAAAAGTTGGTTTGATGCATATATAATGCATATATAAAGAGAAGTGACAAGATGGATATAAGAACTGTACTTAGAACTGGTGGAGGCTATTATTAACTATAAAAACCTTCATTGATCAGTTTGGCTAAATGGATTGTCGATGTATTTTCAATACTCTGTCGAATGAAAATATTCTTCATACTTTTCCCATTGGAGCATCGTGCTATTAGGAAATTTAATAGGTTAAAAGGAATAATGAATATTCAATATGAGTTATGAATTAGAACAGTGGAAAATGAGGAAAATCATTAGCCCTGATTTTGGAATTGAGAGGAAAGATTATCAGTTTAAAGTTTAAAATGACCATTAGAGGAAGGAGAGGAGTGAGGTGAAATTTAATTGCGTGTATTATAACTGGAAAATATAATGTTTTTCTTAAGGAAGTGGTCAAGGCCGGCATTATCACTTCTTAATGGGGAAATGGTCTGTAGGTGAAACAAGGAAATATAAATACTGATGGAAAGAAGACAAGTCTCAATAAATGATTTCGATTGGTCCAGATAAAGCCTGCACAGGAGCAAGGGAGAGACTAGTGTACCTTGTTGCAAAGTCTTATGATCCCAGTGATCTGGAAAAAAATTAAATTATATTAAAATAAGGGAAGGCTGCAGATTAATAGAAACATAGATTGGCTCACCTGATTTCATAACTTAGAACCAATTTAAACAGTATATTAATTATAAAGTACCTGCTTCTTTTTAATTAGCCAATTAAAAGAAAAGTAATTGTCATATCTGTTCCTTATTATATCCCCTTCCATCTTCTACCTATTTTGACACTATTCCCTGTAGTTTCCAACTGCTCTTTTAATTACCGGTGAGGTGATGGTCATGCATAGTGATGCTATTGTAATTACACAGGTACATGATAAAATTTATGTAATTTAGCATGATTAATTGATGAAAATATAGCTGGAAATAAAAGTTAATAGTGTTAAAATAGGTCATTAATAATGCAAACATTATTTGATTTAAAAGATGACATATATTCAACTTGGCAATAATGGCTGAGCGCTGAATTCAGTCATGCACTTTTCTAGCTCAGTCCATTGTGTGGAGTTTGTCATTGTAGAATCATGAATAGATTAGTAATTTGCTTCCCAATAAATACTCATTTTCTCCGTGGTCGTGTGTTGTCTGACTTATCATGTTGATGTCAATGAATTTGAAGAGATAAGTCATGGATAAATACTCTGCTTGGAGCAGAACATTATTGTAAATGCCTGGTGTTAGACATTGTCAAAAGATATGAACCAGAAGACATAGGTGCAGAATTAGGACATCCAGCCCCATCTAGTCTGCTCCATCATTCCATCATGGCTGATAAATTATCCCTCTCAACCCCATTTTCCTGTCTTCTCCCTATAACTTTTGATACCCTTGCTAATCAAGAACCTTTCAACCTCCACTTTAAATATGCCCAATGACTTGGCCTTCACAGCTGACCGTGGCAATAAATTGCACAGATTTACCACTCTCTGCCTAAAGGAAGTTCCTCCTCATCTCTGTCCTAAAGGTATTCCTGTATTTTGTGGCTGTGCCTTCTGGTTCTAGACTCCGCACAATAGGAAACATTCTCTCCACATCCACTCTATCTAGGCTTTTCATAGGTATTGATGAAATTTTCCATTATTCTTCTGAACTCCAGCGAGTACAGGCCCAGGGCCATCAAACACTCCTCATATGTTAACCTTTTTATTTCTGAGATTATTCTCATGAACCTCCATTGGACCCTTAACAAGACCAGCACATCCCTTCTAAGATAAGGGGCCCAAACTGCTCACAATATGTCTGACCAATGCCTTATAAAGCATCAGCATTATATCCTTGCTTTTATGTTCTGGTCCTCTTGAAATAACTGTACTTATTTTCTGTATTACTGACTCAACATACAAGTTAACCTGGAGGAAATCCTGCACGAGGACTCCCAAGTCCCTTTGCATCTCTGATTTCTGAATTTGCTGCCTGTTTAGAAATAAGTATTACTTCACATGAAATCATGGTGAATAGGGAAATCTAATGTTGCAGAGTACATCTTCTTAAAATATATACTGTATCTATCTAAATCTATTATCTCTCCTCAAATCCATGCAGTTTCACTGGACAATTGAAGAACAAGAACTCTGATAAACTTTGGTTACCTGTGCAAACTTACTCATAAATTTCTTTTTAATTTTCCACCCTAACCTGTGCTGTGTACAGAGAAATATTATCCTCTTAGGCATTCAAAATATTTAAGCCAAGGCACAAAGTCTGCTGAAAACTAAAACTAAATTGTTCATATCTTGTAAATTCAAATCTTGCTTTTAATTCTGGAATGAATATTTTGGGACAAAATTGCTGACTTCATAAAATTATGACAGAAAGCTTCCAGGGATCAGAGAAATTCAAATGTAAAGGGGAAAAAATCAATACAACCTTAAAAGAGAAATTAATGGAGAATTAATAATAAATTTCTAAACACAAATGTTGATCAGAATGTGGAACTCCCCTGCAGAAATTGTTATGAAGTAGGTCCCACTAATCAAAAGGAAATTAGATTGAAAGAGAGGAATCCTAGTGAGTCATTTTCAAGACTGTTCACATTGATGACGATTGAAATGATGGGTGGAGAGAAGGAATTTGAGGCAAGCAGGAAAGTAAGTTCACAATATTAATAAAAAGTGAAAATCTGTCTGGAAGAGACATACCAGTAACAGTGAATGAATGTGCTATGTGAGTCTGCTACTGAAGTCAAACCAAAGTTTCCTAAATCAGGAGGAGAACCTTTCAGTTCTATTCCACAATAATAGGAGCATGTCAAGAACTTCGACTTTGCCATACAGTTGCACGGATTATTGCAAGTTGCCAATTTTGTGTATCCAAAGGGTGGTGCTTTCCCTTACCCCTCTGTAAAAATGGGGTGTAGGCCTTTCAGCAGTTCTCACCCTTTATAATAAGCCTTTTATTTAAAAAGAATCATTTGATTGTTACTTAGGAATGCAGGTTATAGATCTTACAGTCACTAGATATAGTAAATTTTGCCTCATTAAGTCCCATGCCACCAATCAATTGCTGTAAGGACACAAACAAAGGTACTTGCTCTGTTGAGAGTTCCCGAGTCCCTCAGCCTCTTCCCTGGGATATACCCTCAGAGGCCACTTTATTAGGTACAGCTGAACACCTGCTCGTTAATGCAACATCTATTCAGCCAATCACGTGGCAGCAAGTCAATACATAAAAGCATGCCAACATGGTCAAGAGGATCAGCTGTTGTTCAGACTGCGGAAGAACGATAACCTAAGCAGGATTGACCATAGAATGATTGTTAGTGTCAGATGGGGTGGTTTGAGTATCTCAGAAACTGCTGATCATCCAGGATTTTCATGTTCAACAGTTTGTTAGAGTTATAGAGAATAGTGTGAAAAACAAAAAAAATAAATCTGGTGAGCAGCAGTTCTGTGGATGAAAACAACTTGCTATTGAGAGAGGTCTGAGGGGAATGGCCAGAGTGGTTCAAGCTGAGAGGAAAATGACACTAACTCAAATGACAACGCATTACTATAGTGGTGTGCAGAAGTGTATCTCCGAACACGTAGTACATCAAACCTTGAAGGGGATGGGCTACAACAGCAGATATCTGCAAACATATACACAGTGGCCACCGAGTGTACAGTATGTCAGAGAAGAAAATAATGTCTGATAATTCTTAATATGGAAAGCAAAACAAACATGTGCTGCAGGAATAAGAAAGTCTGCCTCCAGTGGAGAACTATACATCAGAAATGGTGAAAAAGAGGAGTACATGAGAGGGACTGAAGGCAAACCATTATATTTAATCAGAAATGTTGGAGCAAAGTGGAAGTCATGTTTGGCTGAAAGAAATAGTACATATTAAAAATAATAGCAGAAACTAGAAATCTGAATTCAAAATAGAAAATACCAGACACAAGGGATTCTACAGATGCTGGAAATCTTGAGTAACATACACAAAACACACATCCTGGCAAAGTGTTTTGACTAAAACTGTTGACTGTTTATTTCTCTTCATGGATACTGCCTGATTTGCTGAGTTCCTCCAGCATTTTTGTGTGTTGTACAAAATACTGAAAACATTTAGTAGGCTAGGTAACATGACTCTGAGACAAATGTTTACTCTACAGATGTGTACAGATCAGTAACTCAGCAGAATCTGTAGCCAAAACATTCACTCGTTTATTCCACCTGTAGATGTTGCTTGATATGAAGATTGTTTCCAGCAGTTTCTAGCTTCGTTGCATTTTACTGAGGTAAGCTATAGGCTGAGGGGAAGTACAAAGAACCTTGGATGGTCAAAATATGTTCAAAGTTTAAAGTTCAGAAATCAAAGTGAATAATACAGATAAATCAGTGAAAAACTACTCACAATGGCTGACAATCAATGCACAAAAGAAGACAAATTGTGCAATACAAAAATAGATAAATAGATAAAGACATAAGTAAATAAAAAATGAATAAATAAAAAGAAGACAATATGAACAAATGCAAAAAAAGGTAAATAAATAATACTGAGAACATGAGTTGAAGAGTCCTTGAAAGCTAATCAGTTCAGAGTTTAGATGAGTGAGGTTATTCATGCTGGTTAAGAAGCCTGAAGGTCCAAGTGTAATAACTGTTCCTGAACCTGGTGGTGTGGGACCTAAGTTTTCTATACCTCCTTCCCAATGGCAACAGCAGCAAGAAGTGTGCCCGGCCTAGATGATGAGGATGATGCAGTGATGATGGTTGCTGTTTTCTTGTGGCGGTGTTCCTTGTAGATGTGAGCAATGGTGGGAAGGGCTTTTCTGTAATGGACTGTGCAGTGCAGGGATCACAGAACCTCCTCGACAAAAAAATAGCATCGTGGCATCAGAGGTGGCTGAAAATGAACAATTGTGATAAAATCTCCAGGATTTAGCATATTATCTGGAGAAAGGGAAAGATACAGAAATAAAAATAGACTTTCTGACAATAGAAGAGGTGTGAACCAAATGCTTGTCTCATTAATAGTATCACGATTGCCACAAAACAACGAATTTCACCTTACACTGTATGTCAATGATAATGACGTGATTCTGATTCTGATTCTATGCTATAAAAACGTTATTCCTTGGACAGGAACCAAAAAAAATCCTCAATAATCTCAGCATTAAACCTTTTTAAAATCCCCCAGTTTACATTATATTATGTTAGTGCAATTACAATTATGAGGAAATGATGTAATCAGTCATCTCCGGATATAAACCACAGCCTTTTAAGATTTAAGTTATGTTCCATGTCAGTTTTCTTCAAAGGTGCATGACCCAATCATTTTTATCACTGAAGTAATTATTACTTCCAGTGTTATTTGTATTCAAAAGAATGTCTAAATTGCACTTGGTCGCTGCTTTTGAAATCAATTGAGTAATATGAGTTTTGTTCTCAGACATGTATTTTATTTTTAGGAAATTTGGGAGGATAACCCATAATGTGCACCACATGGTTTATAAAAATGAAGACTAAGTTTTTAAATCTCCACAAGTACATTGCTAATTCCGTGTACTGTATGTGAAAAAGGAAGAGGAAGAAAAGAAGATTGATACTAAAGCAAGATTTAGCACAGACCCCAGCCACAGCATATACAGAGTGGTTAACCACAAGTGAGTTATTTTTGAATCCTCGGATGCTATGGTCTGATCTGAATGACTGAATAAACACCAGTGGAAAGGTAACTTTTGTGTGCATCAGAAAATTACAGGCAGCTGCACATCGTTTACTTTCCATAGACAGAAAATTGCAATATCACACCCAGGACATGCCGATACATTCCAACAACATGGAGTAACCTTGATACTGGTACGCACACACAAAGTTTACTCCCACCGAACCAAAAAGAAGATATGCCTAATCCCTGAGGAATATGAGATTAAAGATCAAGCACTTAAGGAAATGCTTGAAGGATTAGTTTAAATACATTGGTATTAATGCCAAAAGCATCAGGGTTATCCTTTGGAATTTAATGTAACCATTGAATCAAAAACTTAGTTTTGAGGAATGATGAAGATTTGCTACAAAAAAGGGAGGCAGAGCATAATATCATTGTTCTGTTTGACAAAATGATACATTTATGCTTGTGAGAAATCATTTATTGATTTATTTTTCATGCCGCTCACAGCACACATGGGATTAATATCGGAGATTGCCACTTATATCTGCAGGCTGCACAGACAACACATGAGCAGACTGTTATGCTCTCGGCATCAATATGGGTGTGAAGATTTTGCAATAGAACAAAAGCAAAGTTTAATATGTTAATGTGTGTTTGACTACAGAGACATTGCATCATTATTGTCAGTGTGTCTGAGCTAGTGTTAATTTTTTACAACCTACAATAGGTCTAGAAATTCAATCACACTACACTGCTTTTTCAGCACTAAGTGGATGAAAATTGACTTGAGCCAGAGTGAAACACAATAATGACAATTTCCAGGCCATTTCACATACTCTGGCGCACTAACACAGAAAGGTTACAAAGTGGAATAATATCTTTGGGTTCATTGTTTCTGTGTTAACTTTATGCAAGAATAATCTAGTTAATTCCATTGCCCCATTCTCACCCCATTCTGTTGTTCAGTCGTTTAGATAAGTTCGTGATCTCACGGACCATGGTGTTTTCTTGGCAAGATACAGAAGTAGATACGTCCACACAGATACTGCTGCTGCCCAGGTTGGGACCCGGCTGGGTTTGAACTCAGCACCATCTGCCTTGAAGTCTAGTGCTGATGACATTACACCACCAGCCGGTCCTCTCACCCCATAACTCTTCTCTTCTCCCCTTTCAAGTAATTTTCAGTTCATCTTTGAAGGCCATCATTGAATATATTATCCACGATCCCTTGGCAGTTTAGTCCATTGTACATAAAATAATGTTTTCCTCATGGATCCATTGGCCACTTTGGCCACCGCCCCGGTTCTGTCATTCTTTAGAGTGAGTCACTTGGCCATGCTGCTAGTAAGTTGTGCTTCAGCCATACCTGTCTAGCATCTCCAGGTTGGTCCAGAGGTGACCGATGTTGGGTGCTCTTAGGATAAAGAGGTTTTAGTGCCACAGTACTCTACCCCACTCTGACACTCCATCTCATTCCCAGTAACTCCCCATGGAACACATCCCCCAGTCCTGGTCCTGCAGTTTATTCTGATTGGCCGCCTGATTTACTGAAAGCCAACTGTGTCAAACAGTGTGACTCCTGTGTGAGGAGCCATTCAACATCAAAAGATATTTTCTGATAAGTTAAACTTTCGGTTACTGTAGGAAATCTTACACTTCTGGATTTGCCATCTCGGAGGGTTCAGAGGACACTCATGAGAATGACTCTGGGAATGATAGACTTACTCTATGAGCGACGATTGAGGGCTCTGGGCCTGTACCTGCTGGTGTTTAGAAGAACGAGGGGGTGCCTCATTGAAACCGAATGGATGTTGAAAGACCTAGATAGAGTGGATGTAAAGAGGATGTTTCCTTTAGTGGGGGAGACTAAAGCCAGAGGGCACAGCCTCAGAATAGAGGGATGTCCATTTTGAACAAAGATAAGGAGGAGTTTCTTCAGCCAGAGGGTGGTGGATCTGTGGAATTTGTTGCTGTAGGTGGCTGTGGAGGCCAGGTTTCTGGATGCTTTAAGGCAGAGGTTGATAGTTTCTTGATTAGTCAGAGCATGAAAGGATATGGGGTGGAGGCATGTCCCAGCCCTGTTTTTACCAGACCATCGAGTCATTATATGAATCCAGGTGTGACTGCCTATGTCTGGAAGGTAGAGAGTCATTTACTTAAGAACCCAGTAACAGTGAAGATCTGCAAAACATCTCAGTTATGATCCCAAGTATAGTATTTAGGTATGGTATAGTATAGTATTTGGGTATGGTGTAGTATAGTATAGTATTTGAGTATGGTATAATGGCCATTGACTTAGTGCACCAGAAGGAAAAGAAATCCAATAAATCAGATTAGAAAGGAACAATAAAACTGTTGAAATGATAGTAGCAATTTCTGTGTTTTCTAAACAATGGGGAATAAGACAGACAGTGGGGAATATAAATGTGATAATTATTGAGAATTTCAATAACAATCTTAATGACACTACTCGTCTTTAATTAAACTAATATGTTTTAGTTCACCATCATTTAGTTTACCCTCAAAACGTTCGATCTGTATCATTTTATTTAGCTCATATTTTCTATTAACACGGGATTCTGAAAACTCTATCACTCTGTGCTTTCTTAATGCCAAAGATGTCCTCTACTCATCTTTCACTTCTCTGTAATTACTTCTCCAATGATTCCACTCAACAATTGATCATCCCTTTCAGTTCACGCAGCCCGAGTGCAGACGGCTCTTATTCCTGTTAGCCTGCTGAGGCTGAGTCACAACAACTTAATCTCCCTGCTCTTAACACATATTAAACAAAAATAATGTTGCCTGTTTAATTGGGCTTTGAAGAGGCAGCTTTTTGGCCATGAGGAGAAAGCAGTGTTAGAGAAAGGATATAAAACTGGAGGTAGGACTGTAACTTCCCATTCAAAGACTCTACATCAGATCTAGATAGGTGCTGTTAGTCAATATCAGAGGTATCTATTGCTGCTCTGTCAGTGTCTTTGGAAACAAAAATGTGCCTATGAAGGACAGCCATATTTCCCTTTCAGGAGTCTCCGCACCCATCCCCTACATATTCCAGCTGTTTTGACAGTGCACATCAACAATACGGATTTGTTAAAAGTGTTTCTCTATTGTTTGTCTCCTAATACAAAATGTAATCATTAAACAATGAACATCTATTACTCAAAAACAAGTATAGATTCTTATGAACAAGTAATTCTATATGCATAATCAAGGTGGGTCATACATAAAAATGAAAGTCATAATAATTATTCCCATTTTAATCCATGTTTTTCGATACTCAAATTGGGGGAAGTCACTATTGAGGATGGAATTCTTTAATTTCATCAGAAACTCCCTCCACGGCATCCCAACAATACGCCTTCATTGGGAAATAGTTTCTGCTCGAACAGCATCAATTTTTCTATTTCCTACTTCATACTTCGTCCACTTACAACAAGATTGATGATCTAATGCCAAGATGGACCAAGTTGTGCACTGTTTGTGCTGTCGGCCCTGGCCCAACAGCAACTGGCCTGAGACCATCTGTGCACTTTTCACTTAGGACTCTTACAATCGGTAGTGACAGAGAACAGAGTCATCAATCAGTCTGACCTGGTTTTAAACCTCATTCCCAGAGGTGAAAGGACAATGTATTAACAATCTCTCATTAGGCGGGCTTTATTTTCCTTGCTGTGCTGAAAAGAAGAAAACCTTACGCTTTAACTATTTTTACACATTTCTACAACAGCATTTCTGTTGCACCTGACCTGTGTGACTGATAGGGTACTAATGCATTTCGGTTAAGTCAGAACACACTTTTGGACATCAGTCACTGAGTCGGAGTATAACTGGTTGCCATGGAAATTGTGCAGCTCCAGGATCCAAATAAATTTCATCAATGAGGAAATAATACTAGCACAGAGGTTAGCACGATGCTTTACAGCACCAGCGATTGGGGTCAGTTCCTGCTGCTGTCTATTAGGAGTTTGTACATTCTTTCCACGATAGTGCGGATTTCCTGCAGATTCTCCGGTTTCCTCCTACATTCCAAAGAAATACATGTTAGTAGATTCATTAGTCGCATGGGTGTAATTAGGCAGAGCAGGTTCGTTGGGCTGCCAGATGGAATAAGGTGAAGGGAAGTGTACGGCCATGCACATTGGTAGAAGGAATAAAGACATAACTACCTTCTAAATGGGGACACAATCCAAAAATCAAAGATGCAAAGGGACTTGGGAGTCCTCATGCAGGATCCCTTAACTTGCTGGTTGAGTCAGTGGTAGTGAAGGCAAATTCAATGTTAGCATTCATTTTGAGAGAAGTTTCAGTGACAAGCAATTATATGATAGTTACTGAGGAACGGGGAGCAAACTATGGTTTCGAGATTTGTAATCTAAGCAATGCATGTGTATTCTGTTGACTGTTTTATTCCATAACAATAGGCATCCGTTAGTCTCATGAGACCATGGATTTGCACATTGGAAGGTTTCCAGGGCGCAGGCCTGGGCAAGGCTGTATGGAAGACCAGCAGTTGCCCATGCTGCAAGTCTCCCCTCTCCACGCCACCGATGTTGTCCAAAGGAAGGGCACTAGGGCCGATACAGCTTGGCACTGGTGTTGTCGCAGAGCAATGTGTGGTTAAGTGCCATGCTCAAGGACACAACACGTTCCCTCGGCTGGGGCTCGAACTCACGACCTTCAGGACGCTAGTCCAATGCCTTAACCACTTGCCCACGTGCCCACACTGAGCGTATTTAACATACTTACATTATAAAATGACAAAACTTGCTTTTGTGTTACCATTCAAAACTCAGCAGAGATTCACACACAAGGTATGGTGTTGAAAACCTGGTCAGAAAAAAGACAGATGTTAAAGACATCTCAAAAGAAAGATGGGTAGAGGGAGAGAAAGAGGTTTAGGAAGTAAATTCCAGAGCCTAGATCCTTGACAGCTGATGAAGGGGCCACATATCTGGTGATACTCAAGCACTCCATCATGAAGGAGCTCAGATAACGCAGAGATTTGTAGAACTGGAGGAGTATACAGGAGGAGAGAGAAGCAAGGCTGGGGAGAAATCTGTAGGTAAGAGTGCTGCCTTAATGTTGCTTTGGCAGGAGTCTGCAAACAGAGATGATGGATGAAAAGGACATGGTGCATGTCAGGATAAAGATGGAAGAACTTCAAATGAACTTGTGTGTGCAGAATGAGTGGTTAACTGGGAGTGTTTAATTTGCCATTCTTCCTGTTCTTCCTGCCAACGTGCAAGCATTGATTTTACAGTAAATTTCATTTAAAAGTCTAAACTTCTAATGATGCTGTGTTTACTGAAATGCTACTCAGGGGGTTTGATTTACACCAAGAAGCACTGGCTCAGAGGCAAGGATGCCAGGGAGTGACCACATTGACACTGAGGGATGGAAGTTAGGAGGGATCACATGAAGCCCTTCAAGTCTGATAGCTTAGGGTGTGTGAAACAAAAAAAAGAAAATGTATACTTCTGGTACCTTGAAAATGTTATAACATTCAGCTGTCAGCAAGCAGAGCACAAATTTCATAATAAACATAATAAACTTCATTCATATTAGAAATATTTACAATAAATTGTCCAATGCCTTGTCATACTTTAAAAAAAAATTTTTTTGTAATTTATTTTTTATTGAATTTCATCATCAAACATTTCCATAAGATGTATTTCAGATACTGTACATATATATCATATAATCATATTTGTCACAAATCTCCACATAATATTTATCTGAGGTATAAACTTATAGAAAGGAGAGGAAAGAAAGAACAATCGAAAGAAGAAAACTATGTACAGAGTAGGAAGTGATTTTTTTTTACAACGTATTCTTTGACTTGTGAGAATAAAATCAGGACTATGAGGAAAAGAGTAGACAATTGATGTTTCGGGCCAAGACACTTCATTAGGACTGAGAAAGAAGGACTTAGGCATCTTGTTCCTGCCCTCTCAGTCCTGTGAAGGGCCTCAGCCCAAAACGGCAACTGTTTACATTTCTTGATGGATGTTGACTGACCCCCAGCATTCAGTGTTTGTGTACGTTGCTTTGGATTTGCAGCATCTGCAGATTTTCTCATGTTTGTGATACGCAGTTAATGCTTTATACACAGTTCTATCATATTCATACATATTAATAGCACAGCGGCCACTCATGTAACAGGCCGGGGTGGTATACTGACTGTTACAATAATTGAGGGGCTTCCACCCTACCCCAACCCACCCTTCCCCTACCCCTCCATTTGGCGAACAACCCTACTCTAAGGTCCTTCGCCGCTGAGCAGAGCACAATTAGTGTGATGAGGGAACGTGAGCTTGGAGGCCAGGTATATCTTTAAGTGAGGTAATGAGAGATGATTCACTTCTCGATGAAGTGGCACTGTCATGCTGTATTGACCTTGACTGCAACACAATTACTCAAGGTAACACAAAGTAAAGAGACTCCTCTTGCCTTGCCTATGTGTGGCGTTCATTTGCCAAGTGGAATATGGTAACATGAGTGTTCATACCAACCTACCCACTTGCTGCCAATAATCCTCCTTTGTTTGCTTTTAATTTGTTGAGCCAAAATAATTTAACAAACAACTTGGACTTCTAGTAAGAGGCACTTCTTGGGAGGAGAATTACATCCTTGCTGCCACGAGTTGTGGTGCACTGAACTCTTTGGGTTGTCTTGGCTCATAGAACTGCTGCCGCACAGCTACAGCGATCTGGGTTCAATCCTGGGCTCCGGCACTGACTGTAATTGAACGGATTTTTCAATGGTTGCTCCAATATTAAATAACTACACTAAATTTTCTTTATCATGTAGGTGGAGGTAATATCATGGGGGGGAGAGTTGATGGGAATACAGGCAGAATAAAATGGGATCAGTGTAGGACAGCTATAAAAGGGTGTTTGATGGCCTGCTTCTGTGCGGTAGGACTTTAAAACTTGTAGAACTCATATCTCCTTTCCTCTCTTCTCATACAACTGCCAGTTAAAGAACAAACAATTGCTAGAAATACGCAGCAATAATGAAAATTAAAATTTAAAGAGCTGACAGTGGTGATATGCCAGTATCTCAGTCATATATCTTGGCAAACAGACCCAAGGCTCAAGATCTCCACCCTGTTATTCTAAATCCATAGAACATTGAACACTACAGCATTGTACAGCCTCTTTGGCCCAAAATATTGTGCCAGCTTGTTAACCTACTCCAAGAATAATCCAAACCCTTCCCTCTCCGATAGCCCTCCATTTTTTCTTCAACCATGTGCCATCCTAAGAGACTCTTAAATGTCCCTACCTCTACCACCACCTATGGGAGTACATTCCATGAACTTATCACTCTGTTACAAAAACCTACCTTTAACATCCCCCGAAACTTCCCTTCGATCACTTTAAAAGTATGTCCTCCCATATTTGTCATTGTTACCCTGGGAAAAATTGTGCTGGCTATCTACTCTATTGATGCCTCTTATCATCTTACACACCTTATAAAGACATCTCTCAACCTCCTTCGCTCCAAACAGAAAGGTCAGCTTGTCCAACTTCTCCTCATAAGCTATGTCCTCTAAAACAGGTGGCATCCTGGTGAATTCCTTGTGAAACAGCTCAGTATCTGGAGGGAATCTCATCCCATTAATTTATGGACTGGATTAGGGCAAGAATGTCACTAGCAAGCATTAGGATTGTTGTTTTACCATCCACGTACAATGCACAGGCACTTAGTAAGTGTGGTGAGCTAACCAGCAACACTCCCCCGAAGGTGTGCACATGTGCACGCACACTGCAGACATCTTTTGTTACTAGCACACAAAGGAATTTAAACTGTGCACAAAAGCTTGTCACCCTCTGCCTTGTTGGCATGTTAAGTATATTTCAGGATTGTACACAATCACTTCTCCTTTTCCAGTTTCTGATGCAGACAGTGTTGACAGCGTGGAGTTTGCAATGATTTGTCTGCAGATTTTAGAACTGGATTATTTATACTGCTTTTGTTGAAGAAATTATTGATTCACGATGTCAAATTCCAAAGAAGCAAAGGGCGTGAATCACAAAAGAACTGCTAGTTCATTTGAAGTGGAATGGCTTAATGAAACAGTAGAAGCTGCTATACTTAGTACATGAGAAATAAGACTCATTGATGTGTGGTATTTTATTTCTTTTAAACAATGAACAATGAGCTCGACTTGTAGTTTATTACAAACAAGAGAAAATTGGCAGATGCTGGAAATCCAAACAACACACACAAAATGCTGCAGCAACTCAGCAGGTCAGGCAGCATCTACGAAAAAGAGCACAGTCGACGTTTCAGACCGAGACTCTTCAGCAAACTGCTGGTAGTGTATTAACCTTAGAATAACCTCAGGTTTACTTCCACTTAAAAATTCAGTGCACACACGCCATTGTCGCTGGGCAAAAAATTGCACAGCGTTAAGATATTTGCGCACTCTGGTCATTACAAATTAGAGGGAATATTTCTAACCAGTGATTATTAATTTATTTAATTTTCCTTCCATCTCTTTACAAGCAGGGTTACATCCTGTATTTTCCTATACCATGCAGTAATCCTGTAAAAATGATCAGATCTCATATTTGCAACCGTATGAACATCTATCTGAGTCTTCTTGTTAGATTGCTATCCTGTTAATTGTTTATATAAATGACCAGAAATTTTCCATTAAAGTCAAGGTGAAATGTATTATCAAAGTACATATATGTTACCTTGAGAATCATTTCCATGCCGAAGTTTACAGGAAAATATAGAGGTACAATAGAATTTATGAAAAACTATAAATAAACACACACTGACAAATTATCAATGTGAAAAGAAAGACAAACTGTGTACATATATACCCGGGAACATAAGTTGTAAAGAGACCTTGAAAGTGAAATTGACCATCTGTTGTTATTTTAGGTATTCATACTTCCTTGCTGAATTTTAAGTAATCTCAGAATGGCATACAGTGAACCAGGAATGCTTCTTGTTGTCCTTCAACGCTTTTTTTAAAGCATGTGGCACTGAGTTATCAATGAATGAATGGTGGAGCAGACTCGATGGGCCGAATGGTCAAATTGTGCTCCTATGGTTTGATTTCTGACCGGCCAGAAGCCGAGATTGCAGCCCCTTGTGGTGGATCAGCTGCTGGTGCTGATCAGGTTCTGTGTATGCTCGAGCACGGTAGAGTTGAAATCATGTTATAGCACAAGATCAGCTCATTTACTGGCTCTGCTGGTCCTTCTCCAGTAATGAACAGGCAGCGCCAGAGTGTCATCAGTGAGTTCACGTCCAGAGCTACTGGTTACTGATTGTGCATCAAACAGGTGTTGGGTGAGAATTATGTCCAAGTTCAGAGTGAGAAACCAAGGGGAGAAAGTAGCACTAAGTACTTTCAGAATGGCCATATCTTTCTCTTCAGGACTTTGATACAGATGAATCTTATGGTTCTGTGGCTCCATGCAGATGCTCATTCAGATTATTCATTAAGAAAAGTCAAGAAAGAGCTGATGATCTCAGGAATCTTTGAGCTCAGGATAATAAAAAAAAATACTTTTCTTAACTAATTGTGAGCTACTCAAACAATGTTCAAGAAAATGGTCTTCTGGCACAGCAGCCAGAGACCTCAACTCCCTCTTGGTATGTGTACAACCCACATGGATAGTTTTATAGGATTAACTGTCCAGCGAGTATTGGTAAGCAAGAGAAAAATACTCACACTCAACAACAATCTCAATATGTTGGATTATAGGTTACTTGATTTATGGTGTAAAAAAGGATCTGTTAGTGGCAGTACAAATGCTTCTGAAAATCAGTTTCAAAATCAAATATATACATCATCATATTACGGATATTCACTCCAAACCAAATTTATACATTTACCTTAGTCAACGTGCCTGTAATATTTAGACAGAATTTCCTTCATTTGGATGCATTATTAGTTGGGACTGTTTGCCCAGACATAAAAAGTCTCAATACCATAGTCATTAATTGTGTATATCATGTGGTAGATTGTCTCATAAACTATTAATCCACATAAATAGTTTTCTTTAGAAACATCTGCATCTTCAAAGTTAATGAAAAAGCTCTGCATTATATATATCTTGGTTTCCTTTTCCTTTTTATAGTTTATTTGCAATTGCTAAGTTTATTTAGAAGATCTAATTTTGAATTGGAGTATTATTAAATAGATGAAAATTTACTAATGGATAAATGTAGCCTTTGAAGAATAAATGAGAACATATATTGCGTGAACTTTCAGATGACTCCACAATTTAGTCAAATTGAATTATGGTTAATGTCCCAATAGAGGCAGACAGATTTCATATAACATCTACAAATAGCAATGTCCTTCATGTTTCATTGCTTGCTCAATCCAACATTCCAGAAATAAGATATATTGGACAGAGTTCAAACAGTGTTTAATAAACTCCCTTTGTCATCACGTTAATCTGGGGAACTGCCACATAGTACAGAAAATTTTAATCTATCTGCAAACTAAATTCCAATCTACATAAGATTGAAAATATGATTAGCAGGCAGAAACAGGAAGCACGTGCTTAATGTAAACGATAGAATATATTCTGCTTTTGTTATAAGATGGACATCAGACCTCATTATGACCTTGCACCTCATTTTCTACCTGCACGGTACTTTCCCTGTAACTGTGACACTTTATTCTGCACTGTTATTGTTTTACCTTGTAGAAAGAGCATTGTACAGCACTGGATAGGCCCACAATGTCTGGTGATCTTGATGCCAAATTATAATAAATATCCTCCTCCTGTGTATCATCCATATCCCTCCACTCCCTTCATCTTCATGTGTCTATCTAAAAGCCTCTTAATCTCCACCAAACTGTCTGGTTACCTACTCCAGGAACTCATAAAATATTCTTGGCCTTCACACCTCCGTTGGTCCTCCAGGATTGGGAGTTCAACTCAGGGCTAACAATCCTGACTGGTCAAACAAAATTGTTAGGGAAACAACAACGAGGAATCCTTCCACACCTGTGTGCAATGGTATTCCTGAGTCTCCACTCAAGGATTTGCATCGCTGACAGTAGTGAAACCAAGAAGAAACTACTGCCACAATGAAGGAAGCCCGAAACAACGCCAAGATGGAGAGCCTTCCTTGCTGCCAAAATGTTTGCAGGCATAAAGGGCAGTAAGTAAGTCACATTGCCGTTAAACTTCCCTACTCTAACCTTAAAAGCATGTTGTCTTGTCCAACCTTTCCTTATAGTGCATATCCAGGCAGTATTCTCGTAAACCTTTTCTGCACCCTCTCCGCAGTCTCCACATCCTTCCTATAATGGTGAACAGAACTTCAGGCAATACTCCAAGTATGGTATAACTAAACTTTTGTACTGCTGCAGTATGACTTCCTTACTCTAATATTAAACACTCCTACTGATAAGGGCCACATGCTATACACATTTTATACTCGGGTATCCACTAGGGTATCCATTAGGGTATCCAATTTCAGTGAATTAGATTATGAAGACACGTAGTCCCCTTTTATTGTCATTTAGTAATGCATGCATTAAGAAATGATACATTATTTCCTCCGGTGTGATATCACAAAATACAGGACAAACCAAGACTGAAAAAACTGACAAAACCACATAATTGTACATATAGTTACAACAGTGCACAATACCATAACTTGATGAAGAAAGTCCGTGAGCACAGTAAAGTTCAAAGTTTCTCAAATGTCCCACATCTCACACAGGTGGGAGAGGGAAGAAAAACTCCCTGCCATGCCGACCACAATCCAAGTCTGAGTCATCCGAAAACTTCGAGCTCTGATCAGCTCTCCGACATCGAGTACCGAGCGCCATCTCTGCCGAAAGATTCGACCTCCTTCTCAGCCACCAAAAGCAGGCAAGGCCGGGGATTTTGAGGCCTACCCTCCAAAAGATTCCCCACCATACGGTAACGACAGCAGCGAACGGGCGTTTCAGAAATTTCTCTAGATGTTCCTCTGTGATTTCACGTCCATTCTCCATCAAATCAGAATTGTCCATGGCCCCTATTTAACAGATACAACATCATTTTTCACTGGAGAGCTGCACACGCGCAGTGCGCTGCCATCTTCTCCTCCCGCCGTTTATGGACTTGGATCCCAGGATCCATCTGTTCCTCAAAGCTATTAAGGGATCTACAATTAACTACACATATACTTTCTCCTTTCATTTGACCTCTCAAAGTGCAACACCTCACGCTTGAAGATAAATATTTAAAGATAAGCTTTATTTGCCTCACGTATATCGAAACCAACAGTGAGATGCTTCATTTGCGGCAACGCGCAGCACAGTCTGAGGATGTGCTGGGGCAGCCCACAAGTGTCGGCATGCTTTGATGTCAATGGAGCATGCCCACATCTTACTACCCTAACGTGTACACCTTTGGAAAGTGGGAGGAAACCCACGTGGTCACAGGGAGAACATACAAACTCATTATGGACAGCGGCAGGATTTGAAACCCAAATGTTGATCGTTGGCACTATAAAATGTTACACTAACTGCTATGTTACCAAGCTGCCCTTGCTTAGATTAAACTCTATCTGCCATGTCTCTGCCCAAATCAGTAACTGTTCTAGATCCTATTTCATTCTTTGATGGGTTGTGGATAGACCTTTACTCTATCCACAACCCACCAATCTGTACATCTATTAATCTACCCATCTACATTTTCATTCAAATCACTGATATATATCACAAAGAGCAGAGATCCAAGAATTGATCTTTGTGGAACAGTACTTGTGCTTCCAACACATCACCCTCCACAAATTACACAATCTCCAAAGGGATCCTATCACTAAACGTATCTTTAACTCCCAGGCAACATTTCACCTGCAAATCTGCTGGGGTTGTCTATTGTATACAGAGCTCCTGATGCGGCCTCCTCGACACTGATGAGACCTGTTGTAAATTGGGGGACAACTTCATCGAACACCTCTGTTCTACTTACCAAAAGTGAAACCTCTTGGTGGCTAAACATTTTAATTCTGATTCCTATTCTTGTGCCAAGATGAGGCCACTCTCAGGGTGGAAGACCGACACCTTATATTCCATCTGGGTAGGCTCCAACCAGATGGCATAAATATCGGTTTCTCCTTCTGGTAAAGAAATTCCTCCCCCTCCCCTCTTCTTTTATTCCTACTGTAGCCTCTTATCTCTTCTCACTTGCTTATCACCTCTCCCTGGGTCCCTGTTCCTTCCCTTTCTCCTCTGGTGTACCCTCTTCTCTTATCAGATTACCTTCCTCTCCAGCTCTTTACCTTTCCAACCCACCTGGCTTCTCCTATCATTTTCCAGCTATCCTCCTTCCCCTCCCCCCACATTTTTATTCTGGTATCCTTCCCCTTCCTTTCCAGTCTGGAAGAAGGATCTCAGCCCAAAACATTGACCGTTTGTTCACTTCCGTAGATGCTGCCTGACCTGCTGAGTTCCTCTAGCATTTGGGGTATACCGCTACTTCAAGGCACCATTGTAATGAATTGATCTATATGAACAGAATGCAAAGCAAATTTTTCACTATACCTCAGTATATGTAACAATAAACCAATTTATTAGGTTGCTTTACATATATATATGAACTGTGTATATAGGAAAACTTTTCAGCATATGTAAAGGAAAAAATCTGCTCTTTTGTTGACTCATGAAATTGTGATTTCAAGTTTCAAAGCATGGAAAGTCTTCGATGTCTGCGGACTATTGTCATTAAATAATCATGATGTACTTAATTTCCTCTTACAAATACAGCATCAACTCTTTTACGTCCAAATCAATGTTTACAAGAACAGGTTGGCAATGTGTCTGAAAGAGATACTTTCACTAGATTTCTGGTGCCGTAAACACTGTAACCTTCTGTATGATTTACTATTTAATGAATAGACTAGTAATAATTAATTCAGTGTGGTAAATTAATTCAGACAAAATTTCAGAGTTGTTAGAACATAGAACTTTGAACAGTACAGCACAGGTACAGGCCCTGAGGCCCACAATGTTGTGCCGAGCCAATTAAATTAGTAATCAACTGGCCAATTAAATTAATCCCTTCTCCCTACAGAATGCAACTTTATGTATATTTTTATGTTGAAATCATTCTATCGGAATTTGAAACACACACTTCTGTCTGTAGTTTCACTCGTGAAAGGCAAAGGAGACTGGAAATAGCAGTGTGCGACTCTGAGCACACAATCATACAACTTGCACTCGCAGATCTAAGCTGGTATTTATGCCATTAATACATCCCCCTTCTCTCCTCCTCTTATCAGTTTAGATCATATCAGTTCTGTAGATACCACTTCAACTCCAACAGTTGTAATAGCACAGATGGCATACCGAAAAGAAACTTATGAAATTGTTGCAAAAATGTATTATTATCTAAGTACAATTAAAGCAAACACTATTACATTTTCATAGATTTGCATTTACTCTCAAGATGCCATCAGCTATCTGAAGTTTCATTAAGTACAGCAAGGGGTCATCAAATTGAGCTTCATGGCTGTGATCATCATTATATGAAAGGGTAAAAGGGGTGAGATATTGGAGACAAAGCTCAAAAAATTGAAGTGCAGAAAATCTGAAATTATAAAAAAATGAACACTGGAATTCCTCGATTAAGCTGCATCTGTGGAATGAGATTTATTATTTTGATTTGAAGATATGGGATGTGTTAACTATCTAATAAGTTTCATGCATTTCTGTTTGTTCTATATTTAATCTGTGGCTTTAAATGGAGTAGCTATGAATATCAGAGATTCGGAGAGGTGGGTGGATCAGTGAACTCTTTGATGTAGTCCTAGGCAAAGGAGTTGCCTTCAGAAAAGCTTCTGCAGGTATTCCCAATTTCAAAAGAATGGCAAAAGAGCTTTGATGCCAAATGTTTTCTGAATTTCAGCCTCATGGCACTGAAGCAACTTATGACCAGATCATAGTGTTTTTTTTTACCGGAGATAGATCTGTGTACATCATTGCATCTTTAACAAAGTTCAATGTTCAAAGTAAATTTATTATCAAAGTAAATATATGTCAGCTCAGATTCATTTTCTTGTGGGCATTTACAGGAGAACAAAGAAATGGAATAAAATCAATGAAAAACTACATACAAAAACTGACAAACAACCAATATGCAAAAGAAGGCAATCTGTTCAAGGATAAATAAGTAAATAAATAATACTGAGAACATGAGTTGCAGTGTCCTTAGAAGTGAATCTGTAGGTTGTGGATTCTGTTCAGTGTTGAAGTGAGTGAAGTTATCCGTGCTGGTTCAGGAGCCTGGTGGTTGAAGGGTAATTACTGCTCCTGAATGGGGTGGAGTGGGATCCAAGGCTCCAGTATCTCCTTTCCGATGGCAGCAGCAAGAAGGGAGCATGGTCTAGATGATGGGGGTCCTTGATGATGGATGCTAATTCTTGTTGGAGCACTCCTTGTAGATGTGCACAGTGGTGGGTAGAGCTTTTCTGGTTATAAGTATATAATGAGAGGAAATTCAAGACCTTAATTAGAAAGACTCTCATATGCTGAATTTAGGGAAACATTTCCTTATAATTTTATTATTTAATGTTACTTCAGTAAGCAGAGAGCATTTGCACAGGATCTACTGTTGGACTGACATTTCAGATGAAGTTCAAAGTAAATTTATTAACAAAATTAATACATATGTTACCATATACAACCCTGAGGTACAACTCAATAATCCAATAACCATAATAGAATCAATCCAAAACTGCAACAACAGGGTGGACAACCAGTGTGCAAAAGACAATAAACTGTTTATCCTTGTCTTTATATTAGGGCAAGCTACTAAAGTGTTCATGTCATTAGAGACCTGCACAGTCAGATCACACTGCATTATCAGAGAGAGCACTGATTCAAGCATCTGTCGGAATCTCCAAAGTGATCCAAATCACAGGTCCTCCTGGAATCTCATTGCAGATATAGGATGAACAGAAATTCAAAGAAACATTTCTCTCATCTGACAATGTCTTCAAAACATTAACTCTGTTTGCTCAAGAGCCTCAATGGGTGTTTCCAGCAATTTAAGTGTGTTTTTTTTTTCAGATATTCAGCACTTCCTGCTGCTTTTAGAGCCAACCTCAGCTAGTTAATGGCAACTTGAGAGTACATAACAGAGAATTCAAATTCACTCAAAAAATTTAAAAACAATCAGTAAAAGTGACCATGAAAGTGCTGGATTGTTGCTAAAAATCCAGATAGACATGTTGTCATAATTTGGCTTGAGCAGTGGATCGTTAATGTGCCAAAATAGTTAATAATAATACTCTGGTGGAGCCAGACAAGTCATTAATTTGTATTCATATTTTTTCTTGAGGTAATTAGTCACTAACAGTAAATGCTGATATTGGTTTTGTCACCAATGCCCTGCAAAAAGAAATTACCAGCAACAAAAAGGAATGTCCAAAATTTTGCCTTTCACTGTCAAGTGACCTTTCTACTGAGAAGAAAGGTGTGGACTAAGGTGAGAATGTCTTTAGGTACCTTCTATATAAAGTAAATTACTTTGAATTGTAGTCACTGTGGAGGAAGACACGGCAGTCATTTTTTCTGTTCTAAATAAAGACTGACTTTTTTAAGAGGTGAATTTGTTTCTAGAAGTGATGGATGAGGGCTAACTAGTACTTTGAAAAATTTCCAACCCATCAAAAATGCCAATACAATGCCTTATGTTTATCAGTCATCTAGTTTCTCTTGGAACCAAGGTCATCCGTGTCAAAGCACAAACAAGAGAAAATCTGCAGATGCTGGAAATCCAAGCAGCACGCACAAAATGCTGGAGGAACTCAGCAAGCCAGGCAGCGTCTATGGAAAAGAGTACAGTCGACGTTTCAGGCCGAGACCCTTCATCAGGACTGTAAGTTTAGTGAGGTCACTCACAACTTTGCCCAGCTTCAACACATATCTTTATCCTTCAGGTTTTCATTATCTCTAAGCTCCAATGCCAATGCTATCCTTTCCAGTTTCCTAGTTTCCTCCCTGCATTACCTAAGTTCATTTACAGTACTGCGCAAAAATCTTAGGCAACCCTAGATTTTTTTTATCATTTCAGATGGTATGGTCCCCACAGAGCCCTGATCCCAACATCATCGTGGCTGTCTAGGATTACCTGGAGAGAGACTGCCAAAGTTTGCAGAGGAACTGTGGCAAGTTTTCCAAGATGACTGGAACAACTTACCATCTGATATTTTTAATGAACTGCACGACAGTGTATCTAAGAGAATTGATGCAGTTTTAAAGGCAAAGTGTGATCACACTAATATTGACTTGATTTAGTCTTTTACTATTTACTGCTATTTATTGTAATATTTTTGATACTTAGAAACGTTTTATTTCATTATTTGAAAGCAACTTCGCTTTACAGAAATTTCTTACATGTGCCTAAGACTTTTGCACAGTATTGGAGCATGCTGTTTCTAACATTCCTTGTCCTGTTTACATATCGTCCTCTTTTATAGAATCCTTGTCCCATCAAGGCAAAAAGAGAAACACGGGAAACTAGACGGTGGATAATTGATTTTATTTGCAAGCAGGTCAAATTCAATTCTGGTGAACACATTATTTTACATTATAAAATTTATAAAATAAGGGACCACTGTACTGTGAACAAAGGATATTTGCCCAGGTCCTTGCTTTTAAAATCAATATAACATTTTAAACAAATATTTGGAAATTAGGAGTTGTGTGTGGATGACTGGGATGATAACTTGTGTTTTACTTCTTCAAATCAGACATTTACAGTTGCAAAATGATGAACTAGCTCTGCAACTCTGTCAAATGTCATCGGGACAGATGGAACTGTTGGCTGATGGAGTCCATGCAAAAGACTGCTCTGAACTTTCATATTTGTACATTGCAGGATGAGAATTTTGAAAGCCTCATTCAAGAGATGTCCCATAACTTGCCGAGCTAATGGATCAGATACATTTTATATAAGACTCCTCAGCTTTTTACCTGCGATATCTGTCATATCTAATGGAACATAAAACATAGAACATGGCAGCACAGTACAAGCCCCTCAGCTCACCATGTGTGTCAGCTTTTTAACCTAATCTAAGATCAACCTAACCCTTCACTCCTACATAGTCCTCCTTTTTTTTATCATCCATGTGTTTATCTAACAGTTTCTTAATTACTCCAAATGTATCTACCCCTACCATCACCTGTGGCAAGGCGTTCCATACACCCAGCACTCTCGGTGTAAAGAATTTCCCTCTGATGTCTTCCCCATATCTTCTCCAATCACCTTAAAATTATGGCCCCTTTGCAGCCCCATAATTTAGTCCCATTATTAATGGGATCACCAGTATTAATTGGAATTATAAAGTGAAGATAATTTGCTTTATTTTAATTAATATTATAATTTTAATTAAATATTTTGGTTAAATTTTAATATTAATTAAAATAAAACAAATTATCTTTATAATTTTAATTAATATTGAAGTCATAATCGTTCCCAATTGCTTTGATAGTACAAGCCCTCGGATTACGGTTACAGCAATCCATGGGCAATTTTCTTCATATTCAGCTCAGTCACAGCTTTCTGCTCAAGCACCACGGTGATTCTGGTGCGCATCAGGAGCAACACAATCATAAAAGCTGTTCATGGCTGCAAGTTATATTCGTTAGGAGCACTAAATTTCTTGTTGTTTACCTGGCAGAGGATCTCACCTGGTCCCTCAACACCAGCTCCATAGCAAAGAAAGACCAGCAGCGTCTCTACTTTCTGTGAAGGCTGAGAAAAGTCCATCTCCCACCCGCCCATTCTCACCACATTCTACAGAGGTTGTATTGAGAGCATCCTGAGCAGCTGCATCACGGCCTGGTTCAGAAATTGCACCATCCCAGATTGCAAGACCCTGCAGCGGATAGTGAGGTCAGCTGGGAAGATTATCGGGGTCTCTCTTCCTGCCATCACAGACGTTTACACCACACGGTGCATCCGCAAAGCAAACAGCATTATAGAACCACGGAACCATAGAACGTTACAGCACAGAAAACAGGCCATTCGGCCCTTCTAGTCTGTGCCGAAACTTTATTCCGCCAGTCCCATAGACCTGCACCCAGTCCACAACCCTCCAGACCTCTCCCACCCATGTATCTATCCAACTTAAATTATGAAGGACCCCACGCACCCCTCATATAAACTCTTCTCCCTCCTGTCATCTGGAAAAAGCTACCGAAGCATTCGGGCTCTCACGACCAGACTATGTAACAGTTTCTTCCTCCAAGCCATCAGACTCCTCAATACCCACAGCCTGGCTTGACACCAACCAACTATACCCTCTACTGTGCCCACTGTCTTGTTTATTATTTATTATTATTATTTATTGTAGTGCCTGCACTGTTTTGTGCACTTTATGCAGTCCTGGATAGGTCTGTAGTCTAGTGTAGTTTTTGTGTTTTTTCTTACGTAGTTCAGTGTAGTTTTTGTATTGTTTCATGTAGCACCATGGTCCTGGAAAATGTTGTCTCATTTTCACTATGTTCTGTACCAGCAGTTGTGGTTCAAATGACTTTAAAAAGTGACTTGACATGAAGGTGTGCACAAAGAGAGGGCCCGCAAGGCACATTCAGCTCCAATGATTCCAGCCTAGTATTTACCAAAACAGTTCTTGCTTATGTGCAAAATCTGTGGTCAATTCAAAGGTTAAAATCAAGCTAGCTTTATTTCTTTCCCAGTTTGCACTTCATGGCATTAACCTTTCTCTGAATGTTTTAAAAAATGCTGCTCTCAATTACTTTTTTCATCCTGCTTCTTTGACACTGGCCTTAAACCTACAAACTCCTGAAATGTCAACCTGAGCGATGCAACCTGGAAAGTCAGCAGAGGCCATGAGTCTCCCACAATAATGGCTCTGTACTTCTGCCTTCTCCAACAATAATGGTGCTCATGGAAAAGGGAAGATATATTGTTTTTCACCAACTTCATAAATACTCTCCTTATTTTGATCTTTCATTCATCTCCTACTATATTCACACCAGGTACCAGCGTTATTTTGTAAATACTTGTGTGAATCATAGAAAAGTCCGTAAAATTTGGTTAAGTTTCTTGTGCTGATTTTCCTTCACTTGTCACACTTTGGCCAGGATCCAGGATTCCAGCCGGAGGGGAAACTAAAGTCCCCCAAAACATGGGGCATTCCATCCTATCCTTGTCAGTGTGATATAAACACAAGAGATTCTGTAGGTGCTGGAAATCCAGAGTAACACACAAAATGCTGGAGGAAATCAGCAGGTCCGCAACATTTATAGACAGGAATAAAAAGACAACGTTTTAGACTGGGACTGCTCATCAGGGCTCTTGTTGCCATACTGACATGCTTGTCAGTATGGCAGAAATTATGAGATATTACCTCTGCTGTGGAATGAAAAATTTGCCAAGAAATTCATCTTGCATAAAAAGCAGATAAAGCAACTCCTTGAATTTCTCCGAGAAGATTTTATCTGTCAATTATCTTAACATTTATTTTGATGGAAATAAAGATTATGCAGTCTAAATTCAATGCTGTTGCACCGATTCATTCCCACTGAGGGAATCAGAAGTAATCAATTTGACTAAATGGCCTGAGGCATCTGTAAGGTGGTTTTTGATAACACCTCTAATGAGTGTAGGACTTGCTTGAATTAACATCTGAA
This sequence comes from Mobula birostris, assembly GCF_030028105.1. NCBI lineage: Eukaryota > Metazoa > Chordata > Chondrichthyes > Myliobatiformes > Myliobatidae > Mobula > Mobula birostris. Next base: position 20,438,292 of record NC_092386.1, on the reverse strand, counting down.
TTAACTATCCATTAAAAAAGTGAAATATCAGAAAGCATTTTACCAGAAGTAATATTTGATCATGCAATTATTATATCCTTCCCCTCATACCATGAAGGTCAAAACTTTGAAAAAGCATGTGAATGTGAATGCTCTTAGTTCACTTTCCTGAATGTCATTCAGTCATACCCTTGATATATTGTGCTGGTGTTTAGATGTCAATAATTCCAACAATCTGCGACCCAGGAAATGGGTGAAAAAGAGGTTAAGGTTCAACAAGTAAACTTGTAGTTTGTTTTTTCTGCAGACAGAAACAGGTGAATTGATTATAGGGAGCAAGGACATGGCAGACCAATTGAATAATTACTTTGGTTCTGTCTTCACTAAGGAGGACATAAATAATCTTCCAGAAATAGTAGGGGACAGAGGGTCCAGTGAGATGGAGGAACTGAGCGAAATACATGTTAGTAGGGAAGTGGTGTTAGGTAAATTGAAGGGATTGAAGGCAGATAAATCCCCAGGGCCAGATGGTCTGCATCCTAGAGTGCTTAAGGAAGTAGCCCAAGAAATAGTGGATGCATTAGTGATAATTTTTCAAAACTCGTTAGATTCTGAACTAGTTCCTGAGGATTGGAGGGTGGCTAATGTAACTCCACTTTTTAAAAAAGGAGGGAGAGAGAAACCGGGGAATTATAGACCGGTTAGCCTAACGTCAGTGGTGGGGAAACTGCTGGAGTCAGTTATCAAGGATGTGATAACAGCACATTTGGAAAGTGGTGAAATGATTGGACAAAGTCAGCATGGATTTGTGAAAGGAAAATCATGTCTGACGAATCTCATAGAATTTTTTGAGGATGTAACTAGTAGAGTGGATAGGGGAGAACCAGTGGATGTGGTATATTTGGATTTTCAAAAGGCTTTTGACAAGGTCCCACACAGGAGATTAGTGTGCAAACTTAAAGCACACGGTATTGGGGGTAAGGTATTGGTGTGGGTGGAGAATTGGTTAGCAGACAGGAAGCAAAGAGTGGGAATAAACGGGACCTTTTCAGAATGGCAGGCGGTGACTAGTGGGGTACCGCAAGGCTCAGTGCTGGGACCCCAGTTGTTTACAATATATATTAATGACTTGGATGAGGGAATTAAATGCAGCATCTCCAAGTTTGCGGATGACACGAAGCTGGTTGGCAGTGTTAGCTGTGAGGAGGATGCTAAGAGGATGCAGGGTGACTTGGATAGGTTGGGTGAGTGGGCAAATTCATGGCAGATGCAATTTAATGTGGATAAATGTGAAGTTATCCACTTTGGTGGCAAAAGTAGGAAAACAGATTATTATCTGAATGGTGGCCGATTAGGAAAAGGGGAGGTGCAACGAGACCTGGGTGTCATTATACACCAGTCATTGAAAGTGGGCATGCAGGTACAGCAGGCGGTGAAAAAGGCGAATGGTATGCTGGCATTTATAGCAAGAGGATTTGAGTACAGGAGCAGGGAGGTACTACTGCAGTTGTACAAGGCCTTGGTGAGACCACACCTGGAGTATTGTGTGCAGTTTTGGTCCCCTAATCTGAGGAAAGACATCCTTGCCATAGAGGGAGTACAAAAAAGGTTCACCAGATTGATTCCTGGGATGGCAGGACTTTCATATGAAGAAAGACTGGATGAACTGGGCTTGTACTCGTTGGAATTTAGAAGATTGAGGGGGGATCTGATTGAAACGTATAAGATCCTAAAGGGATTGGACAGGCTAGATGCAGGAAGATTGTTCCCGATGTTGGGGAAGTCCAGAACGAGGGGCCTCAGTTTGAGGATAGAGGGGAAGCCTTTTAGGACTGAGATTGGGAAAAACTTCTTCACACAGAGAGTGGTGAATCTGTGGAATTCTCTGCCACAGGAAACAGTTGAGGCCAGTTCATTGGCTATATTTAAGAGGGAGTTAGATATGGCCCTTGTGGCTACAGGGGTCAGGGGGTATGGAGGGAAGGCTGGGGCGGGGTTCTGAGTTGGATGATCAGCCATGATCATAATAAATGGCGGTGCAGGCTTGAAGGGCCGAATGGCCTACTCCTGCACCTATTTTCTATGTTTCTATGTTTCTATGAAACCTCAGGAGGCTGTGATCGTAATATGTAGAACTTACCATGAAGTTTGAAAGGGCAAAACTAAAATTAGATGTATTGGTAACACAGGCAAGTACCTCCAGAGGGGTGAGAGAGGAACTGGTTTAAAGTTGTTTGGAAGGGGACACATAGGAATGTATATGGTAATGCATTTTGGTAGAAGGAATAAAAGCATAGATCATTCTCTAAATGGGGAGTGAATTCAGAAATTGGTGGTGCATAAATTCTTGGGAGTCCTCATGTAGGATCCCTTGAGTTTAACTTACAGATTGAGTCAGTAGTAAGGAAGGCAAATACAATGTTAGCATTCGTTTCCAGTGTACTAGAATATGAAAGCAAGAACGTAATTCTGAGGCATTAAAGGCATTGGTCAGACCACATTAGGAATACCGTAAGCAGTTTTGACTCCATAACCAAGAAAGGATGTGCTGCATCTTGAGGCAGTCCAGAGGAGGCTTACATGAATGATCCAGGGAATGAAAAGGTTAATATATGATGAGGATTTGATGGCTCTAGGCTTATACTTGCTGGAGTTTAGAAGAATGAGGAGATCTCATTGAAATGTCCTGAATATTGAAAGGCATAGATAGAGTGGACATGGAGAGGATGTTACCAATATTGGGAGAGTCGAGGATCAGAGGGCACAGCATCAGAATAAAAGGACATCTCTTTAAAATAGAGATGAGGAGGAACTTCTTTAGTCAGATGCTGGTAAATCTGTGCAATTCATTGCCACAGATGGCTGTGAAGGTCAAGTCATTTGGTATCTTAAAGCAGAGGCTGATAGTTTCTTGATTAGTAAGGATGTCAAAGGTTATAGGGTGAAGGCAGGAGAATGGCGTTGACAGAAAATAAATCAGTCCTAATTGAATGGCAAAGCAGACTGAATGGGCCAAATAGCTTATATCTACTGCTTCGTCTTATGGTCTTTAACAGTAAAATAAGAAGAAGAGTTGGACAATTAACCTTTGGACTTTTCTCTGTCATTTAACATAATAATGGTTGATTATTTATCTTGGTAACCTTATTCCTGTTCTCTTCCCCCCACTAGAATGGTAGAGATCTGCTATAGAAAGATAGTAGCCAGGTTAATTTAACTGTGACACAACTGCATCATCTTCAGAGTTAGGCTTTCATGAATAACAAACTGTAACTAGCAGCAATCAGACTGCCACACTTTTGAAATATTTTAACCAATCTGTGCTTTTGCACAAGGCTCAGGTAGACAGAATGCAACAGCTTGTAAATGCTTCAAACTGATCACAGTGATGTTTATCAGTGAACTTCACTCTTCAATGTTTAATGTAAAGAAAAATAAATAGTTTTCAAAAGCTCAGTGTTGCACTGTACTGGAAAGCTCAGTACTGGACCCCGAAGATGCACACTCAACATTTTAGGAAGAGTTTCTTTCCCTTTGTCAGCAGATTTCTGAACAATTCCTGAGCCCGTGAACACTACCTAACTATGAAAATGGATCTAGTGCTTTCTCGGCGTGTATGTTGAATAAACTTTTCTCAGGCTTCCAGCCGGGTGTAAGTATCGATACATCATAGAAACATTGGTTATAATCAATACCCATACCCAGCTGGAAGCCCAGGAAGAATTCATTCATCATTACCTTACTATTGTGCTCTTTTTCTGTGCTATTTATTTATATATATTCTTATTGTAGCTAATTGTATTTCTGAATGTATTATGTTGTGTTGCTGCTGCAAAACAACAAGTTTCACGGCGTATGTCAGTGATAAAAAACCTGATTCTGATTCGTTCCTGGTAGCAAAGTAAAGATATATTGTCTGCCTGAGGACTTATCACACATATACACGCACGCACGTGCACAATCCTGTGAGGAGAAATCCAAACGTTTGGCATTGGTCTTGGAGGACTACTAGTGCCTCAGCAGGAAAGCGAGGCCTGAAATAGTTGCTGATCTCACTGTGTGCAGGCACACCAGTCGATAGAGGAACAGGGAACACGAGGAAATCTGCAGATGCTAGAAATTCAAGCAACACACATTAAAGTTGCTGGTGAACACAGCAGGCCAGGCAGCATCTCTAGGAAGAGGTACAGTCGAAGTTTCGGGCCAAGACCCTTCATCAGGTACAGGGAAAGTACTTTATGTTTCAGACGTGCACAATGCTCAGTACATGTCCACTTTTTAAGGCAATGCATGTCTTGAAATTTGCAATATGTCCTAACCAGAGGATTATATCCTACCTGGGTGCTGTCTAAAGAGTTTGTCCATATCTTGCTCAATGCCAGAATCCAAGGTATCTTCATTGACAGGAAACACTCGAGCAATTCAAACAGTCCACCAGTCTTCAATACACGATTATCCCAAAGACATTGCACTGCAGCCATAATCTCAAAACCTTTTTTGAGTGGCACGGTAGTGTAGCAATTAGCCATCGCTTTGCAGCACCATAGATCACCAGTTGGGGTTCAATTCTTATCACTGCCTGTAAGGAGTTTGTACATTCTCCCCGTGACTGTGTGGATTTCCTACGGATGTTTCAGTTTCCTCTCACAGTCCAAAAATGTACATTTGGGGTTAGTGATTTACGGGCAAGCTATGCTGCAACTGGAAGCATAGCAAAACTTGTGGGCTGCCCGGCACAGTTCTCACTGATTTGATTCAATGCAAATGACATATTTCACTGTATGCTTTGATGTACTGTATATCTGACAAATAAGTCTAATCTTTAAAAATAAGGGTTTATGTTGCCAACATTACACAGCTCTGTCAGATGCTCAGTCTGTTGTCTTTCTGATTTGGAGTTTTAATATATCATAATGTGGCACTGGAGAGATCAAATTCATTTGCTGTAGTCTACTCTGGACTCTTTTGGGTGAAACTCCAAACGGTGGGGAGCTACAAGCATCATGAAAGTCCTCAACTACCATCAGCTTGTAGAAGTCACAGTGAGACCAGCTCAAGCGTAATAGTCAACACTCGACACAAATGCTATAGGTTGGCAGATGATTGATATCAAAAACAATAGGGAAAATTTTGTTCTCACCCTCCAGTACAAAATGCGGTTTCAATGAATGTGTATTTGAGAGGTGGAGTACAACACTCAGCCACATTATTGATGGAAACATTTGTACTGCAGTTTATTTTTGAGGATACATATGCAGAAAGAGCCAAGCTGCTTACAACTGTAGGTTTGAGCTCATTGATAAGACCTCACAGTACGTTAGGTCCCATGAGAAAATAACTCATAATGAGGCATAAAGTGCTACCAAAACGTAAAATGTATGTTGCATAATCCCTGTAGAAACCAGGTGTGAAGGAGGAACTGCAGACAACAATCTTCAGGGTCTCGTTTTTCTTTTGAACTGTGAGTATTTTCCTTCTAACGTCTGGTCTTTAAAGAAACACTTGGTGAATATTACATGGCAGTTTGTGAAGAAATTGAAACCTGGCCTAAATAAATATTTCTGATTAATGATTAATAGTTTAAATTACAAACTTAGTAGTTCATTGAACTCATCCACCGACTTGATAGAGAAAATGAATAACATCCAAATAACAAAAGATTTTTCTCACATAAGGGTTCCAAAGAAAATATAAAACCAAAAGTTTTGCTTTACCATTGGTCAATCTGAAGAATTTTATCAAAGTTTTAATTGCATTGTGCAAATTGACTTGCATTCTTTGAAATTACCTGATCACTCAAAAGTTTACAAATAATCCAGTATAAAGATTTACAAACTGGTCTGTGATTATTATCACTGCTGTAAAGGCTTCTTGCAAAAATTACTTGATAATATGAAGCCGAGGCTTTATACAGCATCGGTCAGACAGCACTTTGAGTAAAGGATGTGTTGTTATTGGAGAGGGTCCTGAGAAGAATGATCCCAGGAATGAAAGGGTTAATGTATGAGGAGTGCTTAATAGCTCTGGACCTGTACTCGCTGGAGTTGTCAGGGCACTGGAGCAGGGATCCAATCGCAGACCCAATACTGCGCACACCAGTGATATTAATTGATTAACAAGTCCTGAGGTGCAAACAAAGTCAGTATCAAAGTTCAGGCAGAGATCAAAACATCCAGAGAAGTCCAAAAACCAGAATCGGGAAACAGGCAGAGTCGATATTCAGACGGACAGAGCACAGATTCAAATGCTGGAAAGGCTCAGGAAAATTCACTGGCACAATCTGGCATCAAACAGGTGAAAACACAGGACTGAAATACACTGAGCAATAAACAGAGAGGCAGATGATAGGTGGAGCACAATGAGACACAGGTTGCAGCGATACAGGTAATAATGAGAAGCAGATGAGAGACAGAGTACTCAGTAATACAGTATCCGGAGCACAGCAGGAGCGGGGACAGGAGCACATGGCAATACAAAACCACAGACTGACCGCTAGGGGGAAACACACAAAAAAGACAGAGTTCAACTGGACTTACTGACAGGAATTTAGAAGAATGAGGATGGATCTCATTGAAACCTATTGAATACTGAAAGGCTTCAGCAGAGTTTACATAGAGAGGATGTTTCCAATAGAGGGAGGGTCATTGACCAGGGACTTAGCCTTAAAATGCTTTAAAGCAGAGATGAGGAGGAATTTCTTTAGCCAGAGGGTGGTGAATCTGTAGAATTGATTACTGTGGACACCAAATCATTGGGTATATATTACGTGGAGGTCGACAGTTTCTTGATTAGTGTTAAAAGTTATGAGAAGAAGACAGGAGAATGACATTGAGAGTGATAATACATAAATCAGCCATGATTTGATCTCGTGGTCTTATGGACTTATAAAGCTACTGTATTGGGCTAAGTTGATTGCTAAGCCTTTGAGCTTTAGCCTGTTCTGGGTTTCTGTGAACGCTTGAGTAATTATGGAAGTCCAAGGCATGCTGAGCTCTGAAAGAGATAGATCTTACTTCTCCCACTGATGCCTGACTTGCTCCTGAGCCCAGTGGTGGAGCACTGACATGATGAGGAGAGGAAATTGTTTCGTTTGAACCCTGGCCTCTCACCTCTATACCAAGGAAGACTGTATGTAGCGTAGTGGCTAGCACAACACTTTCCAATACAGGTGACCCGGATTCAATTCCATCCGCTGCCTGTAACGAGTTTGTACCTCCTCCCCGTGACTGCGTGGGTTTCCTCCAGGTGCTCCAGTTTCCTCCCACAGTCCAAAGGTGTACCAGTTGGTGGGTTAATTGTTCATTGTAAATCGCCCCATGACTAGGTCAGGATTAAATCAGGGGATTGCTGGGCGATGTGGCGATAAGGGCTGGAAGGTCCTACCCTGCATTGTATCTCAATAAATAAACAGATTGGCAGACCTGTAGTTTATCCATCAGCACTCTTTGCTGAGGTGGTTCATATTCATACTGTGTAGAAGAAAGACTGTAATTGTGATACTTTCATGACAACGCTGATGTGGGTGCAATCATTGGCCTGTGTATTGACTGAAGGCAGGAGTATAGCCGCACAGCTGAGCCTATCTCCATGGTCTCATCTCAGGTTTTGTAGGGACACACCCTCCACTCTGGAGATGATCCACCCTTTCTTGCAAAGGCTCAGCAATAAGCCCACCACTCTTGCAACCGCAGCAGAAGTCATATATCTTCCTGCCACTGTGCAGTCTCACACAGAGTATGTCTGGTATTTAACATAGGACAGCGGAGAAAGGCCTTAAAATGCTGGAGAAGTGAACGGGGATGGCAAGCCAGGATTTAATTTAATGGCTCAGATTTTAAAGCTGACTATCCGAAGGGAGGGGGATCTGATGGATAATCGTAACTTGTTGGGCTGCTTTTCCATCCACCAGCATGCTTCCCCAGATCACTGGGCACTCACTCTGTGCAGCACTCCGCTTCTTCCAGCTGGGTTCATTCTTCTGAGTAGGAGGTAGTCCTCAACAAATCAGACAGGTCCTACAAAGTCCAATACCTTCGCTTCTGTAACCAGCTAGTCCACTACCCTATAGATCCTTCTGGGCTGGCAAATTCATTTGCCACATTCACCAGCTGCCCAATATAGGCGAGTTTATGACTTTGAGTGCATCCTTTTTATTATTGAGTAATGCCAATTGCATGTCTATCTTTAATCACTTAAACCTCAGCTTCTGGTCAAAATGAAAGATTAATTTTTTTGTAGCAAAATTTTCTGGAATATTGCTTACTGGGTAGGACTGGGTAGTTGTTAGAAAAACAGTTTGTAGTCCACAATTTCTGTCACTGACTGAAAGTGTAATGCTCCAGTTTGCTCTGAGAACACCAAGCACTCTGTGAAATGTTCAGTCGGCGAAGCTGTGTGACTGAGAGACATGTGTTTGACCCTCTATTGTTTATGAGCTACAATATTCATAAGACCTATTTCAGAAACTTTAGAAATGTTAATAGTCAAATGTAATTGATTCATATGACATATTTTATGTCAAAACACAGGGTTAGTTTAATTCAACAATAAAGAGCAGGTGCTGGGAAGTTTTCTTTGAAAAGTCTGTCTGATCATCTGACATGTATCAAATTGGTAATATATAACTCCATATAAAGTGGGTTCTCATCTAAAATCTTATGGAAGTAAATTAGCCAACTGCAACGGTGGGAGTCATGGAATCTAACTGAAAATGTTGCTGACCATCACAACAGGCCAACAGCAGATGCCATTTCATTGGCTCTTCACTCAACCTTGGAACAAGAAGATGCATATAATCAGGATGCACTATGTTGACAACTGCTCTGCTTTCAACACTATCATCTCCTCAAAACTGATCAATGAGCTCCAAGGCTAGGCTTCAATACCTCCTCGTGCAAGTGGGTCCTCGTTTTCCTGACTTGCAGACTCCAGTCAGTTCAGGTTGGCAACAATATCTCCTCCACGATCTCTGTCAGCAGAGCTTGCCCCACAAGGCTGTTTTACTCATTTTACACTTATGACTGTGTGGCTAAGCATAGCTCCAATGTCATATTTTAAGTTTGCTGATGATACCATAGTTGTTGCTTGAATCAAAGGTGGTGACAAATAAGCATATAGGAGGGAAATTGAAAATTTGGTCAAATGTTACCACAACAACAGCCTCTCACTGAATGTCAGCAAAAGCAAAGAACTGATTATTGACTACAGGAGGAAGAAACTGGAAGTCCATGCTCCAGTAACCATCAGAGGGATGAGAGACGGAGAGGTTCAGCACTTTAAATTCTTTAGTGTTATTATTTCAGAGGATATGTCCTGGGCCCATATCCTTAGAAATTTATGAAGATTTGGCATGCCATCTAAAACTGACTATGTTCCATAGATGTGCAGTGCAAAGTATACTGACTGGTTGTATCATGGGCTGGTGTGGAAACAGCAAGGCTTTTGAATGGAAAAGCCTGCAGAAAGTAGTGGATGCGGCTCAGTCCATCACAGGTAAGGCCTCCCCACCATTGAGGACATCTATTCGGAATACTATCACAGTAAAGCAGCATCCATCATCAAGGATCACCATCATCCAGGCCATGATCTCTTGCTGATGCCATCAGGTAGAAGATGCAGGCGCCTCAGGACTCACACCTCTAGGTTCACAAACAGTTATTACCCCTCAGCCATCAGGCCCTTGAACCAGAGGTAATAACCTCACTCAACTTCACTCATCCCAGCACTGAACTAGTTCCACAACCTATGGACTCACTTTGCAGTACTCTACAACTCACGTTCTCAATATTTATTGCTTATTTATTTATTATTATTACTATTATTATTTTGTTTCTTTCTCCTTTAGTTTGTTGTCTTTTGCACATTGTTTGTCTTTGTTATGAGTGGATTTTCATTGGTTCTATTGTGTTTCTTCATATTTCTGTGAACGCCCGCAACAAAATGAATCTCAGTGGTGGCATATACAATATGTATTTTGATAACAAATTTACTTTGAACTTTGAAATCATAGTTTTGTTACATTTGTAAAATGCTGAGCTGGAGAGTAAAGAAAGATGAATATTGTTTGTTTATGCAGAATAAGGCAGCACCAGCAGCACACGATGACTTTAGTGTATATATAACCAGGTGACCGTTGAATATCATTTTTTTATTGTTAAAGTGCTCTTACGTATTCACCTTGGTAATGCTAAAATAGCTGCCTGTCCCTTTAAGAGAAAACAATAATGTTATTTTGCATGGGTAGAGTAGAACAAAGAGTTGCCATGTTCTAGAAAGGATGACGTTCGGAAGCTTTTCCCAGGTTTGGTGAAGAAAGGTGAATAATATCCATGTAAATTCGTTTATACTTGTTTGTAAATCTAGGATATCAGTAATTTCACGTGTTTTACATGTGGATGCTTTAGACTTTCGCGAGTAAACTGATCAGCATTGGGTTGCGTGATTGCAAGGTTCCCTAATTGACCTATTAGGGTAGTCTTTTTAGTAATTCAACTACAAAGCAATATATTGTAGAAGTTTATTTGTCTTTCTTTATTGTTTCAAGACCAAATGTGAATGTAACAAAGTTATGTGAATGTGTTAATCTCTGTTCATGTAGTGTGAGTAAGAAGAACTTATTTCAGGGTCTAGCCTATATGTGTTTGGAAGTTAAGCACGTGTGTGCCAAATGTGAGTATATCTCTCAGCTAAGATGAGATGTATTTATTCACGTTTTCAATGTATATAAGGTATAGGGTTGGTGGGATTCTAATGTTGTTTGTACTTTTTTTTAGATTTGCCACTACTGTATTGGTTCTGTATATTTTGTTTTAGTTATCTTCATACTGCATACGTAACAAGGGTGTGGTCTGAAGTTAAACTGAGATTGTAATCATGGGAACTTTAAAAAAAAATTTTGTCGTTTTTATTTCAATACCCTCTTTCTGCAATAAAACATCTAAAGCAGATAAAGGAATTTAAGATCCAAAAAAAGTATCAGTTGTCCTTCATGCGTATTTTTCCCCAAGCTACATATACTATCTACACAATATACTGCGATACTCACCCAGGCTACTCTGATATCATCTCCCAAATCTGTGATCTCTTAACACGAAAGAAGAAAATGGCAATAAGCAGATTGGACTACCATCATCTCCAAGTTTCACACCTTCTTTACTTGGAAATATTCCCTTATTATTCTGAGTTGTAAATCCTTGGATCCCTCCCAAGCAGCTGTGTCAGAAGAATTGCTATAGATCTTGAAGTTAGCTCTTCACTTTCTTGTCAAAGACAGTTGGGAATGGACAATAAATGCTGTCTGTGCCACAAGGTCCACAGCCAGGCACGTGATAAATAAACAAACAGCAGCATTCTCAACTTTATGCATCACTGATCAAACTTACATCTACAAACTGTAAACATTTTTTAAGAAGAGTCATCTACTAAATGTGCCTGTGAACTCAATTAATTTTAAGGTAGCTTGCTGTTGTAAATTAGGCTGGTCTTGGACAGAACCTTTGACATTGTTCTCTCGTGTGAGTCGAATCCTGCAGCTGTCTTTCTGTTGTCATTCGTCCTTCCAGCCTCCTGCAGCTTTGGCTTTCCATTTAATATTTACCCTGATTCGGGTCACCCCACTGTCTCCAACAACTGTTGCCGTCAAAGACCCGTGTATTTCCCTGAAACTGTTTCTGGGCTCTTCCTTTCTTCTATAATGATGCTGAAATTGCAATCGATTGGAAAGTGGTAAGAATGAAATAAAGAAAAGTATTTTTTTTCAACTGTGGTGTAGAGGTATTTTAGTTTATGTTTGAAAGGATTGTTTTTTTTTGGAGATAAATTTGCAATTGAAGTGTTTTTTAAAATTATTTCTTTATTGGGAAACAGCTCAGAATAGGCCTTTCTGGCCCTTCAAGCTGTGTCTCCCAGCAACCCCTGATTTAACCCTAGCTTAATCATGGGACAATTTACAATGACCAGCTAACCTACCAACCCATACATCTTTGGACTATGGGAGGAAACTGGAGTACCCAGAGGGAGCCCACAGAGAGAATGTATAAACTCCTTACAGACAGCGGTGTGAATTAAACCCAGATCGCTGGTACTGTGAAGTGTTGTGCTATCTACTATGCTACCAAGCCATTAATAATAAAGTTTTATTGATGTTGACAATAAAAGTTCAAATATTGAGGTTATACATTAACATTTGCCTTGACCCCACAGGAGGTAAACTGTAACTTCACGTACCCCTGTTAAAATCACGGTGTATCTTAAAACCATGTGTGAAAATCTGTTGCTGAATAACCATATAACAATTACAGCATGGAAACAGGCCATCTCGGCCCTTCTAGTCCGTGCCGAACTCTTACTCTCACTTAGTCCCACCGACCTGCACTCAGCTCATAACCCTCCATTCCTTTCCTGTCCATATAGCTGTCCAGTTTAACTTTAAATGACAACATCGAACCTGCCTCAACCATTTCTGCTGGAAGCTCATTCCATGCAGCTACCACTCTCTGAGTAAAGAAGTTCCCCTTCATGTTATCCCTAAACTTTTGCCCTTTAACTCTCAACTCATGTCCTCTTGTTTGAATCTCCCCCACTCTCAATGGAAAAAGCCTATCCACGTCAACTCTATCTATCCCCCTCATAATCTTAAATACCTCTATCAAGTTCCCTCTCAACCTTCTACGCTCCAAAGAATAAAGACTCAACTGAATAAGTGTCCAAACTGAGTGCATGAGGTGACAACAACTCTGTTACCTATAAAAAGGAAGGTAAATTGAAATGTAGATTATAATTCAACAAAATGTTTTAAAAGTAAACTTTAAATTGTTATCTTTCATTATTTTGGTGTGGTTGCCATACTTCAGCTCAATCTCAGCCTGAAACGTTGACCGTTCATTCTTTTCCATAGATGCTGCCTGGCTTGCTGAGTTCCTCCAGCATTTTGTGTGTGTTATCCAGAATTCAGCAGTGATGACCTCTCCCATCAAATTGCCACACTGGAGGCACACACAGCTGCTCCATCAGCGGACCTGACGGTGAATATATAAAAGCATTCTCCTTTCTTGCAATTCATTCTCTCCCTGTCAGTTAATTTCAAAGAAAAATAAAGACCTGCACACTTCGATGCAAACTGATACCTTGGATACAATACTGCCAAATCAAACGGGAAAATTGTTTTACAGGGTTGCTGCATCGCAATACTTGAAACTGCTTCCTGTGACTGTGCCTTAAATTAATGCATGTGTGACTTGGTAATTTTTCCCTTTATACCTGAAAATTGCCTTCCAGTTGTCTGGATTTTAATGATAGTTATTGAAAACTGAAGAACCTTACTGCTGTTCCTTGCTCTTTTTCATTAATCTAATCATGAAAAAAATCAATAAGTAGAGGAGTTTGATTTTGGAACTCTGCGGCCATTACAAGAGCTAAAAACCTGATGGCATGAACATTGACCTCTCTAACTTCGGCTAATGCCCCACCTCCCCCTCGTACCCCATCCGTTATTTATTTATATACACACATTCTTTCTCTATCTCTCCTTTTTCTCCCTCTGTCCCTCTGACTATACCCCTTGCCCATCCTCTGGGATTTTCTCCCCCTCCCCCTTTTCCTTCTCCCTGGGCCTCCTGTCCCATGATTCTCTCATATCCCTTTTGCCAATCACCTGTCCAGCTCTTGGCTCCATCCCTCCCCCTCCTGTCTTCTCCTATCATTTTGGATCTCCCCCTCCCCCTCCCACTTTCAAATCTCTTACTAGCTCTTCCTTCAGTTAGTCCTGTTGAAGGGTCTCGGCCCGAAATGTCGACTGTATCTCTTCCTAGAGATGCTGCCTGGCCTGCTGCGTTCACCAGCAACTTTGATGTGTGTTGCTTGAATTTCCAGCATCTGCAGAATTCCTCGTGTTTAGAGCTAATAATTAATTATCTTTGTCTTTAGGAATACTAATAATAATAACTGAACTGCATTTGGGTCATAAGGGGAAGGAAATGTTAAATAGCAAACACTGTTAATTGCTAGTGTCTGAAACAATGGTGAATGCTTAAAATATGGTGTGAACAATTCACACAGACTTTAGCCATTGCTCCACACACCATTATTTTTCAGTTAACACTTAAAGCCTATTATGTTTCACAAGCAGAGCGAATTGCCAAAAACCTGAAGGGGATCACAGAGGGACACTTCTGACGGTTGAGGTTTCAGCAGAGCAGCTGAGATGCTTCACACACTCTTGACGCAAATGCTTGCGAAGGCTTTGTGGGAGAGAAACTGGCAGGGAGCATGTCAGGGAGGTCCAGCAGGTTTTTGTTTTCACTGTAATTAGATGTCAGTGACAACTCCAGTTACTGCACTAGTAGCCGCCAGGTTAAGGTTGTAAGGCACAGAAGTGCAGTTTTGTTCAGAGGAAGTAATATATCTGTGATTTTTTTTTCAATAATTATGAAGTTGACAGTATCCTTGTGGTGTAAGCTGTCTATTTGTTAAAGAATCTTCCCAATCTTCTGAGAAGATTCTTCTTTAGTAATCCTTCGTTATTTGGGATGGCTTGCTTCTACTTCATTCTGTGGATTTTGAGGCAGTGGGCAAGGCCAATGTGTGGCGTGCAGAATTGGCCACTGCTGGGGCAACAGGTGCTTGGTAGGGCAGGCAGCTGAGTAAAACTCTAGTCCATGTGCCAGTGCTCCTTGGACCATTTACACTGGACTTTTCTGAGCTCCTGGCACACAGATTTCAGAAACCATCCTGAATGTCCCCTCTTATCTGTGACCAGTCCTGGGACAGGGATTCCCAAGAACGGGAGATGCTGCATTTCTGCAAGGAGGCTTCAGAATATAGAACAGTGCAGATCCTTTAGACCACTATCTTGTGCCGACTTTCTGACCTACTCTAAGATCAATCTAACCCTTTCCTCCTACATAAACCTCCATTTCTTTATCATCCATGTGCCTACCTAAGAACTTACCTACCTCTACCAAACCCCATGGGTGGTGGAGTAGAGATATGTCTCTACCAAAGAAGGTGTTAGGTTCTCCTTCCCTCCGCTAGCCTGCGGGTCACCCTTGGTAGGCAAGGTGTAGCACCTGACCCGTACTAGGTCATGTGAAGCCCTGGGAGCAGGTAGATGGTTGTATGAGCAACTAATGCATATCTCAAGTCCTGATTATGCAACCACTGATGCCAGGCAGACAATCTCTGAGGAGTATTGATAATGACTGGGATCACCCTTCTTGTAAACACACTAGCCAGAAGAAAGCAATGAAAAACCACTTATATAGAAGAATTTGCCAAGAACAACCCAAGGTCATGAAATGGTCCCAATTCTGCTGCTCTGTCTTATGATCTTACGGTCTTATTACCCACATCATACAACACAGTACATAAGGATGATGATGATGGCCACACCCCTAGCAAAGCGTTCCACACCTCACCACTCTCTGTGTAAATAAAAACTTATTTCTGAGATCCCTTCCCCTGAAATGCATGTCAGAAGTATTCAAACTGCCACTTTTGCTGGAAAACCAGAACTTTCACACTATTCCAGATGGATTTCACCCCTTAAGTCTGCTGCCATAGGCTACTCAACCATCCTGCCATAGAAAATGAATAGATAAGGGATGAATCAATTTAAACCGATGAAAACAGATACTGTACTACATTTGTCCTTAGCAAAAAGACCAAGAAGCAATCAACTAGCATGGTAGTATCAATCTTTTTCTCTGTCCACCTACTATTCTCTTCCCAATGGTCCTTCATTGAGTCCTGATGAAGGGACTTAGTCCGAAACATGACTGGCAAGCTGAGGTCCTCCAGGACTTTGTGTGTGTTACTACCAGCATGTTTTTGGTATGTGGGAGTAAACAGGAGCACCCAGCAGAAACCCACGGGGAGAACATGTAAACAGCAAATAGAATAGCACCAGAGTTCAGGATGGAATCCAGGTCCCTAAATCTGTGAGATGAGTGCATTGCTATTGCCCTGCTGCCATGGGAGGTGCGAATGTCCCCCTCTGGAATACCAGTGGGAAATTGAGCTGGTCTTGTTTTATAAAGAATAGAAGCAGTGGTTGGACCTGTGCTCTCTTATGTCCCTTTTACATTCACTAAGATCATGACTCCTCTGACGTAGGGCTCAGGTCCACTTTTCCTGCATGTTCCTCACATACCCCTGACTCCTCTGCCAACCCAAATCTTTCTGTCCTGGCTGAAGTACGCATCATGGACTCAGACATTATAGTTCGCCGGTGTAGAGAGTTCAAAATATCCATAATATTCTGAGAGACAAGGTCCTTCCTCACCTCAGTCTTAAAGAGCCTGTGCTGTATTTTGAATCTTCTTGCTTTCCACGTTGCTTTCTGTTCTTCATACCCATCCCCCTGGTGAATACCGACGCATCCATCTGGTACAGGAATAGCAAGGCATCTGACCGCAAGATTCTACCGAGGATTGCAAGGACCACTGAGAGGATCATCAGGGTCTCTTAGCCAACCTTCTGAGATATTTATCGGGAGCACTCCATACGCGGTGCCCTTAGCATTTCCATCCGTCCTACAATCTCTTTGACCACCCCCCCCATCACCATCAGGCAGGAAGCATCATAGCATTAAGACAAGGATTATTAGGATGGGAAACAGCTTCTGCCCCAAGGCCGTGAGACTACTGAACTCCCAGCCACCACCCAGGTCTCATCAATGATGAAGCACTAGTAGCATTATACTGTTTACTTTGTATCCTGTGTCGTAAATGCACTTTATGCATAATGTCAAACTTCTGGTACATATTTTATTACTTGTTAATTTATTTGTGATAACATTACTTGATGTGTTGTGTGTGAGTGTTACGTACTGCGTTGTGCACCTTGGTCTGGAGGAATGTTGTTTCGTTTGGTGGTATACATGTAGACAGATGAATGACAGTAACCTTGAAATTGAACAAAGTACTCATTTAGTATTTCTCCCACTTCGGACTTCACACATATGTTTCCTCTTTGTCCATGAGTCGTTCCACCCTCTCTCTAACTACTCTCTTGATTTTTAATGCAGGTAAAAATATGCCTTATTGTCCTTAATCCTATTCACCAAAGGATATTTTGTGGCCCCACTTGGCTCCTCTGATTCCCTCTTCCTAGCCATCATAACTCTTAAAGAGTTAAATAAAGCAAGGATTTGTTAGGCATGTGTGTGCTGTGCACAGGAAGTTTCTTTACCAAATTGCAAACTGAATCAATATCATTACTTACTATAGTTACTTTAATGTATTATGATTAGTGTCACCATGGTCAAGTTTATCAGCTAATTCCATTAATCTTATGCACATGAATTCCATCAGCCAGGCGCCTCCTGTCTATCGCTTAACGCTCTGTATCAACAATCTTGTAATGCTCCCAAAAAAATATAATTTTTCACTTTACTCAGCAGATGCTGCCCTGGGAAAAATTGCTGTGTTTTGTGACCAGTGGAGGCCTTCTTTATAATTCTCTGATATATGGCTTTACCTAGAGATGATGAAAATGCACAGACTAATGTATGACTCCAGTACCACAGTCTGACTCCTCACATGGAAACTGTTCTTGTATTTGCAGTGATGTTGGCCAAGTGTCAAAAGTAACACACAGTGTCTGTCTGCTCTAAAGCACAGTAACACCTTCAGCTCCACCAGTGTGTCAGATCCGGCTCAGAATAAAGTGATCTCTATCCCATTTTATCTCAAACTGGAAGCAAAAGGTTAAGTAAGTAAACCATTCCAGCTAATCCTTTTGCAAAGTAGTTACTTTTTCCACAAAGCGATTATTCTTGCATCTCATTTCTTCAAGTTATAAGATCGTTTACAAATTCCTCCATGTGAAGTAAATGCAAAGACAGACACAAATAAGATCTGCTTGTTATTTCAGGTTTTCAGGTTTGCCCCTCACGGTAGTTATGCTCTTGAACTAGCAACCAGTCCATACCTCCAGACCAAATAGAAAGTTTAAATTCAGTTCATCAAATAGACTTAGTATCAGACAACAGTGACAGAGAAAGCACAAGATTATTGTCCAAGCAACGCTCACAAAATGCTAGAGGAACTCAGCAGGCCAGCAGACCCTTCGGCCCGAAACATCGATTATACATTTTTCCATAGATGCTGCCTGGCCTGCTGAGTTCCTCCAGCATTTTGTGTGTGTTGCTTGGATTTCCAGCATCTGCAGATTTTCTCTTGTTTGTGATTATATTCGGCCAAGCTCATCTAACCAAATTCCCTTAAGAAAGCAATTTGCTCTGCATTGTCTAGCCATGTGTGAAATCAAATTCATCCTGTTGTTGGTTCTTTGTAACTGCCCTCTGAATTCAAGGGCCATGAGGTAATGTTGCAGTTCTATAAAACCCTGTTTAGATCACATTTGGTCCTAAAGAGGGGTCTTGGCCCGAAACATTAACTGTTCATTCCCCACCTTAGGTACTGCCTGACCTGCTGTTCCTCCAGCACTTTCTGTGTGCTTCCTGGGTACATTGTGTCATTTCTGGTCAACTCATTAAAGGAACGATGGGGAAATTTGAGAGAGGGTGCAGAGGAGATTTACCGGGTTGCTGCCTTGAGCAGAGAGTATGTTTGATGAGGATAGGTTAAGCCTGCTTTTCTGTTTGGAGTCAAGGAGGATGAGATATGACTTGATAGAGGGGTACAACATCATAAGAGGTATAAAACGAGTGCACAGCCAGAGACATTTTCCCAGAGTGGAAATGGTTAATATGAGGGGGCATAATTTTAAGGCGATTGGAGGAAAGTGTAGGGGGAATGACAGAGGTATGTTTTGTACACAGATAATGGCAGGTGTGTGGAATGCCTTGCCAGTAATAGAGGTAGAAGCATATAAATTAGGGACATTTAAGAAACTCTTAGATTGGCACATGGATAATAGGAAAATGGAGGTCAAAGTAGGACAGAAGGGTTAGATTGATCTCAGAACAGGATTATATGGTCAGCACAACATTGTAGGCCATAGGGCCTGTACTGCTGTACACTTAGTGACGACTTTATGAAGTACCTCTGTACCTACTAAGGTGGCCCACTGAATGCATGTTCATGGTCTTTGCTGCTGCAGCCCCTCCACTTCAAGGTGCGACGTGTCATGCATTCTGAAATGCTTTCTGCAGACAATGTCATAACACGCGGTTATTCAAGTGACTGTGACCTTCCTGTCAACTTGAAACAGTCAGGCCATTCCCCTCTGACCACTCTGCCTGTGTCGTGAAACAACAAATTTCACGACATATGTCAGTGATATTAAACCCTATTCCGATTTTTCTTACCAACGCTTTTTTTCCCCATAGAACTGCTGCTGAAATACTCAAAACAATAATTATTCCACAGTCAAAGTCACTTGGATCACATTTCTTTCCCATTCTAATGTTTGGTCTGAACAACAACTGAATCTCTTGACCATGACTGCATGCTTTTATGTATTGAGTCACTGCCACATGATTAGTTGATTAGATATTTGCATTAACAAGCAGGTATACAGGTGTACCTAATAAAGTGGCCACTGTGTGTATATCTCTCGAGTTATTAAGTTCAAGGATAATTAGGGATAAACAATAAATGGCCACTTCATAATCTGGGAAAGAATGAAGAAGAGAACAATAATATTACCAATCCTTTTTAGTTTCTAAAATTTGATAAGTTAAAGTATGTACGCATGTAAGCAGAATTGATATATTCCAGTTAATACCTAGAAATTCAGCCCCAGTTAGAACCATAGAATATTACAGCACAGAATCAGCCCTTTTGGCCCTTCTTGGCCGTGCCGAACCATTTTTCTGCCTAGTCCCACTGACCTGCACCTGGACTATATCCCTCAATGCACCTCTCACCCATGTACCTGTCCAAATTTTTCTTAACTGTTAAAAGTGAGCCCGCATTTACCACTTCATCTGGCAGCTCATTCCACACTCCCACCACTCTCTGTGTGAAGAAGCCCCCCCTAATGTTCCCTTTAAACTTTTCTCCCTTCACCCTTAACCCATGTCCTTTGTTTTTTTTTCTCTCCCCTAGCCTCAGTGGAAAGAGCCTGTTTGCATTCACTCTATCTATACCCATCATAATTTTATGTACCTCTATCAAATCTCCCCTCATTCTTCTACACTCCAGGGAATAAAGTCCTAACCTATTCAACCTTTCTCTGTAACTCAGTTTCTCAAGTCCCAGCAACATCCTTGTAAGCCTTCTCTGCACTCTTTCAACATTATTAATATCCTTCCTGTAATTTGGTGACCAAAACTGTATGCAATACTCCAAACTCGGCCTCACCAATGCCTTATACAACCTCACCATAACATTCCAACTCTTATACTCACTACTTTGATTTATAAAGGCCAATGTATCAAAAGCTCTCTTTATGACCCTATCTACCTGTGACACCACATTTAGGGAATTTTGTATCTGTATTCCCAGATCCCTCTGTTCTACTGCACTCCTCAGTGCCTTACCATTTACCCTGTATGTTGTACCTTGGTTTGTCCTTCCAAAGTGCAATACCTCAAACTTGTCTGTACTAAACTCCATCTGCCATTTTTCAACTCATTTTTCCAGCTGGTCCAAATCCCTCTTCAAGCTTTGAAAGCCTTCCTCACTGTCCACTACACCTCCAATCTTTGTATCATCTTTGCTGATCCAATTTACCACATTATCATCCAGATCATTGATATAGATGACAAATAACAATGGACCCAGCACTGATCTCCGTGGCACACTCCTAGTCACAGGCCTCCACTCAGAGAAGCAATCCTCCACTACCACTCTCTGGCTTCTTCCTTTGAGCCAATGTCTAATCCAGTTTACTACCTCTCCATGTATACCGAGCAAGTGAATCTTCCTAACTAACCTCCCATGCGGGACCTTGTCAAAGGCCTTACTGAAGTCCATGTAGACAACATCTACTGCCTTCCCTTCATCCACTTTCCTGGTAACCTCCTCGAAGAATTCTAATAGATTGGTTAAACATGACCTAACACACACAAAGCCATGTTGACTCTCCCTAATATGTCCCTGTCTATCCAAATACTTGTAGATCCTATCTCTCAGTACTCCTTCCAATAATTTACCTACTACCACTGTCAAGTTTACCGGCCCATAATTTCCCAGATTACTTTCAGAGCATTTTTTAAACAACAGAACAACATGAGCTATCCTCCAATCCTCCGGCACCTCACCCGTAGATACCAACATTTTAAATATATCTGCCAGGGCCCCAAAAATTTCAACACTAGTCTCTTTAAAGGTCCGAGGGAATACCCTGTCAGGTCCTGGGGATTTATCTACTCTGATTTACCTCAAGATAACAAGCACCTCCTCCTCCTGTATAGGTTCCATGACCTCACCACTTGTTTGCCTTATTTTCATTGACTCCATGCTAGTTTTTTTAGTAAATACAGACGCAAAAAACCCAGTTAAGATCTCCCCCATTTCTTTTGGTTCCATACACAGCTGACCACTCTGATCTTCAAGAGGACCAATTTTATCCCTTACTATCCTTTTGCTCTTAATATACCTGTAGAAGCTCTTTGGATTATCCTTAACCTTGACTGCCAAAGCAACCTCGTGTCTTCTTTTAGCCCTCCTGATTTCTTTCTTAAGTTTTTTTTTGCACTTTTTATACTCCTCAAGCACCTTATTGGCTCTCTGTTTTATATACATGTCATACATCTCTCTCTTCTTCTTTATCAGAGTTCCAATATCCCTTGAGAACCAAGGTTCCTTATTCTTATTCACTTGGCCTTTAATCCTGACAGGAACATACAAACTCTGCACTCTCAAAAGTTCTCTTTTGAAGGCCTCCCACTTACCAATCACATCCTTGCCAGAGAACAAACTGTCCCAATCCACGCTTTTTAGATCCTTTCTCATTTCTTCAAATTTGGCCTTTCTCCAGTTTAGAACCTCAGCCCGAGGACCAGATCTACCTTTATCCATGATCAAGTTGAAACTAATGATGTTATGATCACTGGAACCAAAGTTTTCCCCTACACACACTTCTGTCACCTGTCCTAACTCGTTTCCTAATGGGAGATCTAATATTGCATCCTCTCTAGTTGGTACCTCTATGTATTGATTTAGAAAACTTTCCTGAACACATTTTACAAACCCGAACCCATCTAGACCTTCAACAGTATGGGAATCCCAATCAATATGTTTGAATTAAGCATGTCATTTAGTTACTCTATCTCTGAACTTCACATCCACTAAGGCAATGAGCTGAAATGAACTTCACTGCCCAGCCAGCTAGAAGGTTTAACACTATCGGCAGGGATTAATTTTTGGATAGGTGTGATTAACCAGGGATTGACACAGGCTGGTGTTAAATTTGTGAGTTTTGCTTTGTGTGGTGATTTACGGTTTGGTGAAGACATTGATCTAGTAAACCACAGCACGTCTGGAGTGACTGGTGACTGGTCATTGACCGAGTAATGATATCAGTTTATTGCTGGATGTGTGGCATTGTTTGAGCCACCTGAAACATACAACTGTTTTACTGGTGGTGGAGGGGGGAGTAAGTTTCCTAGTTACAGCTAGGAAAGATCTCTTCTGATCACTGAATTCCCTCTAATGATATTTGTCCAGACATGTCAGTGCTCTGGGCCAAGCCCAGGCCCGATGCTTTTCGCTTTTTCCTCTCACTATTCATCTTTCTTATTCCTGCATTCCACATTTCTTTCTCTTCTTTGTGATTGAGTTGTATCGGTTCTCCCCTGTGCCTCTCTACCTCCTTGCTCAGTCCTAATAAATCCACTCAAGTCTAGGTCTGCGCAGGTATTGTTTGGGTTGTTAAGTAGGCCTCAACAAGATGTGACGTGGTTTCAGTTGGCACTGGATGATTGATTCAGAGATACCATGCTGAGTAGATATCTTCGAGCTGCACTGTCTAGCAACTCCTGATTTAACCCTAGCCTAATCACCAGACAATTTACAGCGACCAATTAACCTACCAACTGGTACATCTTTGGAATGTGGGAAGAATCCGGAACACCCAGAGGAAACATACGACCTCCTTACAGACTGTGATGGGAATTGAACCCAGGTCGTTGGTGTTGTGCTAAGCAGTAAGCTATGTCTTTTACTTGTAGCAGAGAGCCACATCATTTTCTGTCTGCTGAGGAGACACAGCGATAGTATGTGCAGCCCGTGGTTCCAAGCATTCTTAGCCACTTAAGTCTCTCCTGGAGCCCCACTGCAGTTACAGCCACTGACCCCACCATATCAACCTCAGCACTGGCCATTTGAGGGTTCTGCCTGACTCTCTCCTGGGGTTACAACCTTGCCTGTATTTCACTGGAGAAAGAACACACAATGTCCATGGACACAAGGGGGGACTTCTGGGATCACTGGGCACCTCAGGATTTCAAGTGTGTTCTGGATAGAGCTAATTGTGTTATAAACTGAAACTGTAAATAGTGTGTATCATGAAGTACTTTAATATTGTATTCCTGAGATAGCATAATCACGGAATAAGCTGCCTCTGGAAAAGGAAAAATAAAGCCATACCAAGCCCCCCCTGCCCCCACCAAACATGGAATAGCCAAATCCAAATTCAGCCCTTTGCTGCTGCTGGATTCTGATGTTTATGCGAAGCAAAGGTTTCTCAGAAGTCCAGAATGAGGCATAAAACCTATTGCTTACGGCCATTTTATAACAATTGTTATAAGAGCAAAGAAAAAAGAGGAACATTGAGAAAACAAAGAGAAAAGCAGGCTAAAAGGTAATGCGGTCTTCTCATACCAGACTAGAGATGAATAGATATTCTATTGATAACAGTTAACCAGATTCAAGTAACATGAAACCCACCACTGAAACCAAGATGCTTCCAGAAAAATATAAACATAACTGTACTTAGTTACTGGAAAATTCACTGAACAATTGCACAGATGATTATATAGAAATACCAGCGAGCATAGGAACATTGAACTACAAGAACAATAACTCCACAGGCCAATTGAACACTGCTTACTAAGCAGGCGTAATAATGTACTGCCACTGTCACGGATACACATCCCAAGAATACAAACGACCCATCTCAAAGAAATGAACAATACACTCAGTGGCCACTATATTAGGTACGCCTGTACACCTGCTTGTTGATGCAAATATCTAATTAGCCAATTATGTGGCTGCAACTCAATGCAGAAAAACAAGCCGACATGGGGTTCAGTTGTTATTCAGACCAAACACCAGAATAGGGGAGAAATAAGATCTAAGTGACGTTGATCCTGGAGTGATTGTTGGTGCCAGGCAGAGTAGGTTGAGTATCTCAGAAACTGAAGACCTCCTGGGATTTTCAAGCACAATAAGCCCCTAGAGTTTTCAGAGAACGGTGCAAAAGAAAGAAAAGAAACATCCAGTAAGCAGCATCTCTGTGGGTGAAAGTGCCTTGATAATGAGGGGCCTCAGAGGAGAATGGCCAGACTGGTTAAAGCTGACAGAAAGGTGACAGTAACTCAAATAACCATGTGTTGCAACAGTGGTGTGCAGAAGAGCATCTCTGAATTCACGACACATCGAACCTTGTAGTGGATGGGTTACAGCAGTAGAAGATCTTGAACGTACACTCAGCAGCCACTTTATTAGGTACAGGAGCATAGACATGTTTTAGGTGAAAGGAATCACACCAAACACCTTTTAATGAAAGTACAATTTTGATAGACTAACTAGAGCTTCCCTTTGACCTTCTATTCATTCTACCCATGCCACCACTGAGCAGAAACATCCATTTCTGTATTTTAGAGCCTTCTGCGTTCTTAAGTGATGATTGCAAATGAAGAATGAGAATGGTTATAAACTCCAGCTCAGATATAAATCAAAACATGATACCACAAAGGGCCCCAATATATAGCTCTTCTGCACATGTAATGCGCATCGTACTTTACCAGTCCTCTCGAGAACATTGTAACTGTTTGCACATGCATGGAATTATTTTGAAGCAATTACTATAACACTGCTATTTTGCACGCAAAGCACAAATGGAGCTGTTTTGAAGGCGGTGGGCAGAACATTGAGGTTAACGTCAGAACTCCCTGCTCATTTCTGAGCAGTGTCATGGGATTAAAAGAACTAAACAGACAGCTAAGTCATTAGGTTAATACCAATGAGCCAAATAATTCATTTGATTTATATATTTATTGAGTCAAGTCTCATCTTTGCTTGGTGTAGTTTGTAATCAGATGTGTTTAACTGGAGAATGTTTGAAACAATAAATTCCTCCATCTGGAATATTTTAGAATATTCAGTCGTCTTGATCAATACCTTTGTTTTCAGAATGAAATATGCTCTGTTGTGAAACAGTTATGACTGACAGAGAAAATTGAATAAGCCACTCTTCAGTTCAGACAAACACTTTGAACTGTTGAGATTTTGTCAACAATTCAACTCTGTAATAAGGTTTCCACATCAGTTGTAACTATTGCAGTTCATCCTGTATCAGGAATGCAAGAGAAAACCAAAGCATGTGTGGAAGATCAGACCATGGTTCCAGCTAATCAAGTAAAACGTTTTGAACATTCTAGTTCAGCTTGTAGGGGATTTCAATTCTAAATAATCATGAACAATTGTGCAAGGCAAATTAAAAATTTGAATTAAAGCCTTATGACGCAATGTCTTGAATAATCGTCATACGCTCTTTTACAGTGAGAGTGAGTGACTCTCTGGATGACAGCATGGAAAATTGGATTCTTTCTATGTTTATATGAATTTGTACTTTATTAAAGGGATTTTAACATCAACAATTATTTCCTTTTGAGAGTTTCCTATTATTACATCTTTAGTCATTCTTTATTACAGTCAGAGAACACTACAGCACAAAAACAGGCCCTAATCCATGCCAAGCTATTAAACTGCCTAATCCCATCATCCTGCTCCCAGACTATAGCCCTTCCATCCATGTACCTATACAAATTTCTTGAAAACGAACCTGCATCCACCACTTCCCTGGCAGCTCATTCCACATTCTCACCACCCTCTGAGTGACAAAGTTACCCCTTCATGTTCCTCTTAAACATTTCATCTTTCACCCTTAAGCCATGACCTCTAGCTCTGGTCTCATCCAAACGCAATGGATAAAGCAGGCCAGGCAGCACCTATGGAAAAGAGTACAGTCGATGTTTTGGGCAGAGACCCTTCAACGGACTCGGCACAAAATGTCGACTGTACTCTTTTCCATAGGTGCCTCCTGGCCTGCTGAGCTCCCCCAGCATTTTGTGGGTGTTGCTTGGATTTCTAGCACCTGCAGATTTTCTCTTGTTCGCAGTGGAAAAATCCTGCATGCTTGTACAGGGCCTATCAGCTGTGCCAACAGAGCTCTACGAATTAAATAAAAGTAGAGAAGGGATAAGCGGAGTGGCCTTTGTCGGGAGTAGGCCGGTGGTGAGAGTAGAAGCAACAGGCTTCGGCTGGGAAGAGATGTCGGCTCTGTGTAAAGCACCTGTAAGGTTTCCTTGTTTTCTTTTTCCCCTCTTACTGTACCATTTAAATGGCTGTGGTGTGCTCTTCGTGCTGGATGTTGGAGAACTGGGAGACCCAGAGTCTCCCGGGGAACCACATCTGCGTGAAGTGCATCTGGCTGCAGCTCACTTGAAAACTGTGTTAGGGCTCTGGAGCAACAACAGGATGACCTTTGGCTTCTGCGGGAGAGTGAGGATATAATTGATCAGAGTCACAGGGAAGTAGTCACCCCGAAGTTGCAGGAGGCGAGTATCTGAGTGACTGTCAGGAGAAATGGAAATAGGCAGTTAGAGCAGAGCACACCTGCGGCCATTCCCCTCAAAAACAAGTATACCACTTTGGATACTTTTGTGGGGGATGACCTCCTGGGAGAATGCCACAACGACCGGGTTACAGGCACTGAGCATGGGTCCGTGGTGCAGAAGGGAAAGAGAATGAAGAAGGGAGCGGTAGTGATAGGGGACTCAATAGTGAGGGGAACAGACAGGAGATTCTGTGGACATGAACGGGACACCTGGATGATATGTTGCCTCCTAGGTGCCAGGGTCAAGGGTGTCTCAGATCACGTTCACAACATTTTGGAGATGGAGGGGGAGCAGCCAGATGTCTTGATTCATATTGGGACCATGATATAGGAAGGAAAAGTAATGAGATCCTGAAAAGAAAATTTAAAGAGCTAGGTAGAAAGCTGAGAAGCAGGACCTTCCAAGTAGTAATTTCTGGATTGCTGCCTGTGCCACGTGCCAGTGAGGGTAGAAACAGGATGATTTGGCAGATAAATGTGTAGCTGAGAAGCTGGTGCAGGGGGCAGGGCTTCAGGTTCTTGGATCGTTGGGATCTTTTCTGGAGGAATTATGACCTGTTCAAAAGTGATGGGTTGCACCTGAGGGAGACCAATATTCTCGCGGGCAGGTTTGTTAGAGCTGTTGGGGAGGGTTTAAACTAATTTGACAGGGGGGTGTGAGCTGGAGTGAAGGCACTCAAGATAGGACAGATAGTAAAAAAGTAAAGATAGCGTGCAGTCAGACTGTCAGGAAGGGCGGGCAGGTGATGGGACTTATTTGCAGCCAACAGGCTGAGTATCAAAACATTAGGAATGCAGAATCAGAAAGGATAGCAAGTATGACACTAATGGACTAAATGAATCATTTTAAATGCTCAAATTTGGCCCAGTATCATCTTTCCTTGTCACTGTCCAGCAGTCATTTGTGATTTTCAGGTGACCACTGGCTACATTGTGCTGGCTGTCTGCCTGTCCAAACGCTGACAAGGCCCTAGAACTTTGAGGAGCCAACCTCATTTAAAGTTGGCATACCAGCTACACTGCCATGGCTCTGGGCCATTTGGATCCAAAACATCAGTGCCAGATTTCCATATTGAAAAAGGCTTTTGCCTGAAGTAACCTGGCATTTTAATGTAAAACTAGCTTTGTTATGCTTATTTACTGAATGATAGGTTCCAAACTGCCCTTTGAAAGTTAGGCCTACGTAACATTAAGACAATCTAAACCAAAGCTACATTTCATAACAATTCATATCTCATACTGTCACGATTAAATGCATCCATAAAATTGACCTTTTAACTTTTCATTGCATTCACTAGAAGTTTTCAGTTCAAATCTCACTCACCTCTAATGCCTGGACTTCAACAAGATGGGTCTTGTTTACTTGACCTCAGGTTCTTTTTAAGAACTAACCTTTGTGCCCAAGGAATAACTTGAACTTAAGGTCAATTTGTTCCTTGGGCACAAAGGATAGCTCTTAAAAAATTACTGCGGAGCTGCTTCATAGTGGGGGGAGATCTGACTTGAGTCAGCAGGTTATTTGTTCAAAAGCTGCTTCACAGCCTTGACCACAAATGCTGGGCTAATATGGCTAGTGCTGTACTGAGGCTGTCCCTGTTTTGGAGCTGCCTTCACTTTGATGAGATCCCCACAATTTTTCCCAAAGATTTCCTCACAGATATTTACCTCCTGATCCTTTGGCCACTGGCCCATAGTCTTTTGTGGGAACTTTCTGTGAACAACTAGCTGTGTTGTTTCCTACATTATTAAGAGACCATACGTCATTGGTTGTTAGTCTCTTTGAGATGTCCTGAAGTCACAGAGTACTATACAAACTTTTCCTTCTTTCCTCTCCACTTCCTTTACATTGCTTTGATTATGAAGGCCTGGTTAAGAGAGAAGATTTAACCTCCCTGCGTCCCCACATCTTGTTCATCTGTATAATTTTAAACAAATTGCTTGATTTTTCCCACATTTCATTCATTGCAAAAGAAAAATATTGGGGACCTTATCATTCATTATCATGTAAAGAGATAAATAATTTGCCTGAATATATAGAGGCATTCCCAGTCGGTAGTTTCTCTACAGTGTGTGAAGCATTTTGAATTGTAAAAGCGAAATAATCATTTGCAGATGGGTTAAACCTTGTACTCTTCTGGAATTCATCATCTGAAAGCCTTATATTTCAATAGATAGATTAATGTCATTAAGCATATGTGTCTTGCTTTTGGTATTCCATGTAATCTCTTTTGAATTTGGGATTTAAGGTCTTATTTATTATACTCAAACAGTGTAAGCTTTCTGCCAATGATTGTCTTATAATGGCACTCCACTCCTTCATTTGTACACCTACATTTTACTCATTGCTTGCAGAAATTTATGGCTGGGTTTGAGGATAAAGTTCGTAAATGTAGGTAAAATCAGTTATTTCCTGCGTATTCTATTCCTCCATGATTGTTAATTGTGCTTACATTTCTGCTGAACAATTCTTTTACTTTCATGGAAACGTTTACAATGTCACTTTTTACTTTGTTGAGCTGTTGACAATGAAACAGACAGATTTTACTTTCAAAAATATAACCAGCCAACAGAATGTTATCCTCAAATATCATGGCCATCACACAGTGCCAGTGATGCCATGTTATTCAATTATTTCACAATTTCAGATTCAAGATTGGTTATTGTCATTCTTCAGTTCATGAGTGTAAGAAGATTGAGCTGATTATTACTCTGGATCTTAATCTGAAGCAGCATAAAAACAAAATAAATATAAATATAAATATAAAAGCAATCCCATAAGAGCAATAAACAATTAACTTGAGTGTGGCTGTATATGCAAAAGATTAGCTTAAATAGGCAGACTGATCGTATGTACATAAAGTGGGATTTAGTGAGGGGGAGTGCTGGGGTGGGTTATTGGGTGGAGTTGTTGATGGCTGAAGGAAGCAACTGATTTTGAGTCTAGTGATCCTAGAATGGATGCAGCATATCCTCTTCCCTGATGGGAGTGAGACAAACTTTCCATGCGCGGGGTGTGTGGGATCCTTCATTACAATGGCCTTTTTCCGGCATCATTCTGTAGAAATATGTCCTTGATGGTGCGTAAGCTGGTGCTGGTGACGTGTTGAGCAGTATTAACTACCAGTTGTAGGGTCCCAGTGCACGCCGAGGAAAATCAAAGATCTATAAAAGACTTCAGCCTTATGAACCGAGAAATACAT
This sequence comes from Mobula birostris, assembly GCF_030028105.1. Lineage (NCBI taxonomy): Eukaryota > Metazoa > Chordata > Chondrichthyes > Myliobatiformes > Myliobatidae > Mobula > Mobula birostris. Next base: position 20,408,362 of record NC_092386.1, on the reverse strand, counting down.
TCTGTAGTGAAATTGCTGCTTGACTGTGTTGCTGAAGTATCTGTTCCGAATGACTTTTACTAAGAGAGTGCAACGTACTGTGGGGTGCTCCAGTATCTAATATCACCACAGACCAGTCAGTTAACATTGATCTGATCACCCTTGTGAGACAAGGAATGTTTCAGTACAACGGGAGTTTAGAAGGTAAACCATTTTATTCATAATATGATGACATATTAACAATGCCTGGCACTTGAAAATATCCCCTCAACAGTGTAAATGCATAACTTTGCTCTAATCAATGAAAATATATTTAATGATAAGCGTGGACCTTATTTATTTATCAAACAAACAACTGTCACTAAAAAGGTAATTAGGATTGCAGAGGTTGCAGTCACATTAGGACCAGAATCAATACCCTTGAGGCCCAAACTAATTTAGTTAGTGGACATTAAATAAATTAATAATGTTACTTTAAAAACAAAAAAAAAACACAAAATTAAATTGTCTAAAGTTCTCACGTACCTCCTTTACAGCCACAAGCGCTCAGTGAGTATTGATTTCTTAAACGTACCATCCAGACAAGAGAGAGCAGCAAATGGGAGTTGGACAAATTTGTTCAATGCATTTGTTACGTCGGACAGGCACTAAAGCATTTAATCAGGGATTGATGGAAAAGGTTCACTGGAAATTGCTTCAGTGGCAAGATTTTGGTGCTTGTTGACTCGTGCAAGTTTTGAAGAGAATACTTTTGGACATCATCAGCATAAAACCCATATGGATAGCCAGTATCATTATCAATTAATTGAGCATTAACTAATGTTTGCAGTTAAACAGAAAGCTAACATGTGGCCTGGAGATTCTATCAGTAAGGAGAAATAGGTTATACTAGGCAGTAATTCAAACCACCTACAGCTCACTGTGCTTGCTATAATATTAAAAGTCATTCAGTTTAAGTATTTGCTGAAAATATAACCTGTACAAATGACAAAAGACCCTCCAGAAATATCTTGATTATATTCCTTTCTGCACTATTGGATTAAACAGTTAAAGTTTTCAGGAAAAATAATCATTAAACTAAAAGTTTCACGATCACACATTTAGTACTAATAGAGTATTAGGTGCCATAACACAAATCAAATAGTATACATGCCAGAACTAATAACTATCATCATTTAATGGTTTTGGCTGAATACTGTACTGAACCAAAATGATGTATTTCTAAGACACAAGTTACATATTATACAGGAAATAAGTTTGTGCAACAGTTCATACAATACTTCAGAAATTGAAGGATTGATAAAGGACTTTACCTACATCATTGAATCACGGAACTGAATGGCACAGAAAGGGGCCTTTTGGCCATCTCTTCCATGCTAACCCTCATGTGTGCCTATGCAAATTCCATTTGCCTGCATTAGGCCCTTAAACTCTCCATGCCTTTTCTACCCAATTATCTTCTCAAAAGTCTTTAAACATTGTGATTCTATCTGCCCCCACCTTACCTTGCAGCTCTGTCCAGATGTTCACCACCTTCTGCGTGGAAAAAAAAACTATCACTATATTTACTGAGCAGCAAATGCTTGACCAGAAAGCTAGGCCCTAAATTTTCCACAGCTGTGATCCTGCAACCCACTGAGAAAGATATGGCAACAGAAGAAATAGCAGGAACAAAGTGAACATTCTTTCGTCTTTTGTCACAATATTACTGCTTCAATGAACATTCTGATTTTAATTCTAAAATTTACATCAAAGTTAAAAGAAATGTTATTTAAAGGTATCAACAAACAGACCTTCAAGATAAAGTATAAAATGCTTCATGAAGCTAAATTAATTGAGGACAATATTTAGAGCATTTAAATACTTAAATGTGGGAAAAAAAGATGAATGGTATTTCCGAGTATAAATTCATCCCAAGTCACTAGTGCTAAATTTGCTTAGGGTAGTTGGATAGAGTACATTGTGTTTCCTCTGCTATAAAATGAACTTAATAGAGACAAATTTGTTGCCACTGGTTGGGACATCGTAGTTGTCATTTATCTCAGAAATACAACTGACAGGGTTGTGAAATCAAAGGAAATAATGAAAAAAAATCTTTAAAATTTTGAAACATGTTAAAAACAGAATAGAGGCAATAAGTAAGTAATTGCACAAAAGGGACTGGGATTAAGATGTTTGTTTAAACTTCAAAGTACACTTATTATTAAAGTACATAAACTGCATGTCACCATACGCTTCCCCGAGATTCACAGGCATACAGCTTGGCATTTAACACCATCATCCCCTCTAAACTAATCAGTAAACTCCAATACCTGGGCTTCAATACCCCCTTATGTAATTGGATCCTGGATCTCTTCACTCGTAGACCCCAGTCAATTCGGATTGGGAAAAACATCTCCTCCACAATCTCTATCAATTCAGGAGCACCACAGGGATGTGTGTTTTGCATCCCCCCCCCCCACTCTACTTGCTTTACACATATGACTGTGTGGCTCAGTGCATCTCCAACACCAGATACAAGTTTACTGTGACACCTCTGTTGTGGGCCATATCACAGGGGGTGATGAATCAGTAAACAGGAGGGATATTGAAAAATTGGCTGAGTGGTGTAATAACAACCACCTCTCACTCAATGTCAATAAGACTAAGAAACTGAGTGTAAACTTCAGGAGAGGGAAACTAAAGGTCCATGAGCCAGTAATCATCGGAGGATCTGCAGTGGAGAGGGCCAGTAGCTTTAAATTCCTGCGTGTCACTATTTCAGAAGACCTGTCCTGGAACCATCATATAAACATAATTGTGAAGAAAGCACAACAGGGCCTCTACTTCTTCAGGAATCTGTGGAGGTTCAGCAAGTCATCGAAAACTTTGGCAAACTTCTGCAGATGTGTGGTGGGAAGTGTGTGCTGACTGTCTGCATTACAGCTTGGTATGGGAACACCAATGCCTTTGAGCGGAAAATCGTACAAAGGGTAGTGGATTCTGTCCAGTACATCACAGGTCAAGCCCTCCCAACCTTCAAACACATTTACATGAAACATTGCCTCAGAAAAGCAGCATCCATCATCAGACATACTTTCTTATCAGCATTTAGGACCTAACTCAGCTCGGTCCTAAACGGTTAACCCCAACACATCAGGATCTTTCATTGTGTACCCACACTGAAAAAGTACCTCATAGCTATAGCATTTTCATGATTTTGTGAGTGGTTGGAAGGATTAATAACAAAAATGGCTGAAGGCCTCAAAATCTTCTGGCAGCCACTGGAGAGTCAAGAGTGCCAGGGACCGGATGCATCAGATTTCATACTGCATCTTGAATCGTCACCGAACAAACATTTTCTACTTCAATTTTTTATGCAGCTGTCTTTAAAAGAAGTCTCCCCAGAAAATATTCCAGAGGTCTCTATTAGAAAACCACATTTCATTTTCACAATAGGTCTATCAATAGTTCTAAATTCAAAAACACAGTCAATCCCTTGGGAGAAAGCATCATAATCTTGAGCTTTGGGGGAAGAATTGAAAGAAAATGCGCTGGTAAACATTGTGAAAAATGGAATTTCAAGTGATATCAAAAGTGCATGATCTTGCTAAGAAAATCAATTCCCTCAAGGATGTTTCTAAAACTTGTGGATGGCAGCCTAAATGTTCCAGTGTCGATATAATAGTCCATGCGGTCTGCAACAAAATGACTCTTTAACAACCACAAGAAATATCATGTGTGTGCTTTAGAATTCTCACAAGTGAGTACACTGTCCTGCAGCTTATAGGTCCAGAGCTGAGTCAGCTGTGGAAAGAGGGAAACAGATATATGGAGGTACAGTAGTTGATTTCTAAATGGACTTTAGATATCTAATTATAGAACAGAGAATTCCAATTCAAAGTCATACTCATTGCCAGCATTTTGGCCAATGTTCATCACTTAAATCTTGAGGAGGATTATCAGCAACAATGATTCAGCAATTATTTGTTTCTGCCAAATCTTATGTTTGTTTTATGTCCAACATGGCTAACAGAGAACTGGGGTCAACAGCTGGTGTAAGCGTCTAGCCAGCGGGAACAACTGATGAAGCCTTATCACTCAAAGTATAATTGACAATGCTTCATCGTCGACTTGCCCGAAGCTTTTCCAGTTTTGTATGGCATGTGCAGTTTGGATGTATGACAGGCCTCTTTTCTCCACAATACATGAAAGACTAATCACTGCTCCAAACCCATAATTGGAAGAATCATAAGTCGGCTTCTACGTGGTTGGTAATTCATTAAAAATAGCTTGCTGCTGAGGCTTTTCTTGCATTGGCATTATACTAATCCTTAAACCACTGCACTGGTTTGCCTTTCTTAATGGTCGGTGAAGTAATGGCAACATTCTTTCTTAGCTAGTGAACAAGTCCTCATTGTACCAAAGGATGTACAGTTGAAATAGTTAATGATAGAAGGATCAGAACAAGACTGAGTTGTGGCCAAACCAATTTGGAAGAGGAGGTGGAAATAGACAGCTACGTTGAAAAACGAACGAAAAATTGGTGAGACTGAGTGGGGGAATTGACACTGTGTGGCACGCTTCTAAATAGCAGAGTTCCAAGTTGAAAAAAAGTACATTTAATCCCTTAATACGGAACCAGCAAAAATGAACTATCAAAAATCATGATAGTAAAATTAGCAATATTAACAAAGTTTGTGGAATTAACGAAATAAGAGTAATAAGCAGTCAAAATAATAACCAACCCCTCCTCAGTCTGGCTCCAATTAAGCTAACAAGGACAAAGGGTGAATTTGTGACAATATGACATTTACTTCTACTGCGTGACAAATCACCGTAACCCATAATAAAATGTGCAAGACAAAATACAATACATACAGACAGAAAATAGGTACGTAGCTCTTACAGACAGTGCAGGTGGCATGTCTGGAGCCACAAGGAGAAAATATTTGTTCTGCAAGATAGAATTTGAGTACTGGGATTTCCTAGAAGACCAGAAAAGCAAGGAAGGGATATTGGAAAGAGTGGGTGTGCATAGAATGGGGAATTATCCAGAGAAAATAGGCAATAAATTGCATAAAGTTTATCTTGATAATTTACTCCATGTGCACCATGTGAGAAGGAAGATGTTTCTGATTTGAGACCCTGAATGTGATCAAGAGAAGTAAATCAGTGTCATTATCAAGAACCATAATTAGGCAACATCTTTAAGTCCAGGCTCGACAGCATTTCCACAATATCTGAAAATTCTAGGATCACAGTGCAGTTGACACTAGCACCATTGGGAGAATCAGAGTATGAAAACCACAGACTTTTGCAATTTGCATAATGTTTGTAAGCAGGTTAAGTCAATTTGAATATTTCTTTTTATTTTAAAAAGGAAAACAATATGGAATATGAATTCAAAGATTCAAAGGTTCAAATGTCAAGTTTAATGTCAGAGAAATGTATACAATATACATCCTGAAATGCTTTTTCTTTGCAAAACATCCACAAAAACAGAAGTGCCCCAAAGAATGAACGACAGTTAAATGTGAGAACCCCAAAGTCCCCCCCCAGCTCCCCCCTTCTGCGCGTAAGCAGCAGCAAGCAACGATCCCCCCTCCCCCCACCAGCAAAAATAAACGCACATCAGTACAATCACCAAGCCCAGGCATGTGCTAAGTGATAGCAAAGACACAGACCTTGCAGTTACCCCAAAAGCTTTGTATTTCATCCCAATTCAACAACCCACAGGTTCTCTCTCTCCCTGGCAAGGAAGAGGGAGGTGTCCCCCATTTTCACAGCGAGCGGGAGACGTAACAACAACCCGCTGGTTTACAATCTTAAAAGTCCGTTTCAATGCTTTTTTCAAGCTCTGTCTCCGACGAATGCAAAGACCTCAGATCTTCGGCCCCACAGCAAAAGATTTTCCGGCCGTGACACTGACCCTTGATCCGTCCGTCTCCAGAGCCCCAAGATCTTAGGCTTCCAAACACGATCGAGATTTTCAAGCCAAACAGCAGCCAGTCGTGGAACCCCGAGAACGGGTCCCATTCCCGCAAAGAACCGAAGCCTGCGTGTAACTCCAGGTCAGGATCTTCAAAAGAACCCTGGAAGGAAAAAATAAAGATATTAAAGGTAGAAAGAGAGCTGTTTCTGAAGATGCAAGCAAAGGAGACGCCGTTAGGCGCCATCATTCCTCCTAGTTTATACGTTAAGGCTGTTACTTCTTTGAGAACTGTATCATCTGCTCTCTGAAATGCAACAGTGGTGAAAATTGGTTGGTTTATTATTATTGTCACATGTACCGTTGCATTCTGTTCATACTGATCAATTCGTTACAACAGTGGTGTGACGTAAAACAATAACAGTGTGCAGAATAAAGAGTTACCATCACAGGGAAAGGACAGTGCAGATAGCCAGTAAGGCTCAAGATCATAACAAGGTGGACTGTGTACTAGGAAATGGCTCAGAAGTCTTATAACAATGGGATAGAAGGTGTCAATGGGCCTAGTGCTGTATGCCTTCAGGTTTTGCTTGTTTTGCTGTTGTTGAGTTCTGTTTCCTTGTGTTCCGTGTTGTTCTGCTGAGCATTGTGGGCATACTACATTGGCGCTGGACTCTGTGGCAACACTCTTGGGCCGCTCCCACCACCACATCCTTAGCTTGTGCTAGCTGTTAACGCAAATGACGCACTTCACTGTATGTTTCAGTTGACAAGTGATAAATAAGTGGATCTGAAACTCCTGCACAGTGGGAGGGTAGAGAAGAGAGAATGTCTGCGGTAGGTCGGGTCTTTGATTACGCTGGCTGCTTTATCACGACAACAAAAACTGCAGTCAGTGTCGATGGAGCGAGGGCTGGTTTTGCCGATGTGCTGAACAATGTCCACCAATCTCAGCTGTTCCTTGCGGTCACACGCAGAATAAAATCACAAGACCATAAGATATAGGAGTAGAATTAGACCATTTGGCTCATTGAGTCTGCTCCACAATTTCAACATGGCTGATCCATTTCCCTCTCAGTCCCAATCTCCTGCCTTCTCGTTGTAACCCTTCAAGAACCTACCAACGTCTGCCTGAAGCATACCCAATGGCTTGGCATCCACACCCACCTATGGCAACAAATTCCGTAGATGCCCCACTCTCTGGCTAAAGAAGTTGCTCATCTCCATTCTAAATGGGCTTCCCACTATTCTGAGGCTGTGCCCTCTGGTCCTAGACTACCCTGCTATAAGAAACATCCTATCCACATCCACTCTGCCGATGCCTTTCAACATTAGGTAGGTTTCAATCAGATTTTTCTGAATCTCAGAGAGTAATTGCCATACCAAATGTGATGCATTCAAAAAGGATGTTCCTATGGTGCATTAATAAAATATTTTTGAGGGCCAAAGGTAAGTTCCATTAGGAGCTATTAATACAGAAGACACAGTTTGTTTTGAAATTCCTGTGCCTCAGCCACATTTGCTTGCATACTCTACAAAATCCTGGCTACACCACATTTGGAATACTGAGTTCACTCTGGTTATCTAATTATAGGAAGAATGCAGTAGAGAGGGTGCAGAGGAGATTTAGCAGGATGCTGACTGGATTAGAGAGCATGTCTAATGAGGATAGATCAAGTAAGCTAAGGCTTTTTTCCTTGGAGCAGAGGAAGATGTCAGATTATTTGATAGAGGAGTACTAGATGATAAGAAGCATAGATAGAGTGGACAGACAGAGACTTTTCCCAAGGGTGAAAATGGCTAATACAAGGAGGCATTAATCTTAAAGTGATTGGAAGAATGTATAGGGGATATCAGAGGTAGGTTTTTTACACAGGGAGTGGTGTGTTTGTGTGGGCACATGGCCAAGTGGTTAAGGCATGGGACTAGCGACCTGAAGGTCGTGAGTTCGAGCCCCAGCCGAGGGAACGTGTTGTGTCCTTGAGCAAGGCACTTAATCACACATTGTTCTGCGACGACACTGGTGCCAAGCTGTATGGGTCCTAATGCCCTTCCCTTGGACAACATTAGTGTCATGGAGAGGGGAGACTTGCAGCATGGGCAACTGCTGGTCTTCCATACAACCTTGCCCAGGCCTGCGCCCTGGAGAGTGAAGACTTTCCAGGCGCAGATCCATGGTCTTGCAAGACTACCGGATGCCTTTTATTTAAGGTCAGTACGTGGAATGCCCTGCCACAGGTGGTGGTAGAGGCATTAGGGGGAAATAAGAAACTCTTAGATAGGTACATGGATGATTGAAAAATGGAGGACTATGTAGGAGGAAGGGGTTGGATTGATCTGAGAGTGGGTTAAAAGGTCAGCACAACATAGTGAGCTCAAGGGTCTGTACTGCGCTGTAGTCTACTGCGTTCTGAGTTCTGTGAAGCTACATTTCTGCTGATAAGCAAAATCTGTGCTGCACCTCCGATGAAGCAGAAGTAAATCTCATGAAATTCCCAACCTTGAAGCTACACTGTGAATGAGAATTCTTGGGGCCCTATAACACTGTAGACTTTAATTTTTTAACTTCACTGTTTGATGGAATTAAGATCTGGTTATACCATAGATGCAGAGTTGCAGTTAGTGGAAGACTGTATCTAAATCAGAAAACGATCACATATAAAGCACATCTTATTTAGCCCACTCATTGCTCTCAGCAGAGTTACATGAGGTTGGAGATGAGATGGTGGGTAAACAGGGGGCCTTATGAGTCTGGTACAGAGTGAGTTGATGTCCTCGTGCTCTTGGAAATAAATGCAAACTTTAGTTCTGTCTTTTAGTAAATTAATACAGCCTGGTGTGTGAGCTGAAACCAGATGGTACTGCGTATAAACCCTTGAGGTTGCATTTAGTTTGACCCTCCTGATTGGAAATGAACAGGAGCTCTGTAGGAGATGTCTTGTCAGTGAACACTTGTTGATTCAGGCATGACAAATGACTTTCTTAGGAAGGCTGCCCTCTCCCTCACAATGAATTAGGATTGGCAAAACATAAACAATTTGAGATGTAATTTTATGGACTTTAAGCAGCAAATTCTTATTTGTAAATCTGCTGCTTTTTTCATCTTATGCACAGCAGTGTTGCTAAATGATTGTGTAGTTTTTCCCTTAGGACTTCCATCAGCCACTCATTCTTCCTTCTTTTTCTCATATAACAGTGATTGATTATCACACCTACAAATGAAACACCCACAGACACTATTATTCACTGTTCTGCCTTTCATAGTCTGCCCTGAGGCTGGCAGTCAGTCAGAATTGACCAGAATAAATTATAATGCAGTGGAGAGAATCTGTGATTCCATAGTTGAAGGAGTGGGAAATTGTGACTCTCCACCACAGTCAAAATTTCCCTTGGTGTTAAGGCAAATGGGCAAAAGAAAAAAGATGTCACCTTCCCATACCCAGACCAAGGAGCTCCCATTTACTCATGTAGATATAGAAGTTCTGAGATGACTAACAACTTTTGGAATTGTTGAGGTTGTACCTAATAGCCAAACCCAAATCATGGTTTAAGTAAAGCATGCAAGGGAGCCCAGATGTGTATCTTTCATTCCTCTTCACTTTCCACTCTAGAAGATAAGGGGACAGAACATCAGTAGCTGTTGACACAAAAACAACATATATTCACAAGAAGTGAAAACTGACTAAAGAATTGGCATAATTTTGTTTCTTACATTTTGTTTATCAAGGTAAGTGTAGTGAAAAACATTTGCACGTCAGTCTTTCCCAGCATGAATAACTCTATTGGTCAGATCTGAAGATAAACATCCATTATTCAAATCAAATTCTTCTTAGCGCCACATTAAAGAAGGCAAACAACATTGAAGACAAAGGTATTTGACCTATGTATATAATGAAAAATACAGAGAAGTGCATCATTTGTATCAAATTAAATTCAGCGAGGATCGTGCTGGGTAGTCCGCAAGTGTCACCATGCTCTCAGCACCAATATAGCATGCCCACAAATCACCAACACCAACTGTATGCCTTTAGAATTTTGGAGGAAAACTAGAGCCCCCTGAGGAAACCCATGTGGTCACAGGGAGAATGTACAAGCTGCTTATAGACAGCAGCAGGAATCCAACCTGATCTTATAGCTAATTAAAGACAGCAGCAGGAATTGAACCCAATCTTACAGCTAATTAAAGATAACAGCAGGAATCGAACCTGATCTTACAGCTAGCGCTGTAAAGCTATTATACTGATTGCTAGGCTACCCTGCCACCACCATGTTTGCTGTGTTATAAAACTAGCAAGTTAACTTCTGCGACTTTAAGTCACACCATGAACGTTTAAAAAATTTGGATTTACTAACTCTGATTATCTGTAAATCTGAAACAAAGAAAAGCCACTAAACTCATTATGTTGTTATAAATCCCACATTGGCTGATGAGCAAACTCATTGCAACTCCTGATTGGTGGAAAGAATATCAAACACCACATGGTAGAGATACACTCAGTGGCTACTTCATTAATGTTAATGCAAATATCTAATCAACCAATCATGTGTCAGCAATTCAATGCATAAAATCATGCAGACATGGTTAAGAGGTTCAGTTGTTGTTCAGACCAAACAGAATGAGGAAGAAATGTGATCTAAGTGACTTTAACTGTGGAATGATTGTTAAGGCTAAATGGGGTGGTTTGAGTATCTCAGAAACTGCTGATCTCCTGGGACTTTCATGTACAACAGTCTTTAAAATTTATACAGAATGGTGCGAAAAGTAGAAACAAAACATCCAGTGAATGGCAGTTCTGTGAGTGAGGATGCCTTGTTAATTAGAAAGGTCAGTAGACAAGGGCCAGACTGGTTTAAAACTAACAGGAAGGAGATATTAACTCAGATAACCATGCACTACAACAGTGGTGTGCAGAAGAGCATATCTGAATGCACATCATGTCAAACCTTGAAACAAATGGGCTACAGCAGCTGAACACCATGAGCATACAGAAATACACTCAGCATTTGATATTTAAAATGTAATTAATATTTTGTGAAGAAATATAATGCCACCGAACACCTATTTGATACAAACCCTATAAGTTCCTTCACTTAATGCTATCCCCTTTGTATAGTTAGAGAAATATCAAATTATGCTGCTTTGATTTCAAATAATTTAAGCCAGGGGTGGCCAACCTTTTACATTCCATGCGTCAATTTTTTCACTCACGAGTTCAGATGCGCCATACAACTCTTGTACCCCCATTCAATTCTTGTAAAAATATGTTAATATAGAACTTGTATGTGAAAAAAATCGCATCTGAACATGTGCATGAAAAAATTGATGCATGGAATGTAAAAGGTTGGCCACCCCTGATTTAAGCAATTAAAATGCACTTTGTTTTTACTTGAAGCTGCATAAATACTTGATTCAAGTGCTTTGGAAATAATATTTAGAAAAAAAGCTGACATTTACAATGCATGGTGGCAAGCTGCCCAAATTGTTAGTGTTTCCAGAAGTAGATTTTAAAATAATAACGTCACATATGCGACCCAGAAGATACATCTGGCCAAAATGGTGTCATCTTCGTTAATGCTTCATTTCAAATCAATTAAATTCTAATACTAATGGTTGATAATAAGCACAGTTCAAATTAGTTCCAGGAGTTTCATTTTCAATCTTCGACTTTGTAATAGAATTAATAGCCTGAGAACTTCTCTGTTTAAATAATCAATAGTTACAGAGCAAGATGTCACTGTCTGAGGAATGAGGAAAGATATAATGGAAAAGCCCTCTAATGTTCCAACTGAGCTAAAGTCAGGAAAGCCTTGTACTGCTTTCATAATACCCAAAAAGAAAATCAATTGCTCAGCACTATCCTTTATTGTATTAACCATAAGAAAAGTTATTAGAAAACGTTCCATATTAAGGTTACAGCAAGTTCACTCCACTCTCAAAATGGTAGTTTTGGGAAACCATTTTCTAGGAAATATTGTTAGCATGTAACCTTTGCCATTATTGATATAAGATGTAAATAACTAGATGACTTTTAAGTCTTTAATTTCTTTACTTAATGAATTTACGTGCTCATTGGATATGATAATCTGAAAACCCACTTAAGTGCATTGAGTTAATACAGCAGAATCATTACCCTTGTGAACTTATCACTGGTACTTTTTGTTCGTCCTTAGCAGTGTAGGGTCACACCACAGGGTTTACCCTCCAGCTTTCCCGCTATTTGCCCTTGTTTTTGAACCAGAAGCTGTCAGCAACTGTTTACGTCTTCGTATTTACAGCTTTATGCCTTTGTCCTTATCACATAAATTCTAATTCGTACAGATATTTTGAATATTTACATTCCTGACTTGCCCTTCTCTCATTATTAATGCTTTTTCCAGATTCAAAAGGACAGATAAGCTTGGAGAATAAAACCGGCTCTCATGAGTGCTCATTTGCTTTTTGAACTTTGGCATTTTCATTTATCACCATATGGTTTTACTTTGACATTATATGCCGCTAATGATGATAAACCAATTATCCAGCTTCGTCGACCGAGCCTTGGAGACATCTGGAGCATTGGTCAATGCCTTCTGAATCTCTAATGGAAACAATAACGAGGGAAATCTTCAGATCTTTCCTTCTTCCTTAATTATTCATTTGTATAACCTCCTATATATTTTCCTGAATCATCCTTGCCATAATGTAATAACTCAAAGTTGTTTTAGTAATTCCTCAGAACTCTTAGTTTATTATAAAGTTACTACCACACAAAACTTGAAAAAATTCCCTTTCAAAACATATGGTTGAGTATAGTATGTTACCTGCAGCTGCTAAACTTTATTTTGGTTATTGAAAATTAAGTAGACTTTGCTGCTATATTATTTTCAATAAGGTCTTTAATTACCATTTCTTCTCACTATTACAGTAAAGATTTCCTTTACAAAAGTTATCATTATTTGTCACACGTACATCGAAACATTGGACCATAAGGTGAAATGTATTGTATACGTCAATAACCAACACAGTCCTAAATATGCTGGGGTAGCCCACACGTGTCACCATGATTATGGCACCAACATAGCATACCCAAGCCTTACTAAACCTAACAGTAAGCTTTTGGAATGTGGGAGGAAACCAGAGCACCCAGAGGAAACCCACGCAGCTACAGGCAGAATGGACAAACTCCTTACAGCCAGCGGCAGGAATTGAACTCTCATGTTACAGCTGGCACTGTAAAGCGCTATGCTACAATGCCGCCCTTTTAGCTTGTGTTTATCACAAGTGAAGAAGCTGCCATCTCATGATTTAATTGAATCAATGTCTACTAACTCACTTTTTAAATTTAGCTTCAAAGACCTGATAATTTTCCACCATTTGATTTGCCCTACACCTCCCTCCATAGATCAATTTTACTTCCCTGTATTTTTAGAAGTTAGAAACAAACTGAAATATAATATTATTTTTGGCTGAGCACTTTCAACATAAATTGGCTAACAAAGTCAACCTAGGTGTTACCAACCAAATATTACAGACACAGATTGAGCAAGACATTAGGTCATTATGGGTCAATGACCTCAAGCATTTGTTTCAATAATTAGTAATGTATTTAACAACAAAAATGAAACGTTGGCAAAAATGACCTTATGACAGTGCACTGTGTTTCTTTGTAATTAATATATGATTTATGTTAACTTTTATGCTTCTGCTCTTCAAATGAATCATTGCATTTATTTTTTAACTAAAGTTTATGTTCTATCGTATTCTATTCACATTTACTCTGTTATAAGTTAACTTTGAAGCAGAAAACTTTGCAGATGTTTTATCATCTAAACCATATACAGTAAAGTTCCAATAAAATTTTCAATTTCCATTAAAGGAAGCATCTGTGAACACATTTATACAATTTGAAAAATAAGGAATGGGTGTAGAATTATGCCAGTAACCAATATCCATCAGACCGATGAGTCTTAAAAAAAATAAAGAATAGATGCACTCAGCTTGCCAATTTTTATGGTTAAAAGGATAGCATATTTCTCATCGAGAAATGTATATTAGACTTGAGTGGCAATCAATCATGATCCATTTCATTTCTACTGTTTGTAGTAAAAAGCCTGAAGTGCTTGAATCTATAACTCAGCTGTCATAATCTTTCAGCAAAGCCATTGACCTTCCTTTGAAATCTCTGTCAGGCAACAAAGAATGGCGTTTGAACCCCAGTAAATCATAGCAAGCCAAAATGCACAACCATTATTAGCATTCATCAGTCACACCTTTAAACACAGCAAGGCTCTCATTTTGAAATATTCACATACCGAAAAGTTCTGTTCGTTATGTCCTGATAGCAATACATGACAAGAGCCCACAATATTGTTTAATTACATTGGTTATTGGCAGACAATTAACTGGCTTTAGCAGTATATTTGCTACTAAATATGCAAGGAAGTAAAGATACAGCAACATAAGGTCAAAAGCTGCTGTTTAAAGTTGAACTTCATTTCTTGAGAACAAATTAAATTAGACACTAGTGTTTAAAAGGAACATAATAAAGCTGAAATTAAAAACAGGCAAGACAATGTTAATTAGTAAGGAAACACTCAGCTGAGCCTATGGCCTTTGAGAAATTTAACTACTTTCTCTTACAGTGTAAATCGTCCTTACTGAAATGTTAGCATAACTCAGCAGTTAATTCGGCCTGCCAGGAAACAATGTAGTTTCACTTTAACAATGTAGAATAGATATGTACATCCAAATAATTCCAGATGATCATATAACTCTTGCCACTCTGTATTGCTAACAGGTTATGAGGTGTTCTCAAAGGAAACACTTATCTGTTTGGACAGTGTGAGGAGAGACAGAGTTTGGTTCAATGACCTTTCATTAGGGCTGGGAAAAGGTAGCAACTGATAAATGTTTAAATGATTAGGGAGTTGTCTATCCCAGCATGTGAAGACAGACTCCGGCGGATTGAGCGGACGAGACCAATGGAAGGTCCAATGGTCAAGAAGGCGGTCTCTGCAAGCGTCGTGGAGCGTGTAGAGCAGGACAAGACACAGAAGATGTCCTGGTCATCCACTGCGCCTAGCCCCATCTCCAGCCGTCTAGACTCTGTCTTGCCACTGGACCCAGATGGGAATTGGAAAGAGAGAGTGAGGCTGACGCTGCGCAACTCTCCCTCACTTAAATCCAAATCACGCGCTAGTCTCGACACCATCATTATGGTGTCGAGGTCCTCATCGACGTCAACGATGGACGAACAATCCCAAATGATTAGAACAAAAAGAGATGGTTTAGGGATTAAAAGAAGTTGACAATTGGTTAGAAGTCAGGGGACACAGTAACAGGTTCGGTGATGGTCGAAAGCAAATCCCTTTCTCATCCTTTTTCAATTTGCACCATCTTCCGTTTTGTCCCATAATCTCCCCCACTCCACCACATCACAGGTCTTCTGGTTCATTCTATCCTCCTAGTACCCTATCCTCACAACATAGAATGTATTTAGTCATTAATGTTTCCCAGTTCTGATCAAAGTCAACAAGCTGAAACATTAACTCCTTTTCCCTCTCTGCTGATATCATCTGATTTTTCTAATACATTTTTAGTTTTGTTTACATTTTTGAATGAAGTTCCTCTTTTCCCCTTGTTTGTGATGTACTAAGAAATAACATCATATTTTTCATCCCTGAGCCCTTCTAAAGCCTTCATCTTTAATGTATTTATAGTGAGTGATGGGGTAGGGATACATCTCCACTAAAGGAGGTGTAAGGGACTCCTTCCCTTGGCTGGCCTGCAGGTCAACTTTGGACAAGGTATAGCACCTGCTTACACACACCCCCACCCCCCCACCCGATTAGGGTTAGGTGAAGCCATGGGAGCAGGTGGTGCATGGTCGTATGAGCAGCTGGTGCAAATCACAAGTCCTGGTTACGTGACCACCCACTGATACAAGGCAGACAATCTCTGAAGGGTATCGATAATGGCTGGGGATCACCCGTCTTGTAAAGACACTGCCCAGAAGCGTGCAATGGCAAACCACTTCTGAAGGAAAATTTGCCAAGAACAATCATGGTCATAGAAAGACCATGATTGCCCACGTCATACGACATGGCACGTAGCAAACCAATAGTCTTCCAAACAAATATCCTTCTTCCACAATATGTTTATATAAATATCAAAAGTAATAGATCATAACTGATTATATTTAAGTGTTTGTTTGTGCTCCAAGAAAGCCCACATTCTCCAAATTGATCAGAGATGCTGAGGAATTAAATAGTATTATCTTTGCACATGCCATCTGCTAACTTGTTTAACTTCAACAAAATCATTTTGCTCAAAGGAGAAGCAATCCCTTCCTTTTGGCACTGCCCACCAAAGGTTTGCAAGATTGAGTAAAAATAGAGTCAAAAACATACCTGATTTTTATTCAAAACTTATTGTTGAAGTTGATGCTGCTCTTAGTGAAGATACCTTGTCAAGAGTATTACTAGCTGATATCACTGAAATAAGTCTGCTTATGTGGAATCTTGTCTGCATTGTT
This sequence comes from Mobula birostris, assembly GCF_030028105.1. Classification (NCBI taxonomy): domain Eukaryota; kingdom Metazoa; phylum Chordata; class Chondrichthyes; order Myliobatiformes; family Myliobatidae; genus Mobula; species Mobula birostris. The sequence continues at coordinate 20,391,958 of NC_092386.1, read as the reverse complement.
CAGAGAAACCTGCCAAAGGGTCCTCTGAAAAATAAAGATGCTATTTATAACACAGTTTTGGATATATAAGAGAATAGGACCACTCATTAAAAATAATTGTTCCCATTGTTACCTTCATCATGAAAATGTGATTTGATATGCTTCATTGACAGCACCATTGCACAGTTCAACACAGGTAAAAAGAGGCTATAGTGGTAAACGGTCTTTCATCTCACTGTGAATTTACACAAGACTGACAGCTAAATAACAGAATCCTAATGCAATTGATACACAGCCATTAAGGAATTACTCTGAGGCATGGAAACTGAACTTTGAATACCAATATGTTTTTTTTCTGTAACATCAGGCTAAATTGGATGTTAGGCACATTGCACTTACATAACTGAGCTATGTAGCTATATTTGGTCCCATAACTGCCTTTTAGTGACAATCTTAGCAGTTTACTTTTATGTTATTATAAGTATTTTGATGTATATAATGGATATTTCGCAAAGGTTCATAAGTACCTCGAGGGAATGTAAATAAGTAACAAACTCATCTTCACGAATGAAATAATTTGTTTTAGTAAATGGTATAAAATTTAAATTGTTAATCAATGCAAATGTATGGCAATAAGTTGTAATGTTTTAGCATCCAAATCAAAAGCACAGGTATAATGCTTGCAGCTTTAATTCTATTGGATACATAACAGATGTAAAACAAAACTGCACAGATGATAAAAATGCTCATCCCAAATACAAAAGAAATGTATCTTTCATTCTCAGAAGAGACAAAAGATGCCAATTAATTAATACCAAATTATCAATGGCTCTAAAGAAATCAATTCTTGTACATTAGGCTATGTTCTAATGGAAATTTGCAATATTCATTATGAGACTGATACCTCACAAATCATGAGTGACAATGTTGTGGAAAGACAAGCAGAACTAATTTCCCATCTTGTCATTCTATCAAAAGTTGGGAAATCAGCAGATTGCAGCCCAGAAATTCCATTCTTTGTATCTGTAATAGCTTCCTGTTTGCATTCCACCTGCCATGGCATTTTAGCCTTGAGAAGGGTGTGAGCTTGAGTGTTTTTGTTGGAGGGTGATTCCTGGGGGCAGGCAATGTTCCCTCCAAGGTGCGTGTGTCTGTATGTATGCACACACCTTTTGCTACCAGTGCACAAAGGAATTTAAACTTCACACAAGGGGTTGTCACCCTCTACCTCATTGGCATGTTAAGTATATTTCACGATTATACACAACCACATTTCCTTTACCAGTTTCTGATGTGGACAGTGTTGACAACGTGGAGTTTGTGATGATTTGTCTTCAGACTTTAGAACTGGCTTATTTATTCTGTTTTTATTGAAGAACTTATTTAATGCACACATGTTGATGTCACTGGTCAAAAATTGCACTGCGCAAGATTTTTGCGCACACTGGTCATTAAAATTTAGAGGGAACACTGGGGGCAGGTGGCCTGTTTAAAACTATATGTGGTCCAGGAAGCCATCTCCGATCTGTCGATCTCAATGTTCAATGCAAGCTTTTGTGTTGACTATAAAGTGAGAGGGAGGTTGTATGTGATATAAGCAAATTGATATATTAGAACAGCGTTTCAACTTTTAATGACATATTCTTGTATTTCCCGTGCTCCCGGAAGCTTAGTATTAAAATAAGGTGAGAGCCCAATGAGAATTGCAGGATGATTGGACTTCTCCAACTGCCTCACTCTTTCTTTCCATTGGCATCGAGCATGAGAAATACAAGAATATGTCATTAAAAGTTGAAACGCTGTTCTAATACAGTATATCAATTTGCTTATTATCATCCCTGTTGTCTACCTATCAGTGAGGCCCATGCACATGAACATTGAAATGTACGCACATTCTGAGATAGATTTTAAACTTTGGACAACAAGCAAGGAAGTGTGCCATTCTTCAATCATTCCTCTGGTAGGGGCAATGTCACAGTTGGCAGAGGCTCAGCCTCTTTTGATACTAATGAATTCTGCATAGGTGGAGTGTGGAGAGGAGAGGCAAGTTTGAACAGTACAATCCCAGGCTGGTAAATATAGAACAGTACAGGACCTTCGGCCCACTATCTAGTGCCGGCCATTTAGCCCACTCCACAATCAATCTAACACTTCTCTCTCACATAGCCCACCATTTTTCATTCATACTTGTGCCGATCCAAGAACTTCTTATTGTCCTTAACGTTATATAATATTAATTGGTCTTCCAAGCATTGTGGGTATGCTAGGCTGGCACAGGAGTGAGTGGCAACACTTGCAGGCTACAGCCAGCACACCCTTTGGTATGTTGGTTGTTAACACAAACAACGCATTTCAATTTATGTTTTGCTGAACACTCAGACCCCGCATAATGCTGATTCGTTACAACACAGTTTTTCTATTCTTTACTGAAATTTTTTAAAATGGCAAAAATTCATTCCAAAGAACACATAGAACTTCTCGAGTGACCGCCATTACCATAGACATTCAACTGGCCAATGCAAGCGCTTTACATACGCTCTGAGCCACTCACACCCAATCATGTATTAGTTCACGCTTTGCCTTCCCCATGTGTATAAATGTTTTTGCTCCCTCGCCAACTTATTCCATTCTTTTCACCTATAATGTCTGGAAAATGGCCTGTACCTTCCAGTGAGAGTAGTACATCGAAGAAGTTTAGGAAAAGCATCAGCATGGACGTGAAACGGCAAGTGATACGGCGTTTGGAAACTGGTGAGTGTCAGCTTTATGTTGGCACCTCTTTGAAATTGGCTACATTGACGATCAGAACAATGATAAAAAAATTCAGACAAGATAAAAGCTTCTGCAACGACGACCTCAAAGTTATCGTCAACGAAGGTGACTTGTTCAAGGAGCTATTGCTTGAAAAGATGGAAAATAGACTAAATATATGGGTGGATGACCAAACACAAGGAAACATGCCCCTAAGCCAACTGATAATAATGGAAAAGGCAAGAAGCATCTTCAATCATATTCAGGAAGAAGAAGAAGATACGTCGGTAACATTCACAGCCAACAGAGGTTGGTTTGATAGATTTAAATAGCCCAGTAACCTCCATAGCATACGTATCTCTGGTGAAGTGGCCCATGCAGACAGCAAGGCAGCCCAGGATTTTCCGGCAACACTGAAGGCCATAATTGAAAAGGGCAATTATCCTCCCTAGCTTGTCTTCAATGTGAAAGCAATGGGTCTATTTCGGAAAAGAATGCCTTCTCATACTTTCATCTCTCAAGAAGAGAAACATGCACCTGAGAAACCTCCAAAAAACGTATCCTCAGCATTAAGTGGGGTCTGAGTATACATACGATAAATGTAATTGAATCTTAAACCTTCATTCTTGTGTCTTGTATCTTGTATCTGCCTCTGCTACCACCCCTGGCCGCGCATGCACCACTCTCTGTAAAATATCCTACTCTGACATCCCTCCTATACTTTCTGCCAATCAGCTTAAAATTATATCCTCTCATGTTATCCATTTCTGCTCTGGGTAAAAGGTGTTGGCTGTCCACTCTATCAATGCCTCTTATCATTTTATACATCATTATCAAGTCGCCTCATGTTCCCTTTCGCTCCAAAGGGAAAAGCCCTAGCTGCCTCAACCTTTCCTCATATAACACATTCTATAATTCAGGCAGCAGCCTGGTAAACCTCCTCTGCACCCTCTCTAGAGCTTCCACATGCTTCCTACAATGAGGTGACAAAACTGGAACAGTACTTTAAATGTGGTATAACCAGAGTTTTATGGAGCTACAACATTACCTAGCTCTTGAACTCAATACGCTAACTAATGAACATCATGCCTTCTTAACCACCCCATCAACTAGCATGAAAACTTTGGGGGATCTATGGATGTGGAGCCCAAAATCCCTTTGTTTCTCCACACCACTAAGAATCCTGCCATTAACCCTGTACTCTGCCTTCATTTGTCTTTTCAAACATGTATCTTCACTCTTCTCTGGATTGGACTCCTCTACAAATAAAGACAATAATCTTATTGACCCAGGAAGGGTATCCCTACTCCCTGTAACTCCATAAAAACGCAAATTTCCTGAAGAAGCAGTCCCTACACACATGGGTAGCTGAATGGCACCAGATATGTTGTACAGTCTTCCCCTGAGCCCCTTCAAACTGCACACAGCAGTGTGACCTGAATCCAATTTGCCTGCTAATGCAAGTACTATAGACAGCCAGGATAAAACAACTTGCAATCTCCTAGGGGTGGAATTAAATTTAACCTCTTTGTCTATATATCTATACAGAGCTTTTGTCTGAGTCTTTTTTCTCGATGTCTGATGCTCTCCAGCTGACTCTCTCTGTATGTTTCTAGTTCTACTTATCTATCTTTTTCTCATTTTCCCTGACTCTCACGTTCACTTACACTGTGCGTGCCACAGAATAATCTTATCACGTGCACATTATATCTTATGTGGTGCTGGGTGGCAGGGATCGCATTATTTGCTGAAGGCTCCCTAGTGATTCTGTCACTGTGGGGTGTTTGCATCACCTGGCAACCTGAAACAGAGGCAAACTATGTTAACAATGAAAAGAGCTGGTTATTGACTTCAGACAGTGGGTAGAGAGGAGGTGCACGTGCTCCTGTCTTTATCAGTGATGCTAAGATTGAGAGGGTTGTGAGATTCAAGTTCCTGAGAGTGAACATCACTAACAGTCTGAACTGTTCCAACTATATTAGTGTCACAGCCAAGAAAGCTCACCAATGCCTCTGCTTCCTCAGGAGGCTAAGACATTCAGCATGTCCCTGTTGGCTTACCAATTCTTCCTAATGCACCACAAAATACATTCTATCTGGATACATAACGACTTGGTATGGCAACTGTTCGGCACAGGATCGCAAGAAACCGCGGAAAGATGTGGACACAGCTCAGCACAGGACCTAGTATCCAATCCCTGGACTCTTCCTATACTTCTCACTGCCTCTGTAAAGCAGCCAGCATAGTCAAAGACCCCAACCACCCCACACATACTGTCTTCTCCTTTCTCCCATCGGGCAGGAGTTACAAAAGCCCAAAAGCACATACCACCAACCTCAAGGATAGCTTCTATCCCACCGTTACCAGACACTAGAGTGGACCTCTTATACAATAAGAAGGGCTGTTGGCCTCACAATGTATCTCGTTATGTTCTTGCACTTTGTTGTTTTCCTGCACTGCCCTTTTAGCTCAATGCACTGTGATGATTTGAACTGCATGGACAGTTTCAATCAAGCTTTTCACTGTATCTTGGTACATGTGACAATAATAAACCAATGCCAATGCCATTACCAACTAGCAGCAGACTTTCCAGTAAGAGGATTGTCACAACACTATGCCTTTCCACAAACCGGTCTGCCTAATATTAGCCTCTAGTGTCAATAAGGCAAGATGAAATTAATGCTCACTCGGAGAGAAAGTTTAATAAAGTCAGCCAATACAGATTTGTAAAAATATATGTTGCACTTGGCAAGTCCAATGAAACTGTATGGAATATGTGTTAAGAAAAAGGTTCATATCATGTTGTCCACATAAAAGTTGTAAGCTCATTGATAAATTTAAGACATCTGGCACTAATGGGAAAGTGGTTAAAGGACATACAACAGAAACAAGTTGTTGAAAGATGCCTTTCCGTCTGAAAGGAGAAAACTATCCTGAGGTCAATACTGAACAACTGTTTTCCAGAATATGCACATGAACAGGAAGTAGCTGAAGAATCGTTAGGCCGAGGTAACCCAGCAAGATCAAAGAAACCAATAAAGTCTCAGCTTGTCTCATCATGTCTGGTCCGGACAAAGATATTGACTTTCCTTTTCCATGCATTTGAGGTAAAATTTATGTTAAATTACTTTATTTTAGCCATTCATTACTAACAATCATTGAACTTCTTTTTGCTGAGCTAGTTTGAGGCCGTGTGGATAATTAATTTACCACAGAAGAGCTATGTCCAAAAGTATAATTGTTGCCTGTGGCAGCGAATGAGGAGAGATAGAAATTGTGCTGCTTTCTTCGAGCAAGATCACAAGACAATTAATGCCCATGAGGTAGAAATGAACAGAAGAGTGAGGAATTCAAAATAAAAACAGGCAACACTGATCTCTCAGCACATGTGGCAGCATCCGTGTAAAAAGGAACAAAGATGATGTTTCAAGTCAAAGTCCCTTCATCAGAGCACAGTCTGACAAAAAAATATTTTGAGTCTAAGTTAGTAATGGGTTAGGTATATTTGCGTTAAAGGGTTAATAGATTAGTTTTTGATTCTTGTGGGTATTGAATGTTAGTGGGACATCAAGCTAATGCTACTTACGTTCTGAATGGTATGGGCTTTAACTGGATTAGTAATCCAGAAAGTGATCCCAGAGAATTCAGATTTCACTATGACAGCTAGGAAACTTAAATCCAGACAATTATGTAAATAAATTAAAAGTGCAGAGTTCAAAGTAAATTTATTATCAAGGTACATATATGTCACCATATAAATACTACCCAGTGATTCATTTTCTTACAGGCATTCATAAATGTTCGTACATCAATGTATTGAGTACAGGAGATGGGATGTTATGTTGAAGCTGTATGAGACTTTGGTATGGCCTAATTTGGAGTATTGTGTGCAGTTTTGGGCACCTACAGTGGTGCTAGAAGGTTTGTGAACCCTATAGAATGTTCTCTATTTCTGCATAAGTATGACCTAAAACATGAATAGATCTTCACGTAAGTTCTAAAACTAGGTAAAGAGAATCCAGTTAAATAAATAACACAAATAACATTATACGTGTTCATTTATTTATTGAGAAGAATTATCTAATATTACAATGAAAGCACATGGATCAGGGTGAAAGGTGAAAATTTTAAGGGGAACATGGGGGAAAACTTCTGTGCTCAGAAAGTCAAGAGAGTGTGGAATGAGCTGTCAGCGCAAGTGGTGCATACAAGCTCGATTTCAATGTTTAAGACAAATTTGATAGTACATTGATAGTAGGGGTGTGGAGGGCTATGGTCCCAGTACAGGTTGAGTAGGCAGTTTAAATGGTTTAGGCATGGACTAGATGGTCTGAAGAGACTGTTTCTGTGCTGTACTTCTCTATGACTCTGTCACTGTATCCACAGCAGAACAAAGAAATACAACAGAATCAAGGACAGACTATCAATGTGAGAAAGAAAGAAAGAATACGGTCTTCAATTATCTGTTGCCTTGTTGTGTTAAGTATCCATTCTTTCCTGTTTTGTGACCCCCTCATAGCTTGTTATTTTGCAATTTATTATAAAGGTGATTGCTCACTACTAATTTTTCTCCACTGCTCTGTATTTGGGTCAAGCGTCCTGACAGGATGAGTGAACTAGTGATTCACCCAGCAGAGTTTGCTTGCCTAAAGGGAGATGTCTGGCGACACAAGTACACAATTCAGAAGAAGCAAGAAACCATTGACCATTTGCTCACCACTGTCAAACAACTCTCCGTCTCGTTAAAGCAACCCCACACCAGTCAACCACCTCCCTCGAAGCCCTGGATGGTGCCTGAATGCTTCAGTAAGTCCTCAAACTGATCACGCCAGTGCATTATGCACTTCAAGCTGCAGCCATCTCTGTATTCCATAGACCGAGCCAAGATTGCCTTTGTCATCTCTTTCTTCACTAGATGAGCTATGACCTAGACTGCCACTAACTTGAACAATAAAACCGCGACCTCCAATAAGTATGAGGATTTCACTGCTGAGATGTGCTGGATTTTCGATCATCCAGGAAGGGGAAGGGAGGCTATGGATCAGGTACTTTGCCTGTGTCAAGGGTCACACTCAATACTGGATTATACTGCAGAATTCAGTACCCCAGCAGCGGAGTGCAGCTGGAATGTGGAAGCACTGCTGGCCTATTACCATCACAGCCTCTGAAGTACTTGAAAGAAGAGGTGTCTTTGGATTGGAGACTCATCACTCTGGCATTCTGGTTGGAGACTCATCACTCTGGCATTCTGTGTTGACAAGCATCTTATAGAATGACCCTACAGATCACCAGCCAGAACCCCAGAAGCATTTCAGGCTCCTGGACCCTCATCATTAACATCTTTAGAACCCATGCAGTTAGGGAGAGCTCGCTTAACATCCCTTTCCCTGCCAAGAACCTGAGCATCAGTGGAGAAACAACTTGTGCACTTCAGTGGATCAGGCGATCAGCCATGCCCACTGCGTCCAGGAAAATGGCACCATCAGATAGAGATGAGAGGCATTCCATCTGGATGGCTCCCCCGGGTCCCTTGTTCCAGCACCATAGCCCAACTCACTGTCCCTGTCCGCCTCCACACCCCAACAGCTCTACGCACACAGGAGGCTCTGGTGGATCCCAGCGCAGTAGGCAACTTTCTGTGTGTGCAATTTGGACTCCCTAACTAATCTATCATGCACTCCTTCTGCATCGTAGCCTTTGACTCACGTCCCTTGGATCTGGAATGGTCAGAGCCGGGACACAGCTTGTGCGCATGATAATCACAGAGAGCCATGTGTCCATCCAATTCCTCCGTATCAGCTCATCCAACACTCCTCTCATGTCGGGTTACTCATGGCTCTCTACTCAAGATCTCCACTTCGCCTGGTCATCCAGTTCACTGCCAAGTCAGGGACCCACCTGCTTGCAGGTGACAACACCCCGCAAATCCATGGAGTCAACGGAAACCGCCAATCTCACCAAACCCGCACAGGAATACCACGGCTTAGCCATCGCCTTCAGTAAAAGGGAGAACCCTACCGCCTCACAGACCAGAAGACTACAGTTTATCTTCATTTGACCATCCCAATCCCCAGCTGGTGCAGGATTCTTCTTTATCAAGAAGGAAGATGGGGAGGGGAGGGGTCCATTCCTGCATTGACTACAGTGGATTTAACAAAATCACAACTAGGAAGAGCTATCCTCTCCCCTTGATGGATAGCACATTTGAAACACTCTGCAGTGTGCAGATCTTCGCCAAACTAGGTCTTTGGAGCACATACAACTTAATCCACATTCACCAAGGGGATGAATGTAAAATAACACTCATAACACCCACTGGCCACTATGAATACATGGTGACGCCTTTCAGGCTTTCCTACAGTCCAGCCAGGTTATCCATGAGGTAAGTGATATGGTGAGTGAGGTGAGAAGAGTGGTGATTTGGCTGATGAATCCCGTAACAACAGAATACAGACAGGTAATTATAAACTACATTGTCATCATAGCAGTTTGATTGTATATACTGGCAGAAAAGAGTTAATGAAAAACTAAGAAAAATGTTTCTGCATTTATAGAACAAATGACAGTCTTAACAACAGATACATAAATGTTATTAAGCAGGCTTTCAAATCTTTGGAAAATGCTCATCATGCAATAGTCAACAATAGAGCATCATAACTATTCGAGAGAACAAAGGAGATCATATAATGCAGTGACTGGGTACACAGAAAGAAATTATATAAATCTGAAATTGCTCACTTGTGGAGCAATCCTTTAAATTTTGGTCATGGGAGCCTTTGGTACTTTGCTCTCTCTCCTATTTTACAACTGTCTGTAAATGTCCTGAAGGAGAAATAGAAATTGCTGGAGGCAATTCAGAAGGTCCATCAGTAGCTGTAGTGAAAACAAATACATTAATATTTTGAGGCTCACACTGTATGTCATTACACAGAACCAGTATTTAAGAAGGAATATATTTGAGATGTTAAAGCAAAGGACAAAAACACAAACAAAAAATACATGTGTAAGAATGTGCATGTCTCTACACACCCACACTTACATAACAAAGAAAAGGATACATCTCCGAAAGAATTTCATAGAAAAAGGATGGTATGCTGAAAGGAGTGGTGTAAACATTGACAAAGGGACACATAGACTGAAAGACAGAGCAAATGTAAGCAATAATATAGCGGTGGATGATATGCTGATAAAAGTGAGCTGAGGACACACAATTAAGTGGGCTTTAGCGCTGAGGAACCTTACAGAGAGAGAAAAACAAAAGAACTTGAAACAAGCCCACCATACCAACGTGATATCTATTCCTTTGTCCTTGAGGTCATGGACGGCAAAGAATCAGGGAGAAAAGCAAGGAATTGTATATTCTATAACACACGCACAGTCGTCTGTTGCACATGTTTAAGTTCCAAGCAATAAGGCATTTTAGAATCTTGAAAGGAAGTCTTGTTTTACTTGAATTTGTATCAAACTATGACAAAATTGAGAATAGACCGACATTGCATGAAAGAGAACCCCAAAGCCTTCTATAAGTATTTTAATAATAACTGACTAGTAAAGGAATGACGGGATAAACCAGGGAACAAAATGATAAAAGCTGTTCGTGAAGACTGATGATATGCAAGGTTAAAAGTTCAAAGCAAATTTATTATCAAAGTACATATATGTCACCATATACAGCCCTGAGATTCATTTGCTTGTGGGTATACTCAATAAATCTATAGAATGATAACCATAACAGAGTTAATGAAAGACCACCCAACTTGAACGTTCAACCATAGTGCAGAAGACAACAAACTGTGCAAATACAAAAAGAAGAAATAATAATAATAAACAAATAAGCAATAAAATATTGCTAGAGATGAAAAGTCTGTGAAAGTGAGTTCATAGGTTGTGGGAACATCTTATTGATGGGGTGAGTGAAGTTGAGTGAATTTATCCCCTTTCATTCACGAGTCTGATAGTTGAGGAATATTAACTGGTCCTGAACCTGGTTATGTGAGTCCTTCTTCCGGATACTACAGCGAGAAGAGAGCATGCCCTGATGATTGATGCTGCTTTCCTTTGTCAGTGTTTCATGTGAATGTGCTCAATGGTTGGGAGGGCTTTACTCTTGATGGCTGTGCCATATCCATTACTTTTTGTAGGATAAATTACTAAACGAGTGCTCTGTAGAATCTGTTTTTACCAAGGCAGATGCTGCCAAGTTTACCGCTAAGCAGGAGGCAATTAAAATGCAAAATTTGATTTAAAAAAAGAGGTACAAGAAAGTAAGCTCTGAACATAAAAGAGCTGAGTCTTGGTTTGTGAAGGGTTTGGTAATAATTTTCTATCATTCTTAGATACAGGGCTGATACTAGAAGAATAGAATATTGCACATGTTCCATTTTTGTTTAATAATGAAACTGATAATAAATTCAAAGTCTCCAGCCAGCTTCATTGCAGTGAGGTAAGAGATTTTAGAAACAATAATCCAAGACAAAGTTAGCAGTCAAAGAGACATAGAGTTGTACAATTACAGACCAATCACATTAATACCACTCTTTCATCTGAATTAGAACCATTTAATTTTGAGGTCGTCACCTGCTTTTCAGAAGACCACTATCATCCCAGTACCTAAAAAATAAGGCAATATGCCATAACGACAACCATAAAGGTGCATCTGACATCCATCATCATAAAATGCTTCAAGAGTCTGGACATGACACATATCAGGTCCAGCCTCACAGACAACATAAACGCACTGCTATTCACCTCCCTCTGAAACAGTTCCATGATGGCACCAGCTCCCTGGCCCCACATTCATCTCTCACACAACTGCACAGTAAAAGCACCTACATTAGACTGTTGTTTAATAACTGCAGCTCTGCCTTCAATGCTATAGTTCCAAGCAAACCCATCTCCAAATTCCTAGATCTGGGACTCAACATCTCCCTTTGCATCTGGCTCCTTGACTTCTTGACCAACAGACCATAATCAGTAAGGATGGATAGCAACACCTCCACCATAATTATCCTCAGCCCTGGTGCCACACATGGCTGTATCTTCAGCCCCATGTACACAAATGATTGCTTTCAGCTCTAGCTCCATCTACAAGTTCACATATGACACCACTGGAATGGGCTGAATCTCGAATAATGATAAGCCAATGAAACAAAGATAAGCTGGAAGGAGATAGAGAGCCCAGTGACATGGTAAGCTGGTCATTGACTTCAGGAAAGGGTGTTGCACATGCTCCTTTTCACACCAACACCTTTGACTTTGAGATAGTTGAAAGCTTCAAGTTCCTAAGGGTGAACATTGCTAAAAGCCTGTCTTGATTCAACCACAAAGATGCCAAAACCAAGAGAAGTCACCAGCATCTCTATTTCCTCAAGAGGCTAAAGAATTTGGCAGGTCTTATTTGACCATCACCAACTTTTGTTGAAGCATTTTAGAAAGCATCCCATCCGGATGCATTACACTTGGTATGGCAACTGTCCTGCACAAGAAACTGCAGAGTTGCGGACACAACACAGCATCCTCCCCTCTATAGAATCTGTCTGCACTTCTTGTTGCCTTAGTAAAGAAGGCAACATAATCAAAGACCCCATCCTGCCTGGCAATTCCCTCTTCTCCCCCCTCCCATTGGGCACGAAATTCCAGAGCCTGAAAGAATGTGCCAGCAGGCTCAAGAACCACTTCTGTTCCACTATTATAAGACTAATGAATGATCTAGTACAATAAAATGGAAAGGGAGACAGCCAGGGCTGAAATAGTTACTATAACTTTAAGATGTTGGGAGGGGAGAAGAAGGGAGATACCAGAGGCATTCTTTTTACACAGAGAGTGGTGAGTGCATAGAATGTCCTGCTAGAGGTGGTGGCAGAGGCAGATACATTAGGAACTTTTAAGACACTCTTAGATAGGCACACGGATGAAAGGAAAAAGGGAGGGCTATGTGGGAGGGAAAGGTTAGATTGATCTTGGTTTCAATTCCGAAGATTTTTTGGGTTTAATCAATCCATTCTAGCAAGTCCCATTATATCAAATTTTCTTTTTCAACCTTCCATGATGGATCAAGCTTACTTTGATTGGAAAACCAAAGGTATAATATCTTTTCGCGATTTATTCTTGGATTACTGTTTTATGTCTTTTGATCAACTCTCTAATAAATATAACTTACCCAGATCTCACTTTTTTAGATATTTACAGATTAGAAACTTTTTAATTACTGTCTCTCCTAATTTTCCACACCCATATCCAATGGACACTTTGGAAAAAATCTTAGATTTAAATCTTTCTCAGAAAGGTGTAATAGCAATTGTATATAATATAATTATGAATTTATGTCCTGATGCCTCTAATAAAATTAAAGCTGACTGGGAAAGAGAACTTGAGATTAATATACCGACGAAAAATGGGAAAAAATTCTTCAGTTGGTGAATTCATCCTCTGTATGTGCTAAGCATAGGTTGATACAGTTTAAAGTAGTTCATAGAGCTCATATGTCCAAAGATAAACTATCTCGTTATTACTCTTATATTAATCCAATATGTGACAGATGCCAGTCTGAGATTGCTTCTCTAACTCACATGTTTTGGTCATGTCCCTTGTTGGAGAAATATTGGAAAGATATTTTTGATATTATTTCAACGGTCCTAAATATAGACTTACAACCTCATCCAATTACTGCTATCTTTGGACTACCAATGACAGACTCAAATAATTTAACCTCTTCATCACGAAGGATGATTGCATTTCTTACTTTAATAGCTAGAAGGTCCATTTTGTTGAATTGGAAAGAGATCAACCCTCCTACAGCATTTCATTGGTTTTCACAAACTATGGTGTGTCTGAATCTGGAGAAAATTAGAAGTGCAGTTTATGACCCTTCTATTAAGTTTGAAAAAATTTGGAGGCCATTTATTCAGCATTTTCATTTGATGTAATTTGATCATTTCCAAACTTGTTTTATTTCTCTGTACTGTTGTTGGAGGGGAATGGAATCGTCGACGCTGAGGTTTTCTTCTTTTCCATTTTTAAGTTGTTAGTTTTGCCCAAGTCTTTTAGTTTAGTTTAGTTGTTTTTTTTTCTTTTGGGATGGGTTTTTTTTTTCTCTTTTTCTTTCTTTTTTCGTTTTTTTTGCTTTATATTATCCGTGATCAGTTCTACATGTATGGGAGTTTTGGTAATTTCCACTATTTGGTTTTGCAATTACTCTTTTTTAAAATGTAACAATACATCTCATATTATCTGTATTATTGCTATGTTTTGTTTCTATATTTTGAAATTAATAAAAAGATTGAAAAAGAAAGAAAGAAAGATTGATCTTGAAGTAGTTTAGTAGGTTAAAGGGTCAGCACAATATTGTGGGCCAAAGACCCTGCAGGGTGCTGTAACGTTCTATGTTCTTTATTTTTTAAGCACTATATTGCTGCCGCAAAAGAAATTTCATGACATGTGTCGGTGATATTAAACTTAATTCTGATTCTGATATTCTATGCAAACACGAGGAAATCTGCAGATGCTGGAAATTCAAGCAACACACACAAAAAATGCTGGTGAATGCAGCAGGCCAGGTAGCATCTATAGGAAGAGGTACAGTCGACGTTTCAGGCCGAGACCCTGAGTCCTGACGAAGGATCTTGGCCTGAAACGGCGACTGTACCTCTTCCTATAGATGCTGCCTGGCCTGCTGATATTCTATAATAGTGTGAATTTGATGTGCACAGTTAGATACCACAAAATTCCCTTTTTTTAAAATTTCTGAAGAGGTGTTAGTACTTCTATTAGATCCTCAGCTGTTCCTGGATCTTCAGCTGCTACTTGATCCTCAGCGGCTCCTGGTCAATGGAGCCTTTTGGGGTCATGGGTACATATGTGAGATAAATGTGCAGATCAGCCTCTGAGCGGAGCACAGAACCTCATCTCTTTTCTTTGGTTGCCTGCAGCTGAATTGGAACTGAAGGGCAGGGGTAATTTTAGAGTCATGACCTGGGTTGAAGTTTGGTCAGTGGTGACCACTGCTCCTTCCAGGAGCCAACTGACACCAGGCATGTCACAAGCAAATGGGAAGGACTGCTTACAGGAGTTTGCTTCTAGTGGTCAAAGAATTAACTTTGCCAAAGGTGAAACATCCACCAGATTAACTTTAGACGGGAGATCCAACATGGATTCCAGCTGACCTGAGGAATGTTTCTGGCATCAAATATACAGTATAGTTTGTTGCATAGGTAATCACGGCATGCAGTTGGGAACAATATTAAAAATGTAAATATGGAAAGGAGGTAGTATTGTAAATATTAATGTTTTCATCTCATAAGCTTTTCCTGCATGCTATATTAAAGGATGTAATTTTTACATAAAAGCTTCAGTTAGCTTGGACTGAGAGAAATGCTTGTTTAACATTGACGTAGACAGTTTATCATCAATCAGAATGCAGCAGTTGACAGATAAGGAATCTATAAATAATGCATAGATTGGAAGAGACAGTATGAAAAGAAATTATCATTACAAAATAAACCTAGTTACATTACATCTGATGGTTGTTTTCCCCTGTTTATCATCATACCCACTGACAAGCACTACATCTTTTCTCCTTAATCCAATGCTCCAAGTGTTTCTCTGTTAGATGAAGTGCCCACTTGCCTGTGTCTTCTGGCCACATTACAAGGCACAGCGTGTGACAGCTGCATCCAGAATCACAGAAAATTAACCAACTGATGAGCAATTTGACTGACTGTATCAAATGGAAATCAGTACAGCTTTGCAAGAAGCATTAAAGCACAGGGCACCATAGCAGAGGCAATCAATTATTTGCAGGTTACAATGGCTTTCCTAATCTTATATGAAAATTCTTCGTACTCCACTATCTCTTTTATTTGTTTCTTCTTTATCATTTTATTTTAGCTATACTATGAATTCATCTGTTGAAAAATTAGTCAATAATAATTGAATATCTGTGGGATGTGTGGTCCTTACACCTCATTAACCCAGTCCATAGGATTGCACTTGAATATCCAGGCTTGTGTTTGAAATTTATCCATCTAATGGCAGAAATTCTGCTGATTGAAATCACGTAAAAGCAAGGATAATCAATTTTATGTTGTTCTCCGGGATTTAACAGCATTGTTTAATCTTGCACAGTGTTTTGATTGGGAGAATTGTGTATACTCTGGTATTGCTTTTTTGCCGTTTAGCTCACCCAAATTAGAGTAATAGTACAATACCAAAAATTCATCTCCACCAAAACTTTCATTCATGCTGGTCTGAATCATAACTGTCTCAAAGTTCAAGGTAAATAATATCGAAGTACATATATGGCATCATATATTATCCAGAGTTTCATTTTCTTACAGGTGTTCACAGTAAATACAAAGAAACACAGTGGAATCAATTAAAAATTTGTGCAGAAAGACAGACAAATAACCAATGTGCAAGAGAAACAAATTGTGCAAATACAAAAAAAAATCAAAATAATAATAATAAATAAATAAATAATAGATATTGAGAGCATGAGTTATAGAGTCCTTGAAAATGAATCTATAGCTTGTGAAATCAGTTCAGTATTGAGGTGAGTGAAGTTATCCACTCTGAGTTGGGAGCCTGATTGTTGAGGTGTACTAACTGTTCCTGAATCTGGTGGTGTGGGACCAAAAGCTCCTCTACCTCCTTCCCGATGGTAGAACTGAGAAGAGAGCATGGCCAGGATGCTGGAGTTTCTTGATGATGGTTGCTATTTATTTTCAGAACTAACTTTTAATAACGTTGATCGATCAAACTGAACCCCAGTTAAAGGGTTAAACACATCTCTTCTGCAATTATAGATGAATTACTGAGCAACTCTCAGCCAAGCAAAGCAGAATCCGAATCAAATTTATGGTCACTGACCTATGTAGTGAAATGTGTTCCTTTGTGGCAGGAGTATGATACAGGTATAAAAAATACTGTACTTCAAAATATATAAATAATAAGAAGCGCAAAAGTCTGCAGATGCTGGACATCCAAAGCAACATACACAAAATGGTTGAGGAACTCAGCAGATCAGGCAGCATCAGTGGAAAAGAGTAAACAGTCGGTGGTTTGGGCTGAGGCCCTACTTCAGGACTGGGGAAGGAGGCTAGCTGGAAAGTGATAGGTGAGAGCCTGGTGGATGGGAAAGGTCAAAGGCTGGAGAAGGAAGTATCTAATAGGAGAGGAGGGTGGACCATAGGAGAAAGGGAAGTAGGAGGGATCCCACGAGGAAGTGATAGGCAGGTGAGAAGGGGCAAATGGCCAGACTGGCATTCACGAGTTTGTGGATCATTCAGAAATCTGATGAATCCGCTCCTAAAACATTGAGCATGGGCCGTCAGCCTCCTTTAACTCCTTGTTGGTAGTAATGAGAAGCCTGTATGGTAAGGATACCACTTTCTTGACGCACCATCTTTTAAAGATGTCTTCGACAGTGGAGCTGCTTGTGCCTATAATGGAGCTGGCTGTGTCTACTGTACTCTGAAGCACCTAACAATCCTGTATATTGGCGACTGTATACCAGGCGGTGATGTAAACAGTCAGAAAGCTCTCCACGGTAGGTAGTTTGACCCAGTCTGGGCCCCAAGGCTCTACACTTATAGTTGATTTCAACACATTTCTCCTCATAGTTAAATGGCCAGAAATGATAGGGGACATCCAGCAGAAAGAGTGCCCTTTAAATACTTAAATTGTGGGGAACCCTGATTTTGCAGCCAAACATCCCTTCTAAGTATGAATGTTGAAGTCACATTGGCCAAAAATGTAAGGTTTCCCATTTTGTCAGAGCAATACAGTGATGTGCACTAAAATACCATCGAAAATAGAATATTAAACAGTACAGCACAATATAGAGCCTTCAGACCATGAAGCTGTGTCAACATTTTAACCTTTCAGATCAATCTAATCCTTCCCACCCATATAGCACTCCTTTTTTCTTTCATCCAATTTCATATCTGAGTCTCCTAAATGTCCCTAATGTATCTGCCTCTACTACCATCGCTGGGGATTTGTTCAAGCACCTACCACTCTCTGGGAAAAAAGGCACTGGTTGCCCACTCTATCAATGTCTCTTATCTTGTAAACCTCCATCAAGTCACCCCTCATCCTCCTTTGCCACAAAAAGAAAACCCCAGGTCACTCAAACATTCCTCAAATGTGGCTTTTCTCTCGAGACAGCCTGGAAACATCCTGAAGCAAGGTTTCTGAGGGAGAGAACATTCCTGACTTTGCCACTACAGAGAAACCTGGATACACCCTGAGACAAAACTTCTGAGGGATAGGACATTCCTGACTTTGACGCTACAGAGACAACCTGGATGCTTCCTAAGACAAAGCTTCTGAGGGATAGGACAATCCTGACTTTGACAATAAGGAGACAGCCTGGAAACATCCTGAGACAAAGCTTCTGAGGGATAGGACAATCCTGACTTTGCCACTAAGGAGACAGCCTGGATGCATCCTGAGACAAAGCTTCTGAGGGAGAGGACATTCCTGACTTTGACAATAAGAGTCGTCCAGACATTCATTTCTGACTCAACCTTTGTCTCTGACCTTTGAAAGCCATAACTGCAATCACTAGGTACGTTCACAGCCAAGATGGATTTTTTGGCTGTAAGCAAATCGAAAACTGTGGGATGATTTAGGAAAATGGCTCTGAAGCCTATAACTAGATTAGTCAAGATCATTCTAAATGGTAGAGCAGGCTTTTTGAGAAGTTGTAAGGTTTACTTTGGAATCTAATTCTTATGTTCTTATGCTTTAATAAATTATTGTAATCTTATTATGTCTATTATTAATTACAATATTGCATAAAAGCATAGCTTGTAACTCTTAATGACAATGCAGTATAATTTGGTTAACTGCATGTTCAGAGAGTTCTGCTCAGTGTATCAGTCTGTTTCTAATGGATTGAATAAACACTCATTCACTGAATAGTAAATAAACATAATATCTATTCATTATTCCTTCTTCAGATAATCATTATTTAGAGAGATACAGACGTCCCATGTAAGACAGTAACTCCTAGCCAGCACTGCCTGCACACTCACCTACAACATGGCAGTATTATGTTCCTAAGTTACTAAGACATACTTCAGGTTGCGTTCTCTCTGGCTTGCTGCATCTTTTCCCACTATTTCACTGTGCGGTGAGGAAAATTAATGTTCCTCTCCCATTGCATATTCTGTTCAAAATGGAGTAATGGTTTGTCTGAACAAATTTCTCTTTCTTGAGTGGGAGATTATTGAAGATCTTATATTTAGCCCCAAGTTATTTGCAAGCAAATCTTTGAATATGTAATCGGTTGCCCTGAAACCTGGTCTTGTACTCCAAAATTGATCCTGAATAACTTAGTCACTTACGGACCACAGGGCTACTGCCCAGAACCTGCACATGCACCATCTGAACAGCACAGATTACGTGGATTTCTTAATAAAACAATTTCACTGTTCCCTAGAGCAACAATTTTAGCACACATCATTTCACAGATCAATAGGAGGTTTATAAAAAATGTATTGGATTGACATTCAAACAAATTTGCATGATTGTTAATGTGTCAACCGGCCTAAATACGTTTGCTCCCATTGTCAAAGGCCAGTCTATGGTGTCAGTATGTGGGCTGCATAACAATTTTCAATATGTTTTCTAGATGCTTTTGGTGCAGTCCTGGGGATATCCATATGCTGTGCAAAATAGAGAAGTAACCACACAGTTTTTCCATCCATGCACAGCCAAATACTTGAAAGGGTAATATAAATAATTCAAACAAATTAGTGAAATTACATTTGCTAACATTCTATCAGAATAATTAGAATTTCCATCATGGCAGGCTTTAGTATATGTGAAATAAGCTCTTAAACCTTTTGCTATAAATATTTGGCTTCATGTATTTGCTTCTCTTCATTTGAAAACATTGAAAAAGGTTCTTGCTCATCTCTCTTCATTGACAGAGTTCATCAGGAGGTTTAATAGCATGCATTAGAAATTAATATTTATTTCTTCCCATAAATGGGCAAACCCCTGGTGAAAAAATCATCATCTTGACTGATACCAGAATGGTATAGCTTCTTGTATTCTTCTTCCTCTTTTTCTTCCTTTTTCTATTCTTCTTCCTCTTCCTCCTCCTTCCTCTTCCTTTTCCCATCTTCTTTCTTGCTTCTTCTTTACCCATCATCCTGCAATTTTATTTCCATGCGAAACTCCAAGGTCCAGCTGCAAAAGGAGGCGGGCCGGGCATGGGACTAGCATCCCCATCCCATAAAAACCTTGAGCGGCAGAAGCTTCAAAGACCTCATCTCTGGGAGAGGAAGGATCTTTGAAGACGATTACACCAGGGGACAGCTTCAAAGATTTCCCAAGACAGAGGACTCTGGCGAGCTGCTGTTGGCAGCTTGTGCCGCGGTCAGGGTGATGGGCATTTCAGGTGATGAGCTTGAGAAGAACACATTTGCAGCTCAGGTTGCATCTGTGGAGAGGAATAAGCAGTTGAAGTTTCATTCCAAGGCTTTTCACCAGGTCTGTCTGGAAAGGAAGGGAGAAGGTGCCAGAATAAAAAGGTTGGGAGGGTGGGGGGTGGAGGGGAAGAAGTAAAAACTGGCAGGTGATAGTTTAAACCAGGTGAGGGGGAAGGGTGGTTGGGGAGGGGAGAGGGGATGAAATGAGAAGCTGGGAGATGATAGGTGGAAGAAGTATTTGATATTTAAAAGTTCTGATTGAATCTGATTTCATCTCCTTCTGAGGCAGTGCAAAGCAGATCACTACACCTCACTGCTTAAATATACGGTCTGTGGCCACATTATTAGATACACTTGTACGCCGGCTCGTTAATGCAAATATCTAATCAGCCAATCATGTGGCAGCACTAAATGGATAAAAGCACACAGACATGGTCAAGAGGTTCAGTTGTACAGACGAACATCAGAATAGAGAATAAATGTGACCTAAGTAACTGTGATCATGGAATAATTGTTGGTGCTAGATGGGGTGGTTTAAGTATCTCAGAAACTGCTGATCTCCTGTGATTTTCATGCACAACAGTCTCTAGAGTTTACAGAGAATGGTGCAAAAACAGAAAAAAAAAATCCAGTGAGGAGCAGTCCTGTGGGTGAAAACACCCTGTCAATGAGAGAGATCAGAGGAGAACGACCAAAAAGGTTCAAGCTGTCAGGAAGGTGAAAGTAATTCAAATAACACGGTGTTACAACAGTGGTGTGCAGAAGAACATCTCTGAATGCACAATACATTGAACCTTGAAGTGGATGGGCTACAGCAGCAGAACACCACATTGGGATCATCCCCTGTACATAATAAAGCGGCCACTGAGGATATTTGTTCTCTTATTTCCTCTGATCCTTTTGTCAGATGGTGATGTAGCTATTATTTAATTTCTCTTATTGGTCCACATGGGAGTTTTATGCTTATTGGCCAGCAATTTTTGAATCAAGTGCCTTACGTGCAGTCTTTCAACACAGCCATTGACCTACCTACAATGAGCAGAGCACCAAGAAGAAACTGTTTTTGTTACGTGGCTGAGATCCCAGGCTTCTTCCTGTCCAGTTACTAAGTGGTACGTACCTGGAAGTGGCCTGTGGTGAGGGGTTGCTGTCCTCCTCCAGTTTTCCATTCCCAGCTGCTCCAGAACATCTGGTTCTTCTGAGCAGGCCCGTGTGATGACACAACTGATACCAGAACCTTTCCACATCAGAGATTTGCACTGAGGTACAGATGCTTGATTGGATTGTACTCCCAACCCATCATGCCAAGTTTGTTATGATATGGCAACCAATCACTGCAATCGTGCTTCTCAGAGACATAGTAGTCATACTTTATTGATCCCGGGGGAATTGGTTTTCATTACAGTTGCACCATAAATAATAAATAGTAATAAAACCATAAATAGTTAAATAGTAATATGTAAATTATGCCAGGAAATAAGTCCAGGACCAGCCTATTGGCTCAGGGTGTCTGACCCTCCAAGGGAGGAGTTGTAAAGTTTGATGGCCACAGGCAGGAATGGCTTCCTATGACGCTCTGTGTTGCATCTCGGTGGAACGAGTCTCTGGCTGAATGTACTCCTGTGCCCAACCAGTCCATTATGTAGTGGATGGGAGACATTGTCCAAGATGGCATGCAACTTAGACAGCATCCTCTTTTCAGACATCACCGTGAGAGAGTCCAGTTCCATCCCCACAACATCACTGGCCTTACGAATGAGTTTGTTGATTTTTTTGGTGTCTGCTACCCTCAGCCTGCTGCCCCAACACACAACAGCAAACATGATTGCACTGGCCACCACAGACTCGTAGAACATCCTCAGCATTGTCCGGCAGATGTTAAAGGACACTTCTTTAAGAAAATGGGCTGACAGAGAACTTACACTATTCCAAAACACTAATGTATTCATGGATCAATCAAGATCAGCAAGATATCTCTAAACTGCTGGTAAAATTGCACTTTCTACAATCCCAAATAACACCCTCTGTTCTGATCGAAACTGAACATCCGTGTTCTCAGGATGACCCGGGAAAATTTGAAAGTTTACTTTCTGGCAGTTCTGGTCTGCCTGGAGCAGTTACAGGTGCCAGAAATACTGTTCTGTTAGTGAATAAAATCAGAAACGTACAGAGCTTTTCTGACGTCTGATGACAGAGCCGGCCCAGCTCTTTACCTCAGCAGGTCGCTGGAACTGCTCCAAACACTGCTGACTGCAATCGCTAAGCTACAGGAAACTATCAAAATGGCAAAGCA
Organism: Mobula birostris; assembly: GCF_030028105.1. Classification (NCBI taxonomy): domain Eukaryota; kingdom Metazoa; phylum Chordata; class Chondrichthyes; order Myliobatiformes; family Myliobatidae; genus Mobula; species Mobula birostris. Next base: position 20,369,494 of record NC_092386.1, on the reverse strand, counting down.
AAACAGCAGCCAAAACTGCCAACGGCAAAAAGACTGAGACACAAATTTGAAAAACAATTGACATCTGTTTTGACTAGGGCATGAGATAAACAGAAAAAACGGAAATGTAGTTAGAATCTGTAAACACCGGCTTAGGACAATGTAACGAGTTTTTCTTAATTTATCCTGATGGCACAGGCATCCTCTGTGGCATGGCTTCTGGGCAGAGGCTGGCCTTTCATACCTGGCCCAAACAACTGTTCTTTACGTAAAGAAAGAAGTAGGCTGGCAATGCTCCGTATTATCATCCAACATCCATGGAAAGGAAAGGGGAATTACTGCTTCGGTCTAATAGAGGTATATATAATAATGAGAGGCATAGATAGAGTGGACAGCCAGAACAACAATGGCTAATGCTAGAAGACATCCTTTGAAAGGTGATTAGAAGACTGTATGGGGGCAATGTCAGAGGAAGGACTTTTACACAGGGGTTGATAGGTGCCTGGAACATACAACTGAGGCTTTATAAAGCATTCATCAGACAGAACTTGGTGTATTGTGAGCAGTTTTGAACCCCATATCTGAGAAAGGATGTGCTAGCATTGGAGAGGACCCAGAGGAGATTCACAAGAGTAATGCCAGGAATGAAAGGGTTAATGTATGAGGAGCATGTGATAGATCTGGGCCTTAACTCACTGAAGGGAGATCTCATTGAAAGGCCTGGAAAGAGTGGAGATAGAAAGGATATTTCCGATATTGGGGGAGTCTAGGACCAGAGGGCAAAAGCTTCAGAATACAATAATGTTCCTTTAGAACAGAGATGAGGCGGAATTTCTTTAGCCAGAGGGTGATGAATCTGTGGACTTCATTGCCACAGACAGCTGCAGAGACCAAGTCATCAGGTGTATTTAAAGTGGAACTCGACAGTTTCTTGATTAGTAAGGGTGTCGAAGATTACGAGGAGAAGGCAGCAAAGTGTGTTGAGAGGAATAATAAGTCAGCAATGATGGAATGGCAGAGAAAACTTGATGGGCCAAATAGCCAGATCTGCTCCCATGGCCTTATGGTCTTATGGAATAGGCTGCTAGGGTACTGGTAGAGGCCGATGCGTTAGAAACAATTAAGGGATTCTTAGATAGACACATAGTTGGAAGGAAAATGGACGGTTATGGGCTATGGAGGACAGAAGGGCTAGATTAGTCATGGAGTAGGTTCAAAGGTCGGCACAACATCGTGGACCAAAGGACCCACACTGTTTTGCATTGTTCTATGTTCTATGTTGATGGCTTTGTTGATCTAAACTATTTGTATTATTCCTCTCTCCATGGATACTGCATGGCCTGCTGAGTATTTCCAGCAATTCTGTTCTTTTTATTTTAGATTTCTAATATCCACTGATTGAATTTGCTCTGAGCTATTCATTTCATACAATTCCAAGCTGTCAATGGTGGTTGTCATTGCTATCAACATTTTCCCTATCAGTACCACATGCACTTCATAATCAAAGAGGTGCTTTTATACGTTTCACCTCAAGAGACTTACAGTAAGCACAAAATATAGACTGTCATCTATTGGCATGGCGTAAGTTATGAAGACTCTAGATGAGATACTAACCTAAGGACTCATCTGCCTCCCAGATACATATAAAAAAACTTCCTGTTGCACTAATTCAAATAGCATAAGAGTTAATCTTGGTGTCCTGGGCAATATTTATCACCAAAGAGCAGATTATCGGATCATTACCTCATCGCTTTGTGTGGATCCTAGCTGGGTGCAATTTGAATGCAGCCTTTGCTGCACATTACAATATTTCAAAAGTACTTAAGCAGTTATTAAGTACTTGAAACACATTGAAGGAGTGTGCATAAAGACAAATAGTTTCTTTCATCATGAGGAATGGGATCAGAATCAGGTGTAATCTCATAGACAGACAGCCACTGAAGTGCCTATTTTACAAACTGATAAGCATAATCGCTTTTCCCTCTCTGCTGACCAGGCAAAGACTGCCTGATGAAATTCTTCTCTTTTGTCCACACAAAGGGCTGATCAACAGCTCCTTCACTGGTCATGTCCTGGGCAATTGTATAGAGTCATATAGCACTTAAGGTCGTTATATCCAGGGATTGTAATTGGGATAGCCTCCCACGGCCTGTTACGTGTTCCCAATGGTGTGAGCCTCAGGCAGCCTCTAACAAACAAATCCAGCTCCTGGCCTTAACGTGTGGCTTAGCTACTAAGCCAGGCAGAACTGTTTCTACTGACAGGAGAAGGGGCAAAGGCGGGTTACTGGAGTCTTAAAACCAGTCCCTTTGAGCAGATGGGGCTCGTCAGCCATGATTGGCAGCTCATCTTGGAGAAGGAAAACTCTGATCTCAAACCTCTGCTGCTTTGTGGTTATACCAACTTATGGTGAAGGCTTCGGGAGTAAACCCTGAGGGAAAAATCCAGAGTTGGACTCCCTAACGCAGTCACATGTTGAGTTCAATGCTGACTGGCCACTCCTGCAACGCTACTGGTACCAAACTGTATCAGCCTCAGCCGTTCCTTTGGGTTCATCAGATTTGTGGAGAGGGGGAGCTTGCTACATGGGCAACAGATTGCTCTCCAAATTGTACTGCCCGGGCTTCAGTATCTAGACAGCCAGGACCCAACATCCATGGTCGACCCTGACCGACAGAGGTCCCTTGTTCCACTGTCTGTTTGAACCTTCAAGCACCCATTTACACTATTCCTACATATATCCCATTTTATTCTCCCTATATTTCCAACAACAAGTGCTTTTCTCTCTGGATCAAAGGAGTTTGAGGGGTGACTTGATAGAGGTGTACAAAATAAGAAGAGAGCTAGATTGAGTGGACTGCCAGAGACTTTCTCCCAGGGCAAAAACTACTAGTATGAAGGGGCATAATTTTAAGGTGATTGGAGTAGAACAGTGGTCCCCAACCACCAGGCCGCGGACCGGTACCGGGCTGCAAAGCATGTGCTACCGGGCCGTGAGGAAACAATATGAGTCAGCTGCACCTTTCCTCATTCCCTGTCACGCACTGTTGAACTTGAACATACAGTTGCCGACTGTCCCGTATTTGCCGGGACATCCCGTATATTGGGCTAAATTGGTTTATCCAGTATTTTCTCTGCTAAGGTAGAGCGTTCCTATGAAAACCTTTCATGCCAAAATGGCGTGAAGCGAAGAAGCAATTACCATTAATTTATATGGGAAAAATTTTTGAGCGTTCCCAGACCCAAAAAATAACCTAACAAATCATACCAAATAACACATAAAACCGAAAATAAATAACACTAACATATAGTAAAAGCAGGAATGATATGATAAATACACAGCCTATATAAAGTAGAAATAATGTATGTACAGTATACTCGGGAAGATGAAGGCAAAACCGATTTGTGGGAAAAAAATCAGCACGTACACGCATGTGCACATCACATGCGCACCTCACACATGCGCACACAGGTGCCCGCGCAAGGCTTCATGGTCATGGTAGTCTTTCCTGGGGTAGAGTGTCCCGGGATTTGACTGCTACTTTTGTCCCTTATTTGGGAGTGAGAAAGTTGGCAACCCTAAAAGACATGTTGAGGTGAGTTTAACCCTACTTGAACACCCCCCCCCCCCCACAGTCAGCCGGTCTGCAAGAATATTGTCAATATTAAACTGGTCCGCGGTGTGAAAAAGGTTGGGGACCCCTGGTGTAGAGCATAGGGAGGGATGTCAGAGTTAAGTTTTTTACACAGAGATTAGTGGGTACATGGAATACCCTGTCAGGGGTTATGGTAGAGATAGATACATTAGGGGCATTTAAGAAACTCTTAGAGAGGCACGTGGATGAGAGAAAAATGAAGGTCTATGTTGGAGGGAAGAGTTAAACTGATGTTAGAATAGGTTAAAAGGTCAGTACTACATTGTGGGCCGAAGGGCCTATACTGTGCAGTTATGCTCTATGTTCAAACCTCTTGAAGATTCTACTGTTCATCTCCATGTGAGGGGCAATTTACTGTGGCAAACAAACATCTGTGGGATGTGGGATGAAACCAGAGCACTTTTGATCACAGGAATAGCAGGAAAGCACCACCCAGAAAGCACCGGAGGTCAAGACTGAACCCAGGTTTGAAAAGGACAACTCAAATGGCTGAAAAGAGTAAAAAAAATGCAGTGTAGTTGAGACTGGGCCTGGAGCATGTGTGCAGATTTGGTCATCGTGGCAAAGAAAACACTTTACTGCAAAGTGAGTACTGTAGAGATCCATCATGTTAATCCCTGGGGTTGAGAGCCTCCTTTTCTGAGGGCGGATTAAGTAAATCTGGAGTTTAGAAGAATGACAGATGGAGTGTATAATAGCCCCCAGATATGGAGTTAGAAATTCATAAGCACAATATATTCTGCAGTGTTGTACTGTGAATGCCTGAATCTCACAGTAGTATATGGTGACATATAGTACTTTGAACGTTGAACTTTGAAATGCTACAGATCTTGATCAACACACACAAAACGCAGGAGGAGCTTATCAAGTCAGGCAGCATCTATAGTGGGGAATAAACAATCAACGTTTTGGGCTGAGACCCTTTATCAAGAATCAGAAGGTAGAAACCCAATTGCAGTGAAAAAATCTTTAGCTGGAATGGTGCAAGCCTTTGGAATTCTCCATCCAGAAGAATGTGCCTGCTCATTTGCTGAATATATTCAAGACTGAGGTGATAGATGTTTGGCCAGTAGGAACATCAAGGGTTGGCATTGGATGGGGAAGTGGACAAGGCATATGATCAGCCAAACCTTATTGAATGAGAGAGTAGCTGTATTCTTGCTTCATTCCAGTTAACTCCTACAATGACAATTCCATGACACAATGCTTTTAACACAGGAATTCATTCCAGAAAAATTTGGACACAAAGACGACAGCTTTCTCTTCAGTTAAAAAATGATGCAGGCTGAGGATAATATCAGATAATTGTGTTAATATATTTACATTGGTATACTGCAAGTTTCTGAAAATGTCTGTGACAAGAGAGGTTGAGGCTTTGTTATTCACTTGATACACTCTTGGCTGATGGGGTGGAAATACATCTCTACCAAAGGAGATGTAAGGTGCTCCTTCCCTTTGCTAGATTCCAGGTCACGTTTGGCCAAGGTGTAGCACCTGATTAGCACCCAGCCCCTCCCCAGTTAGGCTCACGTGAAGCTGTTGGAGCAGACGGTCGATGGTCGTCTGAGCAGCTGGTGCATTTCTCAAGTTTTTGTTATGTGACCACTGATGCCCAGCAGACAATCTCTAAAGGGCGTTGATAATGGCTGGGCTCACTCATCGTGTAAGGACAGTGCCCAGAAGGAAGCAATGTATCTGTAGAAAAATTAGCCTGGAACAGTCATGGTCAGAGATAAGACCGTAATCACTACTTCATATGAATGGCACATAATGATAATAATGATGACTTACTTCCATCTTTATTTCTGCGTCCTCTGAAGGTCACATACAAAAGCATATACCCTGAAATAAGTGTCAGTACCTCTCTGGAAAGCATTTCCATCTCCTTTATTTTAGAGTGTCACAAAGCTAGCAGCCAGTGGCTACACAGTGATATCTACCACGGACCTTATAAGAAGTTTCTCACAAAGATACATCAAGCTCGATGGCATAAGCTTCTCCTTTATTGAGACCTGCTTCAGTGCAAAGGAAACTTGGCATCTAGCAGCGCTGACATCATCATGTTAGCGGATCAGCTCATTTCATTCAAGAATTTCTCCAGTCAGCACAGATGAAAACAAATTGCATGACTTCTATTAACTTCTTAAACATTACACAGCAGTGTTAATTAGTCAGAATCATAAATGATTCATACAGAAGTTGAAATGTCAGAAGTAAGCTTAAAATAGATCTTAAATTCTTTACATTTTGAAATACAGTATCTGTTTGAGAAAACGTTTGAAATGCCTATCTTTGAACAATCATACAATTTCTTTATGACCCAGTGGTGGTTTGCTAGGTAATAATTTAGGCTCAATACATAGAAGAGTGTAAAAGAATCATTGGGTGACACATACAAAATGCTGACGGAAATCTCAGCAGATCAAGCAGCATCTGTGGAGAGGAATGAACAATCAATGTTATGGGCCAAGACTCTGCATCAGGATTGCGTGTTCCTTGCGATTTCCAGCATCTGCAGAATATTTTATGTTTAAAACAATCATTGTATGGATAGCATTAGATTCATACTTCTTCGACTTCCATTCACTATGATATTAAGGCCATAGATAGGCAGATTCTTTGTCAGCAGCCGCGTAGAATTGCCATGTTGAATTAAGAGCAGAAAGGCTCAATTTCATAGGGTATCAACAGTGAATGATGGTGTTTCAGCAACACGAAACTCAACACGAAGAAACTCAAACTTCAAACAATGGCGACTGAAACTGAAGGAGGGTGAATTTTCTGTGCTTATCCAGCCACTGAGAAACATGGACGAGGAAATGTATTTTAAATATTTTCAGACATCGGCAGGTAGATTTGATGATTTGGTTCATCATCTCCAACCATTTATTTCGCATCAGTGTACGCACAGTATACGCAGAGACTGGCAATCACCATTCGAGTTTTAGCTTCAGGTGGAAGTCAACAGGCTGCAGCAGCTAGCTACAAACTGGCGTCAAGCACAGGGTCCTGCATAATTTCGGAGGTCTGTAAAGCTTTAAGGAAAGCACTGCAGCCAGAGTTCCTTCCCTGCCCTTCAGTCGCCCAATGGGAAGCTATTGCAGCGTAGGAGGAAATGCGATGCTACCAAGCGGACCAATCACAGTTGTTGTGGTATCAGAAAGATATTCTGCAACGCGTAGTTAGATTTTGGGAGAGGTACGCGTTAGGCTACGGTGTAAGGTTCAGCGTAGATACAGCGTAGGGTTCGTGGCTATGCTCTACCTACAGCGTACATTTGACGCACAAGTATAAATCAGCCTTTAGAAACACACACAAAATGCTAGAGGAACTGAGCACATCAAACAGCACCGGTGGAGGGGAATGAACAGTCAATGTTTCAGGCTGAAAGACTGTTCATTCCCCTCCATCAGTGCTGCTAGGCTTGTTGACCTCCTCCAGCACTGGGTGTGTGTTGCTCCAGATTTCCAGCACCTGTAGGTTCTCTTGTGCTTACAGATACCATTAGAATATCCAGACCAATCCTCTTAAGTCTAATCTTCTTCTTTACACAATCCTACTGTTATGCTTTGGAATTCCTGATCACAAAATTAATTGATAGAATAACACAGAGCTAGGGATAATACGTATACTTCGTTGGTTACTGATGATGTGGAGGTGTAATGATGTATGCTTTTTACATATAATCCATAATGAACTATTTAAACAAACAGAGAATGCTTAATCAAACAATATATTTACAATATCAATCAAATATTACTGAAATATTAAATACACAACACTCCTCCCTACTTAGCTATAAACTCTAACTCAATATAGAATGCAACTCAATTTATATACAGTATTCTGCAATAGTCTTAGGAGTATAAATATATATCTAGGACGCTTAAGAGTTTTGCACAGTGCTGTAGTAATTCTATGTATTGCACCGTACTGCTAACACAATAAAAAAGATCATGACATATGTGAGTGATGATAAACCTGATTCTAATATGAGTATTAAGGACTGAGAATTGGAAAGGGACAGGGAGTGTGGAATCATAGTTGGGAAAAGAGGAAGGGAGAGGGCAGGAAGTGGGAAGCATCAGAAAGATATTCTGTAATGAGTAATAAGTCAGTTGTCTGGAATCAAATGGCCTTACCTGCTGACTCAGGGCTCGGTGTATCTGCACTTACGCCACCCGCCTCTGGCACTCCTTCTCTGCCACCTGTCCCACATCTATCCCACGGCACTCCACCCTCACCATACCGAACATGCTTTGCTCCCGACACATTTATGTTTTCAAATGCACAGTATATCTTATAAATCCAACTAATATATAGACACCCACAGCATAGTAAATTTTAAATTGTCCCTTTCAGGCCTGGAGTTTTAATTGCTGTGGAGGATTTCTTATCCTTGTGGGATAACATCTTCCCTGGCAGGGGTTGGAGGGGATGTCACTGTGCATGGCAGGTGAGACTTGTGGCTGTGAAATATTCTCAGGTTCTGGGACCTCTCTGTGGTGGTTGTTCGAGTAAGCTGCAAGAAGTGATTTTGACAGCTCTGGACACCTTTCTTCTCTAACAATTGACGCAAATTAATTTTATGTAATGACTGAAACACAGTGTTCAATTCCATTTTAATTAATTTGCTTTATTTCTCTTCTGGTGTATGCAATATTGCTTGTTTTACATTGTAAATCTCAAGGCTATTCTTTGTAGGTGTCGTACTTTGTTGCATTTTCTCCAAATTTTCCCTTTAAACTTGCATTGTTCTGCCGTATATAAGCCCTTGCCACAACAATATCACCATTTGTTAGTGTAATGAGATCTTTAGGCAAAGAAACCCAGGCACAGAGTAAAGTCGAGACTCAAAGGTAGAAAGTAAAGATGAGGATTTATTTGAAGAACATAACAGAGGAATAACAAATGACTCAGAGTGTTTTTACTTCAGAGGGCTAAAGTATAATCTAGCCCAAAGTGGCTTGAAAAACACAAGGAAAACTTAATGACTAATCCAGTCACTTAATGAGTTCCAGTTGAAACAAATCAGGTGCACTGGACTGCCAACACCTGATATTGAACAGTGCCCCACTCAAGTCAAAGAGTTGGCTGGGCTGGTTTCTGTTTAAGCATTGCCACCTTGTTCACACTAACTTTCATTGCTGAGAGCAACTCAACTGCATCTCTGGATGCAGTTTCCATTAATTTAATTGCTCTTTTAAAGGTGAGTTATGCTTCAGTTAGGGGATGTTTTTGAATGATTTCTTGTAAGATACCACAAACTAAATGATCTTGCAGCGTATCATTATGCCCGTCACTAAACTGGCAATGCTCAGACAACTTCTTCAATTCAGCCATGTACACTGAAAAGGACTCCCCCCTCCTTTGGATTCCACTTATGAAACCTGGAGTGTTCTGCATTTAACAATGGTTTCAGTTCTAAATGTTCCTGCAACAGTTAAAACTTACTTAATGCTACTGCTATGTTTTGTAACTCCAAATTATAAAACTAATCAAAAGAATAACACAGAGCCAGGAATAATGCGTGTACTTCGTTCTTTACGTTCATGAGGCGCACACTTATGATGTGGTGGCATAATGACGTATGTCATTCATGCACTTTTACATATAACCCATAATGAACTATTTAAATGAGCAAAGAATGCTTAATCAAACAAGATATTTACAATACTACTCAAATATTATTGAAATATTACATACAGAACACCTGCAAAATAACAATCTCAGTGAAGGTAAAAAAGTTCCTCGGTTGCATACCCTTTATTTCACAAGGACAAGAAGCAGCTGCTGGGCATCAATTGCAAAGCAACCATTGCGCTCCCCAGCAGATCAACATTTTTCAGCCTAGTGAAATGCTCTCAGCATTATCCGACAGCAACAGGGCAATTTGTCAGAAGGATTCATAGTGTCAATTATTCTTATTCTAGTGAGCCCATTTTGTCTGTCTGTGATCTAATGAATGGAGCATGTCACGCTGATGTCAGTACTTTAGTCCGACTGATAGTGGACTGCAGAGAGGGAGTCAGAAGATTATCTGATGAATGCAAAAATTATAAACTGCTCTTTTTCCTTGTGTTGTCTAGTCATTAAGTACTACTTTTTCTGGAAGGGTGAACTGGACGAGGAAGGCTGTCTTCACAGGATGGGTTTTGCCATCAAGAACGAGCTAGTCTGATGTGTCAGTGATATGCCTACTGTAGAAGTGAATATGTCATAGCCTTTTGATTCACCATAATGTAAAACCAGCGCACTGTGTTCTTCATTGTACACACCTGAACCCTTGCAGCAATAGATAAGACATAGCAGCATCTTTACTCCGAGCTGAAGGATGTAGGATGTAGAGGGAAAGATCAGGTCAAAGACTTTGCAACCATACCCATTCGGCATTAGATTCCCTCCATTAGAGCACAAAGGCTTTGAGGCCAGATTACCTCTTGGCTGTTGGGTATGCCAGAAATAGCCAAGAAGTTCCATTACCTTTGTAGCAATGGGAAAGTATACACAGGTTTGAGAGGTTTAAAACATTCTGGTTTAAGATGGTGCTGATGAATCTCAGTGACTTCTGCCAGGTGGAAAATGAAACAAGGAAAACAACTGAATGTTAATCCCTCTTTTACTGGTAAATGATTATCGTAAACAATAACTCGTAACTTCCCTTTGGGCTTTGAAACAATTCCATGTGACAGAACCAAGGTGAGGCAGTAGGCCTGTTATTGAGACTGAGGAAGATCCAATGCTTGACCAATTCAGAAAGGTGGGATACAGGCCGAATGGAGGCGGCAGTTTCCAGGCCCCAGAGCACATCACAGTGGCTGAACCTGCTGGGCTGAATTGGAAAGGCCAGGTACAGATCGGATCGAGGTGGCCAAATCAGAAAGGTAGGGTACAGGCCGAATTAAAGTAGCTGAACCAGCTGGGCTGAACTGGAAAGGCCAGGTACAGATCGGATCGAGGTGGCCAAATCTGAAAGGTAGGGCACAGGCCGAAGCAAAGTGGAGGGGTTCAGGCCCAAGATCGTGTCGAAGTGACTAAACCTGATGTTTGGACAATGAATCAGGGTTCATGGGCTGTTCAGAAATCTGACGACAAAGGGGAAAAAATATTCCCAAAACATTTAGTGTGGGTCTTCAGGCTCCTGTACCTCCTCCCTGATGGTAGTATCGAGAAGAAGGCATGTTTTAGATGTTGAGGGCCCTTGACGATGGAAATCGCCTTCTTGAGGCACCCATCTTTTGAAGGTATCCTCGATGGTGGGGAAGCTTGTGCCCATGATGGAGCTGGCTGTGTCTACAAACTTCTGCAGCCTTTCGTGATCCTGCGCATTAGTGATTCCATTACAGGCAATGCTACAACCAGTCTGAATGCTTTCCATGGTACATTTGTAGAAACTTTGATGACATACCAAATCTCCTCTAGCTCCAATGGAATACAGCTGTTGGCTTTCTATGTTCTATTAAGAGACTACTAGACAGATATATGGAGGAATTTAAGGTGGGGGGGGGCGTTATATGGGAGGCAGCGTTTAAGGGTCGGCACAACATGGTGGGCTGAAGGGCCTGTACTGTGCTGTGCTGTACTGTTCTATGTACCTTCTTTGTGACCAAATTAACATGCTGGGCCAAGGACATATCTTCTGAGATGCACTTACTGATCAATAAGCTGTTCACCAATGCCCATTTTGTTTTACACCAGCACCACTCAGCTTCAGATTTCATCACAGGCCTGGTCTGAACATAGAACAATGAGTTAAATTCTAGAGGTGACATAAGATGGAAGCAGGAACCCTTGGTATCAAGGAAGTACTTGACTTTCTATGGCACCATAAGACCACAAGATATAGGAGCAGAATTAAGCCATTTGGCCCATCGAGCCTGCTCCACCATTTCATCATGGCTCATCCATTTTTGCTCTCAGCCCCAATCTCCTGCCTTACCACCCCCCCACCCCCGTAAACCTTCATGCCTGACCAATCAAGAATCAATCAATTTCTGCCTTAAATATACTTAAGAACTTGGCCTGCACAGCTGCCTGGGGCAATGAATTCCATAGATTCACTATTCTCTGGCTAAAGAAACTCTTCCTCATCTCCATTCTAAAAGGACACTCCTCTGTTCTGAGGCTGTGTCCCGTTCTTATGCTCTTTCACCATAGGAAACATCCTCTCCTCATCCACTCTGTCAAGGCCTTTCACCATTCGATAGCTACCACAGAGCCTTTGTGACACGAAATCATTGGACATCCATTTCTTACGGTCATGCTTCACAGAGCAGAATAAAGTTGTGATTGCTGGAGTTGCAATCATATCAGCCCCAGAACGTCATTGCTGGTGCTTCAGGGCAGGTGCAACCAACCTCAGCTGCTTTATCAATGACATTCCTTCCACCATAAAGTAGGAAGTGGGAATGTTCATTGATGATTGCATGGTGTTCATTTTCTTGAAACTCATCAGCACATGAAGTAATCCATTCTTGCACCAATCATGTTCTGGAGAGTCAGCTGGAATGGGCTGATAAATGTCAAGCAATATTCGTGCCACAGAAGTGGCCAGCAATGATCTTCTCCAAAACGAGAGCATTAAGTACCCTACACTTGATATTATCATTTATGAATCCCTATCTTCATCCCCCAACAGCTCATCATTGCCCAGAGTCACAGTTAGATATTGAAAACATGAGGCAAGTCTGACGCCCTAGTTCTCTTCTGCTATCCAGGTTCAGGAACAGGACATAAAATCCTCCACCTAACAGGTAAATGTAGTTCTGATCATTCTTAAAATGTTTAGCACCATTCAGAACAAGGCAATGGTGTGCTGCTAGGGCTGGTGCTGATGAGGTAGAGGTGTCAAGATTAGTAATTTGCAGATGACACAAAATTGGTGGTGTGGTAGTCAGTGAAAAAGGTTGCAAAACAAGAAAATCTGCGGATGCTGGAAATCCAAAGTAACGCACACAAAATGCTGGAGGAACTCAGCAGATCAGGCAGCATCTATGGAAAAGAGTAAACAGTCAACATTTCAGGCCAAGACCCTTCTTTGGGACGGAGAGGAAACGAGGAGGTGCCTGAATTAAAAGGTGGGGGGAGGGTGAAGAGGCTCACTAGAAGGTGACAGGTGAAGTCAGGTGGGTGAGAAAGCTTAAGGGCTGGAGAAAAAATGAATATGAAAGGTTGTCCAAGACTACAACAAGATCAACATCAAATGGAAAAGTGTGCAAAGGAAAGACAGATGGAATTTAACTCAGACAAATACAAAATGATGCCTTTCAGGAAGCTAAACCAGAACAGGATATGCAGTGGATGACAGGGCTCTGGGAGTATATGGGACAGAGAGATCAAGGGCTACAAGAACATATATAGTTCTCAGAAAGTTACAGCACTGGTAGACAAGGTGTTGAAAAAGGCTCACGACGTGTATGCGTTCATCGATGGGGCATTAAGAACAAGAGCTGGGACGTTGTATTACATCAGTGAGATCACATCTGTAACACTGTGTGCACCTCTCGTCACCATACATCAGACAGGACTTGATAAAGCGAGAGAGCGTACAGAAAAGACTCAGAAGGACGTGGCCAGGATTGGACAGGTTGAGAGATAAGGAGGAGCTAGGTAGATTGAGTTTGTTTTCCTTGCAGAAAAGGAGGCTGAGCGGTGACCTTTACAGAGATTTGTAAACTCATGAGAGCTATAGATAATGTGCATGGTCATGGCCCTTTCCCAGGGTGGGAAAAGCCCACAACTAGAGAGCACCGGTTTAAGGTGCGAGGAGGGAAAAGTTTAAAGGGGACCAGAGGAGAAATTTTTTCACCCAGACGGTGATGGGAACATGGATCAAGCTGCCAAGGGAAGTGGTAGCAGAGGCGGGTGCAATTACAATATTTAAAAGACATTTGGACAGGTACATGGATAGAAAAGATTTAGAGGGATCTGAAGCGGAGTAGCTCAGGAATGCAACTTGCTCACAACGAACTCGTTGAGATGACAGGCCTACATGCATTCTGATTGACTATTTATTTCTTTATTTGTTTTTTTTATTAATTATTTAGACACAGCACGGAATAGGCACTTCCAGCCCTTTGAGCAGTGCCACCCTGCAACCGTCGAATCATCCCTAGTCTAATCACGAGACAACTTACAAGGAGCAATTAACCTACTAACCAGTACATCTTTGGACTGTAGGTAAGAACCGGAGCACCTGGAGAAACCCCACACATTCCATGGGGAGGACGTACAGGCGACATTGGAATTGAACTCTGAACTCCATCGCCCATAGCGTCGTGTTAACTGCTATGTTACCACGCCACTCTCCGTCTCTAACCCATTTGACTGGTATCCCATGTGACATCCTAAACCTGCATTCCATCCGCCACCAGCTTATGTGAGTGCTGTATTTACCTACAAATTGATCTGCAGGTTCTCCCCTAGGCTAGTTCAAAAACACCTCCCAGAGAACGCCTGCTACCACAAATAAAGAATGGGGCAGGCATATATGCGAACTCCATCAACAGCATGTTGCCTTCTGAGTTGAAGATCATTGAGGCCCTCCACTGGTTGGGGTCAACCATGGATGTTGCATCCCAGTTGTCCACGTTAATCACAAGCCAGGGCAGTACCACATGGCGAGCAAGTCACGGCCAACGTGGTAGGCTCCCCCTCTCAACATACTGATGAATTAAAGGACCGGCAAAGTCCTCTACGGTTTGACACTGGTGGCATCACAAGGGTTGCCAGTCAGTGTTGCACTCAACATAGGACTGTCTTCGGTAGTCCAGCTCCAGACTTTTCCTTGCAGTTTACTCTCGAAGCCTTCCCTGGTGATTGGATATAGCCACAAGGCAGCAGAAGTTTGAGATCAGACTTTTCTTTCTCCTCGATGTGCGGCCAGCCACGGCTGACGAGCCCCACCTGCCTGAAGCGACGGGTTTTGTAAGGCAGCAATAACCCGCCTTTGCTCCCTGTCCTGTCAGTAGAAACTCATTGCTGGATTTAAATCCTGTAATTTTTTCTCCTCAATAGTATAGCAGGACCACAATGATTAAAAGAGGTGCCTTGACGTTGCCTTCTTAAAAGCATTGAGGTATGGGCAATAAATACCAGCCTTAGCAATAACAGACAGATCCTGAAAGATGAATTTTACAGTATGAGATTTCTCAGAGATGCTTTTGCTTTCAATGCATAACGGAAACTAATTAAAGACATTTTATTTTATTTTCAGCCATAGGACATTAATATTTTACAGAAGTAATGGATGCTTTACACTAATGCCCTAGTCTGATCACAGGATTTAAGTGTTTATGATGTGAATAACTTGATGCTCTTATCGCCATCACTGGGAATTGCACTCAGCAGTAAGAAAGGGGCTTTATTAACAGGTCTAAACTCAAGTTAAATTCTCTGTGATGTTCATGTTTGAAGCAAATGATAATTAATGACCTAAACTGGCTGACATAGATTACTGGTTTTCAAGTATTTTATGTGAGGATTTGAAACTATTTTATTTCTATTGTGTACTGTTCAAAAACTTGCCTGAATGCAGAAAGCTGACTTGAATTAATGCAGTAACAGAACCTTCCAGGCAAAAATATGACTTCAGGGGAAAAGTGGCTAGCTTGTAGTTACTTGGAAATCCTCATTCCAGTGCCCCACAGAAAACATTTGTGAAGTGAGAATCGATCTTTACAGAATTAAACAGGTTTTTAACATTTAGAAAGAAAACACTCTCGTTTTTTTTTTCAGTGCAGGTACACTCGTTCATTTTAGCCTTTTGGATTTGACATGGGAGGCCAATAATACATCAGGGCTGTAACCTAGTTGGTGTTACAATGTACAGATCAACTCTGGACTTCGGGGAGAACAAATTCAATGAAGATAACAGGCCTGCTATTCGGAGAAAGGCAATGGTGCACTGAGCTGCAGTTAGCTTGAAAACTGATCTCTGCATGGTGACTGCGTGAGGGAAGGGAAACATGAACTTGAACTGCTCAGCAGCATGGAGGTTGGCTGGGGGCTGCACACTTGGTGACATAGATCATGCATAAAGGGTAGAAATTGCAGGAGTGGGGTGGATTGCCTTCAGAATCTGTCAAGTGCAAATGCTTCCAGGCTTCTCAGGACTAAGTCTTCAACACCACTCACAGTCACAGGTCCAAGAGCAGATGGATGCTGTGGAAATGCTGGCAATGCAAGCTGTTGCAGCCTGACCTTTGTTCTCTGACATTTTTTTTTCTTATTTTTTACAATACTTGCAGTGAAAGCTAAATAAAATATTATAATGATGTCGTTCCCTTTACTTTCTCACCTGGTCGCTCAACACCAGCTCTTTGGTCAAAAAGGCACAGCAGCGTTTCCATTTTCTGAAGAAAATGAGGTGAGCGAGTCTTCTCCCCCAGCCCCCCATTCTGACCAATTTTTAAAGGAGCACCATCAAGAGTGTCCTGACCAGCTGCATCACCGTCTGGTATGGGAATTGCAAGACCACAAGTCCCTACAAAGGACTGTGAGGACAGCTGAGAGGATCATCGGGGTCTGTCTTCCACCCTTCTGAGATATTTGTCAGGAGTGCTGCATACGCAGGCCCTTGGAATTACCAATTCCCTCCCATCTGTCCAACAATCTCCTTGACCCCCTACTATCAGGCAGGGGGCACCGTGGCATTAGGGCAAGAACTGTCAGGATAGGAAACAAAGATGAGGAAATCTGCAGATGCTGGAAATCCAAGCAACACGCACAAGATGCTGGAGGAACTCAGCAGGCCAGGCAGCATCGGAGTAAGTAGTCGGAGTTTCAGACTGAGACCCTTCATCAGGACTTCTTCCAGCTCCTTCCCCCAGGCCATAAGACTACTGAACTCCCTGCCACCACCCAGGCAGGGTATCCCATCACATCTGAAGTTCCAGTGGCGCTATCTTGTTTACTTTTTAACGTGTGTCGTAACTGCATCTTATCATTTGTTAATTTATTTGGGCTAATATTATTTTATGCTTTGTGTGCGTGTGAGTTATATGTACGGTGTTGTGCACATTGGTCCAAAGGAACATTGTTTTGTTTGGTGGTATACATGTGTATGATTGAATGAAATATAAACTGAACTTGAACCTGAACTTTGCTGTTTCTTGAATATGCCAATGATGGAGAAAGGATTTACAATCCCCCCAACAAACTAAAGGTCAGTCAATTTTGAAGTAGCTGCTACTCAGTCTGTGTTGAACGCATACACATTTCTTTTCTAGTACAGACTCCATCATCTCCTTGCAGAAGTTAATTTTAACATTTGGTTCTGTATATAGGGAGGACAAATGATTCCAAACTCATGTCATTAGATTCTGTTTACCAGCAGATGTAGAATATCTAACTCCTCATGAGACTGTCAGCATTATTTTCTGAAAAATAAAATTGCTGTGCATTTTATCTCGAAACAAAACAGGTGGTTAGTAAAAGGTTCATCAAAGCATATATGGTTCAAAGAAAGGTCAAGCATGGCTGGGCTACTTCACAGACAGAAACAGAAATTGGAGTCCATTACGCTAAAATATCTGTTGATCAAAAATATTGTAACTTCATCAGACTTAACTACTAAAACAGCTGCAAGATCCAAACAATTGGCGGTTTAATTATGTTTTCTAATGACAGTGCTCTTAAGATTTTATATTAATGAAAAATTAATTCAGAGAATGTTTCTTGTATCACATTTTCAATTTTGTTAGGTTCAACGGGAGGTTGAATAGAATTAATCTGTGAGGTTCATAGGGTGAAATAAAATATCTCTCAACATTAGCTACATGATATGTCACACCACAGGAATGTAATTCAATGCCTAAGGATAAAAAAGCACAGTATATTTACTGAGTTAAGGACTCATTTAAGAAGCAGTTCTCTTTTAGCGGGCTGTATTCCTGTATTCCAAGCATATCACTGTGAATATTTGAACTTCACTTCCATCTTTCTTTAAGGTTATCTGAAGCAATATTTATCTCCTTCTTTTTCCATTCCTCTTGCAAACAAAGAAGATGGCTTGATAAAAATGCCAAGAAAAAGACTTCTGACTTCATGTGAAATATGCAGCCAATTTGTATACTTTTTCAAGTAAATCTACAGTAAGTCTTTCCAATACCTGACCCACTCATCATTACAAACGTGACTCTTCATTTCAGCTTTTATCTTCAATAATTAGTTTCACAAATGTCTGCATATATTGCACATCTTCTAGTATCATTACTTGATTTTTTAATCCTGGAAGCAGAGATTTTCATTGAAGGGGTCAAAGTAATGCCCACAATGGGGACATAAACAAAAGGCTTTTTTAAATCTTGCATGCATTCTTGTAGTGCTCTCACAGAAAGGTTGAATCCAGCATTTGAAGTAGCAGCAAAGTGGTTCATTGAACACTTGATTGCACTTAGAATGCCAGCCTGTTTTCACAAAAGAGACAATATAACATTTTGGTTGCTAGCACTTCCACTAACATCATCACAGATGTCTGGGAGAAACTGAAATATTGATGTCGATTTTAAATAAACTTAATAGTGTTCCCATCAATTCTCATGTCAGAAATGTGAAAAATAATTGCTGAACCACACTGCTGGATTCATTGGGTACTTTGTCATGGTTTCTCTAAAACTTATACCAGAAATTCTGTCAGCTAAAAATAGTTAATACTGTGCTACTCCATCTTAGAAGGGTCAATGGGAGAATGGAATTGACTGGCCTGGAGCACTTTGTCACCTTCAAAGCAACGGAAAGAAGTTGCGAGGCCAGAGAGAACAGCATGAGCAGCAGTGTCTGCTGCAAGGCCAGTGTGCAGGAAGAAAAGAAGGGCAAGATCGAGATCTCCCCCTTACCCACTCCCCGGAAACTACAGCTAGGGGGACTCAGCAGGCCAGGCAGTAGCTATGGAGAGGAATAAAGAGTCAACATTTCGGGCTGAGACCCTTCATCAGGTTTCTATAGGACAGCTGCAGGGCATCCTTCCAGTGCGAGACTTCTTCCGCATTCATGAGAGGAACTGACACTGGTGCTCTTCGTAAGTTTAAGCTGATGAAACTGAAGATAATACAAGTGCAAGTTGTCAATTGAAAAAGATGAGAAAAAGATTAGCTTCATTTGTCACATCGACATCGAAACATTCAGTGAAATGCACCGTACCGCGTCAGAAGCCGGCACAGTCTTGGGATGATGCCTGGAGCAGCCTAGAAGTGTTGCCACATTTCAATGTCAATATAGCATGCTCACAACTCAGTAACTGTAACTGTACACCTTTGGAATGCGGGAGGAAAGCGGAGTAATCCCACCTGGTCACAGGGAAAATGTACAAACACCATATAGACAGCGCTGGGATTTGAAAGTCAATTGGTGATCAAAGGCACCATAAAGCGATGTACTAACTGCCATGTCACTGCACCACCCCTGAATTATACTGAACATCACATTCACTGCAAACACCTAATGCTCCTTACAAAAGTTAGCTGCGTCCACCCTTTGTCCTAATGTAATAAACTGTGCTTTATTATATCAGGATTACTTATTGTTAGTTCCCACCAGGATCTGAGGCTGCAGTGGTTACGTTAATTGACAGCCATTTCTGAGGCCCTGTCAGAAGTGACCAAGCACCACACATTGCATGAAAGCCCTAGTTTTGGGCTGCTTACTGATTGATAACTCACTCCCAGTACCACTTTGTCAGTAGAGGACCAGCCCACTAAGCTATCCATCAACAGGAATCCAGTGAGAATTGGCTGAGGTCCTCAATTGATTGACATCTTTAAATTACTCTGTCTGTATACACTGGATGAGAATTTTCTCAGGCCAGCTCCCCTTCTGTACCATAACTTCAGCGGGGTGGTAGCAGAGAACCTATTTATCAACTTTAACAGACAAAATCATTGGAGTTCAGTTATGTATGATTGGAATTTCTGCAGCATGTCCTCTGATCTCCCATTGTAGCTGTAAACAAGAGAGTATAATTTTTAACTCCAGGAATTATGCTCCTTTGTAATGTGTGCCCGGTTTCAGTTCTTTGATTATTTTTTAGTTGAAACTGATAAACTGGTCAGGAGAGCCAAGGTCAAATTACATTTCTTTTGTTTTTCAGTTTAGCAGGTACCTGTGAAAAACGAGCAATTATACCTTAATTCCAGCCCAGGTCAATGAATCTTACAGACTTTATTGGAGCCAACTGATGCAGAACAGAGGATTTTCTCCCTTTTTGTTACTTTTATTTTAGGAATACAGGGTAGATGTACACTTATTCAGAGCTATTACTGGCATGAGCAACACACACAAAATGCTGGAGTAATTACTCATCATGTCAGGCAGCATCTATGGAGAGGAATAAATAGTCAACGTTTTGGGCCAGACCCTTTATCGCTTCCATAGATTCTGCCTAATCTACTGAGTTCCTCCAGCATTTTGTGTGCATTGCTCTGGGATTTCCAGTATCTGCTGAATCTCTTGTGTTAGTGTTTGCTATGATTGGCCCATCTGTTTGTCAATCAAACTTTCCAATCCCTTCCCAAGCATTCATTATCATTAGAAAACTCGTGCTGAGGATTCATGGCTTTGTCCACCTAACTCTCAGATGTGAGACTTTGATTAGAGGTTTAAAAATGAAAAAAATAATTACCAATTAAACAGTGTCATTATGGAAAGCAGGCAGAATAGTTTGATTATTTTATCTTTTGCTCTCCTCAGCCCTCAGAATTTTAATGTTTATGGATTTGCTTTAATTTAAGTTTAATCATTGAATACAGCTCATTTCCATCTTTAAATAATCCTGGTCCCAGCACACCACAACAATCATTCCCTTTCTGCTAATTTAATATATCATTTTTCATTTATGTTCAGTACTTCATACTGATATGTAATAAATTCATGTTGTTATTTATTAGTTCCATTAATTAGTTGCTCTAAGCAAATCGGAAGATTATTTTCTGCATTTTCAGTCTTCATTATTCTGATGTTTTTTTTATTAGTTTTACCCAATTTTCATTTATCTTGTTGGCCAGGATAAATTACTCCACTCGATCCAAGGAAAGATGACATTGTAACTTCTGTCATTTTCTGATTCAAGCCCCAGTTCAGATAGCAGTAACAGACTGTATTGCAGGTCTGGACAGATATATAACCAGTGATATTCATACCAGAAAATGGCCTCCAACAAAAGGTAGCCTAACCACGCACTTGCTGGATCCCCAACATCAACATCCTGGGAGCAGGGAGAGGGGAAAGTTGACCTTGGCCAGAAACTGAACTGGAAAATCATATAAATACTGTGGCTCTGAGAGCAAGCCAGAGGCAACTTCAAATTCAAGTCCAAATTTAATTGTATTCAACCATACATGAGTACCCATGACTACAGGCAAACAAAACAGTGTTAAACTGGGGTCAAGGTGCAAAACACAGTCCCAACAGGCACACACAGATCAAGGCACATACAAGATAGAAAGTCATCCTGTGACTCCCCTTTTGACTCTCTAAGACCTTTCTACCTTCTACATGGCACGAATTAGAAATGCAATGGGACGCTCTTCTCTTGCCTGGATGAGTGCAATGATAACAACTGTCAAGAAACCTTGCAGGTTTCTACTTGAATGGTATTCCATCAACCACCCTTTACTGCAGGGGTTCCCTGCATTCTTTTTATCATGGACCATTAGCATTAAGCAAGGGGTCCATGGACGCAGGTTAGGAACCTGTGCTTGACTTCAACATTTCAGGAGGAGCTCACAATCACTGTTTCAAGTTTATTTAGGGATGGGTAATAAATTCTTGTCAGCACCAGCAAGATCAGGGCAAATGAGCAAAAGAACACTAGATTCCAAATACACTGTCTCAATCAAAGCTTCCAACCTCATGTCAGATTACACTTTAGTGAACTATATTATGATATTTGTTAAAATTTACTTATTAACCTTCACAGGTGACCTTACATGGACATTATCTATTCCTTGTTATGTTTTCTAATGATTCTATTTAATGCAATATTAATCTTAATTCCATTATTCTGAATATGCAGCATTTCAAATCATCATATTGCATACAGAAACAGAGCATGCCTTTGGCTGCCCTACCAATCAATAAGAGCATGGTGAATCATTTCTCTCATCCAACTTCCTGCCCCTTTTCTCTTTAAGTTTACTTGACATCTAAATATCTTTTGACCTCTGTTTTGATGAGACACAGTGACTCAGCCTCCAGAGTCATTGTGAATCGAACGTTCCAAAGATACACTGCTACCTTCTAAAAGAATTGTTATCTCTATCCTGAATTACTGACTCCTGGCTTTGAAGCTTTCATTGAGTATAGCCAACCTGGTCCATGCCAAGCTAGACTTACAGTCTAGAGCCATCTACCTGCACCTGGACCATATCGTTTCATTCTCCATCTATGTGCCCATCCAAACTTCACCAGTATTAATTTTTAGATCATATTCCATCGTGGGTAAAGCCATCCCAACCATTGAGCACATCCACATAAAACACTGTCGCAGGAGAGCAGCATCCATCATTGGGACCCCCACCACCTAGGACATGCTCTCTTCTTGCTCTGCCATCAGGAAGAAGGCACAAGAGTCTCAGGACTTGTACCAGCAGGTTCAGGAACAGTTATTACCCCACAATCATCAAGCTCTTGAACCATCATTGAAATATTCTCACAACCAATGGACACACTTTCAAAGACTCATCATCTCGTGTTCTCAATATTTATTACTTATTTATTTATATTATTGCTTTTTCTTTTTGCATTTGTACAGTTTGTTGTTTTCTGCATGCTGGCTGAACGTCCTAGTTGAGCAGTCTTTCATTGATTCTGTTATAGTTATTATCCTAAAGATTTTTTGAGTATGCCCACAAGAAAATGAACCTCATGTATATAGTGACACATATGTACTTTGATAATAAAATTTACTTTAAACTTTGTACTTTAATTCTTTAGCTCCTCATTTTCTCTAAATGATCAGTTATTCAGTATTTTCAGGAGGATTTTTAGATGCAAAATATATGTTTAATTTTTCTGCTAATCCTTCTTCCTCAATAAAATTTCACTTCACAAAGATTCAAAGATTCACATTAATTACCAAAGTATGTATGCAGTATACAACCCTAAATTCATCTTCCTCACAGACTGCCACAAACAAAGAAAATCATGGAACCCATATAAAGAAAAACCCCTCCCCTATAGCAAAAAAAATTCACACAAACAGCAACAAAAAATGAGTAAAAAGCACAGAATATAAAACATAAAATCAAAAGAGTTCAGGCATATACCGTGCAGCTCAGTGTTGGTTATCTGTCCCAATTCAAAACTGGCCAAAGCAGCAACAAAAAAAGGAGAAACCAGAAACCGGAACACATCAGAATGTGAACTAAGAGCCAATCCAAAAAACAGCAGACCCAGAACTTCAGCACCACCCTCCGACGTCATTGGGGGGGGAGGAGAGACCATTCAAGTACAGGGACTTTCCTTCAGAAGCAGCAAGCCAGAGGGAGGGAGGGAGAGAGAGAGAGAGAGAGAGAGAGAGAGAGCGTCACACACAGACACCTTCCCCCAGCAGCGGTGAGAGAGAGGTTGGTAGACGATACTGAACATCCACTTGTCTTCCTTTCACACCTCAATGATTTCAATCTTCCTCCGTGCTTTCATCAGTGAGATTGGCGGGAAATAGAGTCAATCGTGGGCTTGCACCTCGTTTCCAGGCTTCTGTGCCTTGAGGCCGTACACTTTGGTTGAAGTCTCACAGAACACCCTCGGAGACACCACCAAGATGTAGATCACGTGCTCCAACAGTAGTAGAACCACATTTGAAAGAAAGAAGATGTCAAAGGAGTGAACTATGTAATTTCATGAACTGTCACTGGTCACATTGTTTGCTTGCGCCATCTTCTTCCAGTCTCAGTCTGTATGGAACATGCACCGTCATTTAGCTCATATATTTACATTTACAAATCATTCAAAGCTTTTACGATCATTATACATCTCACTAAGCGATTCTGATATTCTGCCTTTCTTTTTCTTTTTCAATGCCTTGTTCCTCCTTGGCTGACCTCTGGAAATTTTCACAGCCAGGTTTACTTTGCTTTGAGGATTGTACAAGCCCTTTTGGCTTTACTGAAAATCACAATAAGAATAATAAAAGATAAATAAATAGTGTACAAAAAAAAGAGCAAAATAATGAGGCAGTGTTCCTGGGTTCATGGACTGATCAGAAATCTGATGGCAGAGGGTAAGAAGCTGTTCCTAAAACATTAATTGTGCATCTTCAGACCCCTGTACCTCCACCAGACCCCTGTACCTCCTCCCTGATGGTAGCACTGAGAAAAGGGCATGCCCAGGAAGGTGAGAAACCTTACCTCATGAAGCACCACCTTTTGAAGATGTACTTGATACTGGGGAAGCTAGTGCCCATGATATAACCCGCTGCAGTGTTTTTTCGATCCTGAATGTTGGCACTTCCATGACAGACAATCATACAACCACTTAGAATGCTCTCCATGGCACATCAGTCGAAATTTGCTGGAGTCTTTTGTGAGATAACAAATATCTTCAGGCTCCTAATGACATATGGAATGCCTTCTTCATACTTGCATCAGTAAGTTGGGCCCAAGATAGCCCTTCGGAGAAGTTAACACCTAGGAACTTGAAAAGCATTAAATTTTAGTGGAGTTTCTCAACACATCTCAACACGTCTTCATTTCGTTATTTTTTTTCTCCAACGGCGTTCTGAGAGGTGGGACTGCGCAGGCATGTGACGTCGGGCAGTGCAGCGCGGCAGATTTAAAAGGAACAGAGCCTCATAGAGCGGGAAGCATAGTTTGCGGGCTGCGGAGTGAGCCGAGAGCAGAGTGAAGATTTAAGGGCTTCGGCTCAAAGGGCTTAGGCGGAAACAGGCGAGGAAGGTTTGGCATTCATTTTCTGTTGTTATTTGAGGAGAGGGGCAGTATGAGTGTGAGGGCAGTTTGTTGTTCTCAGTGTCGGATGTGGGAGGCCCTGGAGTCTCCAAGCCTCCCGGACGTCTACATCTGCGCCAAGTGCATTGAGATGCAGCTCCTAAGGGACCGCGTTATGGAACTGGAGCTGCAGCTCGATGACCTTCGTCTGGTCAGGGAGAGTGAGGAGGTGATAGAGAGGAGTTGCAGGCAGGTGGTCACGCCGGGGCCACGGGAGGCAGACAAGTGGGTCACGGTTAGGAGGGGGAAGGGGAAAAGTCAGGTAATAGGGAGTACCCCGGTGGCTGTGCCCTTTAACAACAGGTACTCCTGTTTGAGTACTGTTGGGGGGGACAGCTTACCCGGGGGAAGCGACAGTGGCCGTGCCTCTGGCACAAAGTCTGGCCCTGTAGCTCAGAAGGGTAGGGCAAGGAAGAGGAAGGCAGTTGTGATAGGGGACTCGATAGTAAGGGGGTCAGATAGGCGATTCTGTGGACGCAGTCCAGAGACCCGGATGGTAGTTTGCCTCCCTGGTGCCAGGGTCCGGGATATTTCTGATCGTGTCCAAGATATCCTGAAGTGGGAGGGTGAGGAGCCAGAGGTCGTGGTACATATAGGTACCAATGACATAGGTAGGAAAAGGGATGAGGTCCTGAAAGGAGAATATAGGGAGCTAGGAAGGGAGTTGAGAAAAAGGACCGCAAAGGTAGTAATCTCGGGATTACTGCCTGTGCCACGCGACAGTGAGAGTAGGAATGCGATGAGGTGGAGGATAAATGCATGGCTGAGGGATTGGAGCAGGGGTAAGGGATTCAAGTTTTTGGATCATTGGGACCTCTTTTGGCGCAGGCGTGACCTGTACAAAAAGGACGGGTTACACTTGAATCCTAGGGGGACCAATATCCTGGCAGGGAGATTAGTGGGGGCTACTGAGGTGACTTTAAACTAGAATGGTTGGGGGGTGGGAGTCAAATTAAAGAGGCTAGGCGAGAGGAGGTTAGTTCACAACAGGGGGATGGGAACCAGTGCAAAGAGACAGAGGAGTGTCAAGTGAGGGTAGAAGCAAAAAGTACTAAGGAGAAAAGTAAAAGTGGCAGGCCAACAAATCCAGGGCAAGCATTAAAAAGGGCCGCTTTTCAGCATAATTGTATAAGGGCTAAGAGAGTTGTAAAAGAGCGCCTGAAGGCTTTGTGTGTCAATGCAAGGAGCATTCGTAACAAGGTGGATGAATTGAAAGTGCAGATTGTTATTAATGATTAGGATATAGTTGGGATCACAGAGACATGGCTCCAGGGTGACCAGGGATGGGAGCTCAACGTTCAGGAATATTCAATATTCAGTAGGGATAGACATGAAGGAAGGGGAGGTGGGGTGGCCTTGCTGGTTAAAGAAGAGATTAACGCAATAGAAAGGAAGGACATAAGCCGGGAAGATGTGGAATCGATATGGGTAGAGCTGCGTAACACTAAGGGGCAGAAGACGCTGGTGGGAGTTGTGTACAGGCCACCTAACAGTAGTAGTGAGGTCGGAGATGGTATTAAACAGGAAATTAGAAATGTGTGCAATAAAGGAACAGCAGTTATAATGGGTGACTTCAATCTACATGTAGATTGGGTGAACCAAATTGGTAAAGGTGCTGAGGAAGAGGATTTCTTGGAATGTATGCGGGATGGTTTTTTGAACCAACATGTCGAGGAACCAACTAGAGAGCAGGCTATTCTGGACTGGGTTTTGAGCAATGAGGAAGGGTTAATTGGCAATCTTGTCGTGAGAGGCCCCTTGGGTAAGAGTGACCATAATATGGTGGAATTCTTCATTAAGATGGAGAGTGACATAGTTAATTCAGAAACAAAGGTTCTGAACTTAAAGAGGGGTAACTTTGAAGGTATGAGACGTGAATTAGCTAAGATAGACTGGCAAATGACACTTAAAGGGTTGACGGTGGATATGCAATGGCAAGCATTTAAAGGTTGCATGGATGAACTACAACAATTGTTCATCACAGTTTGGCAAAAGAATAAATCAAGGAAGGTAGTGCACCCGTGGCTGACAAGAGAAATTAGGGATAGTATCAATTCCAAAGAAGAAGCATACAAATTAGCCAGAGAAAGTGGCTCACCTGAGGACTGGGAGAAATTCAGAGTTCAGCAGAGGAGGACAAAGGGCTTAATTAGGAAGGGGAAAAAAGATTATGAGAGAAAACTGGCAGGGAACATAAAAATGGACTGTAAAAGCTTTTATAGATATGTAAAAAGGAGAAGACTGGTAAAGACAAATGTAGGTCCCCTGCAGACAGAAACAGGTGAATTGATTATGGGGAGCAAGGACATGGCAGACCAATTGAATAATTACTTTGGTTCTGTCTTCACTAAGGAGGACATAAATAATCTTCCAGAAATAGTAGGGGACAGAGAGTCCAGTGAGATGGAGGAACTGAGCGAAATACATGTTAGTAGGGAAGTGGTGTTAGGTAAATTGAAGGGATTGAAGGCAGATAAATCCCCAGGGCCAGATGGTCTGCATCCTAGAGTGCTTAAGGAAGTAGCCCAAGAAATAGTGGATGCATTAGTGATAATTTTTCAAAACTCGTTAGATTCTGGACTAGTTCCTGAGGATTGGAGGGTGGCTAATGTAACTCCACTTTTTAAAAAAGGAGGGAGAGAGAAACCGGGGAATTATAGACCGGTTAGCCTAACGTCGGTGTGGGGAAACGGCTGGAGTCAGTTATCAAGGATGTGATAACAGCACATTTGGAAAGCGGTGAAATGATCGGACAAAGTCAGCATGGATTTGTGAATGGAAAATCATGTCTGACGAATCTCATAGAATTTTTTGAGGATGTAACTAGTAGAGTGGATAGGGGAGAACCAGTGGATGTGGTATATTTGGATTTTCAAAAGGCTTTTGACAAGGTCCCACACAGGAGATTAGTGTGCAAACTTAAAGCACACGGTATTGGGGGTAAGGTATTGGTGTGGGTGGAGAATTGGTTAGCAGACAGGAAGCAAAGAGTGGGAATAAACGGGACCTTTTCAGAATGGCAGGCGGTGACTAGTGGGGTACCGCAAGGCTCAGTGCTGGGACCCCAGTTGTTTACAATATATATTAATGACTTGGATGAGGGAATTAAATGCAGCATCTCCAAGTTTGCGGATGACACGAAGCTGGGTGACAGTGTTAGCTGTGAGGAGGATGCTAAGAGGATGCAGGGTGACTTGGATAGGTTGGGTGAGTGGGCAAATTCATGGCAGATGCAATTTAATGTGGATAAATGTGAAGTTATCCACTTTGGTGGCAAAAATAGGAAAACAGATTATTATCTGAATGGTGGCCGATTAGGAAAAGGGGAGGTGCAACGAGACTTGGGTGTCATTATACACCAGTCATTGAAAGTGGGCATGCAGGTAGAGCAGGCGGTGAAAAAGGCGAATGGTATGCTGGCATTTATAGCGAGAGGATTTGAGTACAGGAGCAGGGAGGTACTACTGCAGTTGTACAAGGTCTTGGTGAGACCACACCTGGAGTATTGTGTGCAGTTTTGGTCCCCTAATCTGAGGAAAGACATCCTTGCCATAGAGGGAGTACAAAGAAGGTTCACCAGATTGATTCCTGGGATGGCAGGACTTTCATATGTAGAAAGACTGGATGAACTGGGCTTGTACTCGTTGGAATTTAGAAGATTGAGGGGGGATCTGATTGAAACGTATAAGATTCTAAAGGGATTGGACAGGCTAGATGCAGGAAGATTGTTCCCGATGTTGGGGAAGTCCAGAATGAGGGGCCACAGTTTGAGGATAGAGGGGAAGCCTTTTAGGACCGAGATTAGGAAAAACTTCTTCACACAGAGAGTGGTGAATCTGTGGAATTCTCCACCATAGGAAACAGTTGAGGCCAGTTCATTGGCTATATTTAAGAGGGAGTTAGATATGGCCCTTGTGGCTACGGGCGTCAGGGGGTATGGAGGGAAGGCTGGGGCGGGGTTCTGAATTGGATGATCAGCCATGATCATAATAAATGGCGGTACTGGCTCGAAGGGCCGAATGGCCTACTCCTGCACCTATTTTCTATGTTTCTATGTTTCATAATTTACTTTATTCAGATCCTGATTTCAATTGTATAAATCCCTGATTTCAGGAATTTATCCTGAATTAAGATCCTGATTTCAATTGTATAAATTCACTTCAATATTTGTACAAAGTCCTCGCATATCATAATCACAACTGATCTTCAGTTAATCTTTCCTCTCTTAATCAAGACTAGATCTAAAACTACCTATTTCATCATATCCTGCATGAGGCTGGGGCTCAACGAAAACTCAAAGGCCTTTGTTTTAA
This sequence comes from Mobula birostris, assembly GCF_030028105.1. Classification (NCBI taxonomy): domain Eukaryota; kingdom Metazoa; phylum Chordata; class Chondrichthyes; order Myliobatiformes; family Myliobatidae; genus Mobula; species Mobula birostris. The sequence continues at coordinate 20,340,604 of NC_092386.1, read as the reverse complement.
GTAAGACTTTTTTTTCCAAGTATGGTTATTCCATAAATGCTGTCTGCATTATTTTTGTTTAATGATATAATTTTTCATTTATACTTCATGGTGCAGACCATAAAAATGTGGTTTATATTCAATCAGAAATGTTTCTTTTTTACGTACTCAATCTGGCAGGTTTAGAAATTCCTCTTAACCCAGATGGAGAGGTGTTTATAATTATTACAGGTTCTCCCTGGATAGCTGTCCGGGTTTATTTTGGGGCAAGTGGCTGTCAGGTCTCATTAGAGTTAAAATATCCCAAAGCACCATTTAACTATCTTCACTCATCCGCCATCATTACTTCCAAATCTGAGTAAATTGATCATGATGTTAAATTCTTGCTTTAGGAACCTTATTTAGCCCAAAATATAATGGTGAACTATCGCTTGAATGTAGCTGCAAAACCCCTTCACGAGCTGGATTTAGTAACATTCTCAAGAAGGAAGGTCATGGCTCTCCTCCAAAAATCTGACAGAATTTTTTTTATTCTAAGCCAGGGGAAACAAAACAAAAAAAATTTAACAATCCCCTTCAGATAATAACACTCTTGTTCTTTTTTTTATTGAGGTGTGCTTGTGGTTTGTTACAACATCTAATTAACAGGGTAATACGTGTTTTCACCAAGTTGGCATTGTATTTTCCTTCCTGTGTTCAATTGTTCAGCTAGAAAACAGCAATCTTTCCAAGTTAAAACCCATTCACCTGTTTGTAAAGGCTTCAGTAACAAATGACCATATGACTGGATCTTCCGCTTTGAAACTTCCTTCATTTGTAACTTTTCCCTCACTGAAATATTTTTTAATTGATCTTTTATTATCACTATTACTAGTGGTTTCAAAGCTGCTGACTCAACTTGGCCTATTCTGTTGGCACAATAGACACTGATTGCTAAATGCCTTGGGTATTTTTATCCTTACATTGTATTCTTTAGCAACACAACTTCTTGACAGCAAAACTTCATAGAAACACAATAGAACACTGTACAATGTCAACAGTTATTTGCACATTTGCTTTCTGTGTAAGTCTACACTCATTTTAACAAAGGATTATCATTTTGATTGAACTGTGTTTTATTTCTGTCTTTCTTTCTTTTTTCTGACCCAAAAAGCCCAGTTACACCCATGTGACTAATCTACCTATTGAACCGTACATCTTTGGAACGCGGGAGGAAACTAGAGCACTCAGAGGAAGCCGGTGAATGTCTAAACTCCTTAAAGAACTCGGGTTACTGGCACTGTTGTGCTACTGTACCTCCAGGAGAGTTGATAATACTCCATTCCATAATTTGAAACAGTAAACAGGCCAGGTAATAAATACAACTGGGAGGATGTTATTCAATTGATAATTCGAAGCAGGCCATGGGAGAGCTGTCACCAGTATAATGGAGGAGGCCAATATGATAAAGCAACACCAACTCCAATCGATAGATCATGTCATCCAGGTGCCTGACTCATATCTCTCCAAACAGATCTTTTACTGTACTCCCAACTGAAGGAAGATCAGTGAGCCCCTGGCAGGCAAAGGAAAAGCTTTACAGATAATATCAAATTCAGTGGTTCCATTTAATATCTGAGGATATATACAGTATAGAAAAGGAAAGGTACGTCGCATCCGGAGTTTCTCCGGTTAGCGGATGATTTCCCTCCGCGCCTCTCTGACGTAGTGGGGAACCGCGTACGAGGCAAGTTACAACAGTGGCTTGCCATTGCCTTCTGCTGGGTGAGTTTCCAAAGAGATCACCAGCTCGTAACCCAGCACGGATGGAAAGCGTGCAGGGGAGCCGGCTGGATTCGAACTTGGGACCTTTCGTCCCGAAGTCCGGCACTGATGCCACTATACAACCTGAAATTATTCTTTTTTCACCGACTTCTACAAAACAGAAGAAAACTCTAAAGAATGAATGACAGAAATACCACCTTCCTCCCTCCATGCACAAGCAGCAGCAAAGTATCACCCCTGTCCCCACATGTTCCAGCAAGAAGCATCAGCACCTACTACCCACCGAGCAAACAATAGCAGAGCCCCCAGAGACCATGAGCCTAACAAAAACCATTGTTCACCCAAAAGGCCACGGGCTGTCTCTCTCTAACAAGGAAGAGAGAGGTGTCACCCATTCCATTGTGAGAACGAGGCAAACAGATTACTCTTTTGATATTATAGCCTGCAGCGTCATTTTTTATTCCAAGTTTCTCCGACTCGAGAATCAGCAACAAACTCCACCTTCCATCGAGAGAGAGAGAGAGAGTGATTGCCCGAGTGCAGAGGCCTCTGACAGCTACACCCACCAGCTTGATGTTTCGATCTCCTGCAACGCCTCAGTTGCTGATACCCATGAGGAATTGAGTCCACAGAGCAATGCAAGTCTTCCAGGCTGCTCCTGGAGATGTCGAAAATGGCCAGTTAGTGAGTTCCGGAGCGGGAACCCACCACCGTGAAGAACTGCAGTTGGAGTGCAGCTGTAGATCACAGACACTAACAGATCCCCAGCCACCTTGAAAAGGGAAAAAGAGACATTAAAGAGAGGAATTTAAGCTGTTTCACAGATGAGTTTGAAGAAGTCACTGTCTGGTGCCATCTGAAAAACACTCATCATCTAAAGAGTATTGCACTCAACAGATACACCTGGAGGAAATCTGTTAATATGAGAATATAAATCTGTGTTATACGAGAATGATCTCCCCTGTGCCTCAGAGAACAGGTGGCAGTTGCAAAAGGAGAAACTGAAAAACCCAGTGTAAACCCTAGAGTGGGTTATATGGTCGGCAGAAAATGGTTGGCCAAAAGTCCTGTATTGTGCTGTAAACTTCTATGTTCTGCGTAATTTATGTTAAAAAGGAAAAGTCACACAGTTGTTGAGAACCTAATAATGCCAGCATGTAAAATTATAGTGGGTAAAGTGCTAGGACAAGATGCAATACAAGAAATTGAAAAGTTTTCACTCTCAAACAGTGCAATAAGTTGATGTATTGTGTGATAAAATGAGAAACAACAGCTTCACTATGCAGGTTGATGGCTCAGCAGATTTCACCAATAAATATCGTATTGTAGCATTCGTAAGATTTGTAAATGATGATGAAATTCACGGAAACTTTTTCTGTTACAAAGAACTGCTCAAAACAAGCAAAGGCCAAGATATATTTAATATTTTGTCTTCACTTCTGGAAAGAAAAGTCTTTCTTGGAGGAACTATGTTGGGATCTGTACTGATTGTTTCCCATCGATGGTTGGCTCCATGAGAGGTTTAATTTCTCTTGTAAAAAAAATACTGACGTTGTCACAACCCGTGCAAATAAATTTCCATGTTGTAAATAGCATAAATTAAAATCAATTTACAACCTTTACTTAAATTAAACCTTCTAAGCCTTCCTTTAGAAAAATTAAATCCCATTTTGGTTTAAACCAGTTATTTAACAGAAATTTATTATGTCTGCCTTATGGGTTTTTTAAATTTATGGAAGGGAAAGAAAGATTAATTTCAAGAAAGGTAAGCTACACTTAACTACCTGTTTCTTTTCAAGAAAGAATGGTTATAAATTCATTCTCTTTTCAATTATTTTTGGATTATTATGTCTACAACTTACTGATCACATTAACATACCAAGAGCCGAGGATATAATAATTTTTACGCAGGAATTCCCTGAGCTCTGAACGTTATTTCAAGAGTTTCTTCAGGGCAGAAAGGTTAAGAAAGGCTTCCTTAGAACACCATACATGACTTGAGTGACTGCACTACTACTATAAAACACCTTAGACTATGAATGAGCATTTATTAAAAGGGAGATGCATGTGAATGCATTTCTGAAAGCACTAGCATAAAATATTCAGAATACAACTTCAAGTTGTTGACTTTCCACCCAGTAGATGACAGCAAGCCATCCACAACACTGAGAACCTAACTTGCAATTATTCCACATTTGAATCATTTGAGGAACAGTTGATGGGAACATGAGAACATAGTTCTGTATTCTTATTAGATCGTCCTCAAATGGTTCTAAAAAGATGCATGATTAGGTTTAGTGAGCTGTGGACATGCCATGTTGGCGCTGGAAGCATAGCCACACTTGTGGGCTGCCTAACACAATCTTTCCCGATTTGGTTTGACGCAAACAACACATGTCACTGCATGCTTTGATGTTACGATGTATATGTAACAAATGTCCATAGATGTGTTGTGGGGAGTATATTGACTGGCTGCATCACAGCCTGGTATTGAAACACAATGCCCTTGAACTGAAAATTGTTACAAAAAGTAGTGGATACAACCTAACCCATCACAGGTAAAGCCCTCCTAACCATTAAGCACACCTACATGAAAGCTGTCTCAGGAAAGTAGCATCCATCACCAGGGACCCCTATCATCCAGGACTTGCTCTCTTCTTTCTGCTGCCATCAGGAAGAAGGTACTCACGCTATCAGGTTCTGCAAAGATTACTACCCTTCAACCATAAGGCTCTTGAACTAAAGAAGATAACTTCACTCAACTTCACTTGCCCAATCATTGAAATGTTCCCACAACCAATGGACTCACTTTCAAAGATACTTCACCTCATGTTCTTGATATTTATTGCTTACTTGCTTATTATTATTTCTTCTTTTCGTATTTGCAGTTTATTGTTTTCTGCACTCTGGTTGAATCCCCTAGTTGGGCAGTCTTTCACTGATTCTGTTATGGTTATTATTCTATGATTTATTAGGTATGCCCACAAGAAAAAGAATCTCAGGTTTGTATATGGTGTCATATATGTAATTTAATAATAAATATGGCTTTGAACTTTGAACTTTAAAGCTAGTCTTATCTTTACCTTATAATGTTGTTGTTATTCGTCCATCGTATGTCGATGGGGACCTTGACACCATTATGATGGTGTCAAGACTAGCGTGTGACTTGGATTTAAGTGAGGGAGAGTTGCGCAGCGTCAGCCTCACTCTCTCTTCCCAATTCCCATCTGGATCCAGTGGCAAGACAGAGTCGAGACGGCTGGAAATGGGACTAGGCGCAGTGGATGACCAGGACGCCTTCTGTGTCTTGTCCTGCTCTACACATTCCACGATGCTTGCAGAGACCGCCTTCTTGACCGTTGGACCTTCCATTGGTCTCATCCGCTCAATCCGCCGGAGTCTGTCTTCACATGCTGGGATAGACAGCTCCCTATCTCACCGAGGGTTTGAGACCCGTCGGCTACCCTCACCTGGTTTAGCTGGCTTGTTGAAGCCGTTGCCCGGGGTGTGGCCGCTGTCGCATGCAAACAGCTACGGGGAGCCACAGGTGAGAGCTGAGTGCCAGGTGGGGACCAAAAGTGGACTAACCGCCTTAAAAAGGACGCGACATGTTACCCCACCAGAGGTGCTACCCCTCCCTGACACCCCATACACCCCTTGTAAAGTAGGTAGGTGGTAAAAGTAAAGGGAGTGATATGGATGTGTGAGGGAATACAGAAAAAAGCAGGACTGATGGATGACTCTGTTGGGATCTAGCATGGGTAAAATGACCACCTTCTGTATCATTATAAATATGCAAGCAAGTGGTGAGGAGGGATTTTATACTCCCACGTTCTTCTCTATTATTTATTTCCGCACCTTTTTTTTCTTTTCCTCAACAACACTTCCTCTGCGATATTTTCCTGTATCACCCTACAGCAGAGGTTCCCTACCTGGGGTCCACGGAACTCTTGCTTAGTGATGTTGGTCCATGACATAAAATGATTGGGAACTCCTGACCAAGAGAGACCCTGAACCATTGCCCTCAATTCGGGAGCTATCCTGATGCCTGCCTTTGTCTGTCAGCCAGTGCACTCCCCAGCTTCACAACGTATGTTGTAAGCTACACAGTGAAAGCTATAAACCCCACTCTCAGAGGAGTGCTATTAATCAGTATGCCCTTGCAGAACCTGCAGGTCCTAAACCTAGTGCTTCCACTTCGTCCACATCACATGAGCCAGCCTCCCCTCTCTGGACTTCAAACTTCATATCTCCTTGATAGAGCAACCAGCATAATCAAACACCCCACCCACTTCAGATATTCTCTCTTCTTCCTTCTCCCATCGGACAGAAGATAAAAGAAAACTCTGCAGGCATATACCACCAGGTTCAAGGACAGCTTCTATCTCATTGTTATCAGACTCTGGAATAGACCTCTTGTACAATAAGATGGAAGCTGGGCCTCACAATCTATCTCATTATGATCTTGTATTTTATCGCTTACCTGCAGTACACTCTCTTGTGATCTTTTACAGTTTATGTTATTATTGCTTTACCATTTTCTAGCTCATTTCACTGCGTAATGATTTGATCTGAATAAACAGCATGCAAGATAGGTTGTTCATTGTACTTTGCTATATGTGACAACAATAAACCAACTGAAGCCTTCCGTTGATCGGGACTGACCATTGATGTTGCATTCCAGCTCTCCACGTGACACAAGACAGGGCAGTATGATATGGAGAGCGAGCTGTTGCCCATGTAGCAAGCTGCCCCTCTCCACACAGCTGATGAATCCAAAGAAAGGGCAGAGACTGATACAGTTTGGCACAGCAGTGTTACCAGTCAGCATTAAACTCAACGTAGGACTACCTCAGCCACTCTAGCTCTGGAGTTTTCCTCGGGGTTTACTCCCGAAGCCTTCCCCATAAGTGGGTATAGCTGCAATGCAGCTAAGTTTTAAGATCAGAGTTTTCCTTCTCCCAGATAAGCTGCAGTTGGTGAGCCCATTCTGCCCGATCCGACCAGTTTTAAGGCACCAGTAACCCACCTTTGCCCCTTCTCCTATCAGTGGAAACAGTTCTGCTGGCCTTAGTAGCTAAGCCACACATGAAAGCCAGGAACTAGTCTTGGTTGTCAGAAGGTATTTGAGATGCACGCCATTGGGAGCATTTATTAGTGGGAGCTTGTCCCCACTACCACCCCTGGCTATAACAATCTTAAGGAACCAATAAACTAATACCACTAGCAATACCAATCACATACATATTTAAATCACAAAAATTAACCCCAAGTTTTCAGAACTTTTACATAGCTGTGCTTTATTAGCACTGCATTCATAGAGCTTGTTCCCCATAATCATCCCAGAATTATTTCTGATAAAGCTCCTTGCTGAATGAGAATCACAAAAGGCCATACTACTTTCTCTTTATTTGTTCTTTCTCCCATGCAAGAAATAAGAATAGCACTTTGGATATATACAAGCACTAAAGAAATGTGTTTGCAATGAAAAAGCCCATGAGGCAGCAGTTGATCTTAACACAGCAGTGATTTAGTGCTGAAATTACACGGGAAAAAAATGGAATGCATTTTAATGCAGTGGGTAGTTTCAACACTGGGATCTGAAGATAGGAAAAGTTAAGTTGCCGTAAATCTATTGCAGTTGAAAAGCTGAGAACCAGCAATGAAACACATTATTTGTGGTATTAGGGCTACCATTGTATTAATGCTGACTGGAGGACTTCACATTCAGGTTTTAGCTCTGTAATTAATATTTTTGATTTACGAAAGACATAGAGAGCCCCGCCTCTTCAATATTTATCAACTAACAGTATTAGCATTAAACTAAGCTGTTTCATTTGAGCATTGTTATTAACAGTTCAGCATAAGTACTTTAGGACAGGAGGCAGCTGTAACAATGACACACTTGAGAATGGTTCAGTAGAAATATAAGGTCACCAATGCTCACTAATGCAGGAGAGGCAACATTTTGAGTGCAGGTGTGGTGTTGGTGCGGGGATAGGCAATAAAAAGCAGAGTTTGGTGAAATAAGGTGGAATCATCAGAATGGTGAATGAGCTCGGAAGGAACTCTGATATGTTGGGGTCAGAACGCTCCTCAGACACTTTGCAGGCTGTTAGAAAACTAACTCAACTGGTCAGTAAGGCTTAAAATGAAAAATCATATAACTTCTTTGAGGTTGGCTCTTAATGCTGGATAAATAATTGTCCCATGATGTAACACTCTTCAGATGAAAAGATGTGTCTATTTCAGATCTTTGATACACCAAAGACATCCTTACAACATGGCTGGAGATGGGCTGGAGAATCATCTCTACCAAAGAAGATGTAAGGCACTCCTTCCTTCTGCTAGCCTGCAGGTCACTTCTGGCCAAGGTGTAGTACCTGCTCGGACCTGATCAAGATCACGTGAAACCATGGGAGCCCACATCATTTGACATGGCACATAATGATGATGACTACGAAGGCCAAGCATGCTATCAGCTAAATAATAGATATATAATTGAAAAGTGTGTCATCTATCACCTATACTCCTTGTCCTGGATGCCTATTTTATTCACATAAAGAAGTGGGTTCATATTGGAACATACCGTATGTTGCAGATCAGGACAGCACAAGACCCAGCTCCTTCATACCTCCAGGGCCTAGCCTCTTGAGTCAGAGCTCCTGGGAAAAGTCATTGAAGTCTCCTTGGGTCTACAAATTATGCTGAACAGATCGTGCCCGTCTGGTGCGAGTCTCTTCCAAAATGGCATAATTAATTTTGATCCTGTTATGACTTCCTGCAGCTCATCTTTCCCCAGCAAGCAAATCATTAAAAGATGTGATCCCCATTGGCAAAGGCTCCATTGAGGCTGGTAATTGTCTTGAAGCGCATTCGGTTCAAAGGAAAGTACACTACGGAAAGGCTTCAGGAACAGACCAGTGGAACAAAAACCTTCCCGATACCACAGGTGGGTTAATAATTATTTCCATTGTGGAAACAAAACATTGTGCCATTAAATATACACAGTACATCAGTACTTAAATAACTAAAACATTTAAAATGTAGCTGACATTCATAAGGCTAGATGGGAGGTTGGAGATACTGATTTGAAGATGGTTTGTCACTGCAACACACACACACACACTGCTGGAAGAACACAGATGGTCAGGCAGCCTCTGTGGGGGAAGTGGGTCATCAATGTTTCAGGTCAAGATCTCCTATCTAGACCAGGGATTCCTAAATTTTTCAATGCCAATGAGCCTTACCATTAAGTGAGGGATCTGTGGACCCCTGGTTTGGAACCTCTAATTAAGCAAACACCCCCCACCCCCCCATCAGTCCAGGTATGTCATGGTGGAGTAGCAATTAGCACAATGCTGTACAATGCCAGTCATACAGGTTCAATTCCCGCTGCTGGCTATAATGAGTTTGTACGTTTTCCCCGTGATCAGTAGGATTTCTTCTGGGTACTCCAGTTCACTCCCACTTTCCAAAGACCTACATGTTGGTACCAGAGGCATGGCAACACTTGTGGGCTGCCCCCAGCACATCTTCAGACTGTGATGGTCTTTGATGCAAACGATGCATTTCACTGCACGTGACAAATGAAGTTAATATTTCATCTTTAACAGACATGTTTCAACATTAGCAGCCGCAGCAACTTCTTGCATTGATGTAGCAGAGTTTTAATGTGGTAAAGTGTGGTTAAGCATGGTTAAGAGGTCATTTACAATAACAGCATTCGCATGAACATTGACAAACAAAAATTCACATTGAGCCAAAGAAAAAGAAATTACAACCGGTGTCTGGCAGCCTGCTTTAAAAGACTGGTTTTACGGATTCTTAAAGCAGGAGAGAGACTTGAAAAGATGACAAAGCTTAGGGAATTTCAATATTTTGGACTAGTACAGCTTCAGACCTACTAATTCAGTCAGATTCTGACTGCTGCTGGATTATGCTTCAGCCTGTTCTAAAAATGAAATTTGCACCAGAATATTTCTTTGGACCCAGGGAAACATTAGAACAAGCAGTAATTCCTGTATAATTGGCACAGCCTGAATATAGTGCAGCAAGCTAGAAATTTCAGTTGCATTACTTTTCCAAATTCATCTTTCTTAGTAAACTGGTCTTTAATTGCCCTCCAAAGTAGTCCATTGTGCCAATGATGCCTACATCTTAAGAACAAGTGAAAGAAACATTTTATTTAATCAGCTAAAGGGCTAGCTATTGCAACCACACTTTTTAGAAAATGGAGAATGCAGAACATCAGAAGAAGAGTCAAGAATTTTAATTTTTTTAAATTTAGAAACGCAGATCCTTCCAGCCCAATGAGCTGCATTGCCTAGCAACCCACCTATTTAACCCTAGCCTAATTACAGGACAATTTACAATGACCAATTAACCTACGAACTGGTACGTCTTTGGACTTGGGAGAAAACCGCAGCTTCTGGAGGAAACCCACATGCCCACAGGAAGGACGTGCAAACTTCTTACAGGAGTTAATGAATAAGTAATGCCCCATCCATCCAAGGCAGCACAATAGCGTAGTGGTTACTGCATTGCTTTACAGAGCCAGCAACCCAGGTTCAATTCCTGCTGCTGCCTGTAAGGAGTTTGGACGTTCTCCCTGTAACTGACTGAGTTTCCTCCGAGTGCTCTGGTTTCCTCCCACATTCCAAAGACCACAAGGCACATTAAGGTTGAGTAGGTTAATTGGTCGCATCAATGTAATTGGGCAGTGCAGGGTCATTGAACAAGAATGGCCTGTTACCTTGTTGTATCTCTAAATAAAAAAAAACTCTATTGGGAAGCTCGCACTAACATTTATTGATATATTTGCGCAGCAGCATAGCATGAAGTTTTACTGTTAATATCCTGTCATCCAGGAGTGACAGCATCTGTAACTACAGTGGCTTTCAGTTTTGTAGCAAAACATAGTGCAATAATCAAACTATATCATGAAATTTCCAATTTCACAGAATGCTACATGAGAATTTTACAAATTGCAATTGCTGTAACTGCGAACCTAAATTGAAAACGCACATTAATATTTGGCAAAATTGATAAGCATTTTTTCATAATAAAAACATTACGTACCTTTCATTAGGTGATTAGACACTGCAATAGGAATGAAATGCTCATTTATCTAATTAGCTTCAGTTACAGTTGGGCAGTAAGAGGATTCTTACATTAGTGTATTGACTGCTAAATTTACCCTGAGGGTGAGAGACTGAATGTTATTAATATCATAAACACATCTAGATTATGTGTTCAGGCTAAATGGCAATCCAGGTGTGCAAACTGGGAAACTGCTCAGCAGTACTTACGGAGAAAAATTCACATGTTGCATTTGTGATCGAGGGATCAGAAGTGGAGAGAGTGAGCAGTTTCAAGTTCCTGGATGTCAAGATCTCTGAGGACCTAATCTGGTCCCAATATATTGATGCAGCTATAAAGAAGGCAAGACAGTGACTATACTTCATTAGGAGTTTGAAGAGATTTGGCATGTCAATAAATACACTTGAAAACTCCCATAGATGTACTCCATAGATGGAGAGCGTTCTGAGAGACTGCATCACTGTCTGGTATAGTGGTGGGGGGCTACTGCACAGGACCGAAAGAAGCTGCAGAGGGTTGTAAATTTAGTTAGCTCCATCTTGGGTAATAGTCTTCAAAGTATCCAGGACATCTTCAAGGAGCAGTGTCTCGGAGAAGCAGCGTCCATTATTAAGGACCTCCAGCACCCAGGGCGTGCCCTTTTCTCACTGTTACCATCAGGTAGGAGGTACAGAAGCCTGAAGGCACACACTCAGCGATTCAGGAACAGTTTCTTCCCTCTGCCATCCTATTCCTAAATGAGCATTGAACTCGTGAACTTTACTTCACTTTTTCAATATATATTATTTCTGTTTTTGCACAATTTTTATTCTATTCATTATATGTATACTGTAACAGATTTATTTATTTATTTACTTATTTATTTTTCTTCTTCTTCTTCTATAGTATGTATTGCATTGGACTGCTGCTGCTAAGTTAACAAATTTCACAAACATGCTGATGATAATAAACCTGTTTCTGATTCTGATCTCAATACTATTGTTTCCATAGTGTGTACAGAGAGAGTTGGGGACAGCTCTTTGTGGATTTTACTTGTCAGTATTAAAAAGTGAGCGGGGCCTGTTGGGTCTTGTTCGCAGGGCAGGAGACTGCAAGAGAGAGTTGGAGACAGTACCTTGTGAGGTTTACGTGCCAGTTTTAAAAAGCCTGTGGGACCTGTCAGGACTTGTCTGCTGAGTGGAAGATTGCTTGGGTCATTAGTAATTTAGCAAGATCCAATTAAAAGACGTGATGAGTAAGTGGAGTGGCCATAGTGGGAGCGGCCACTGTGTGAGTGGTCCAGGGTTAGAGTGGGAGGCTTTGGCTCAACAGGCTTCAGCAAAAACAGACGGAGGCTCTAAGTAAGTTTCTTTGTCTATTAATACACAGCTAGTGCATTGAGAATGGATTCAGGGTTAGTGGTATGCTCTTTATATGAGATGTGGGAACTCTGGGATATCTCCAGTCTCCTCGATAACTACATCTGCACGAAGTACATTGAGATGCAGCTCCTTAGAGGCTGTGCTAAGGAATTAGGGCTGCAGCTCGATGACCTTCGGCTCATGTGGGAGATTGGGGAGTGTTAGAGTAATTTTTGGGTTTAGGTCATTAACACTTAGTAAATGGCTTCAACCACCATTCCTCTGTTCCTTGACAATGCATTTCCTAAAAGCTGTGAAAACCAAAATACCAGTCTAGTGCCGGTGGGATGAATGTAATCAGAAGGTGTGAAGTTTTGTATGTAGCTTCAAAAGAAAGCATTGTCTATACTTTGCAAATATGATTTGCCCTTTGTGTTTAGCAAATAAATATTGAGCCTCACACTGGGCCAGCAGACTTTTCCACCGAAAGAGTCTCTGTAAGCCTGCTGTACCTTGTTTTGTCGAATAAAGAAACTGTTTTGTATCTACCAGTAACACTCTCTCCAGTGATTTCATTCACGCAACAACATTTGGTGTCAAGAGTGGGATACCTTCGTGACCCATCGTGTGGCCAGTGATCCTAGCAGTCTAAGTTGGTGAGTACTTTTCTAAAATAGCACACACACTTGGATCCGTTCGGGTCGGTGGTACAGGGGAACACGAGGTATCATGAACGTGGAGAGCTGAACTGATAGATATAAAAGTGGTGTGTGCGCGTGCATGTGTGTTTATGTAAGTGAGGAAACTTTGCGTGTTAACTTGGTGAGATGGAGCCACCAGTTGTGAAAGGTGGTTACTGACAGTTCAAGACACCAGTGTAGGGGCATGTATACTCGTTCGGGGAGCTGCATTTTAGCATATACATTTGCAAGTGTGATGCAAAGGAATACAGCAGGCATCATGAATTTAACTATGTGCTGTTTAACTGGTACCCATCTTTTATATTTTGCGTAGTGTGGGAATTAGTGTGAAGGTATCTCAAGGAGAGGTTTTACCCAGATATATCTGCCAGGATGGCATCTATTGAGGTCAGGCAACGTCAGGTTGAGAACCCTGATGATCTGAGCCAGCCCTTGACCTTGATAACGACCATTCATAAGCCCTTCACCTCCGGGGAGAAACAGAGCATCTTGTCTGATTTTCCCTCACTTAAAGTCGCATGTGGGACTTCAGAATTTTGGCATAAGCTTGAGGAAATAGTTGAAATTCACCAGGTGCACCCTAAAGACATACACGTGTTGGTAAAAGCGAAGTGTCCGAGGAATACGTGGGACAGGCTGGCCCAAGGGGTGCGGGATGGTACCTGGGCAACTATTGGGAACACCAGAAATGAAGAAAGATAACGGTTTTTTAAAGGGGAAGTGAGGCAGCGACTGGAGGGAGGTGAGAGTAACTGGGAAACAATAATGACAGTTATTCAAAAAGCGTGATGATGATGATGGTACTCTGTAAAGAAGGCTGGTTGCTGAAGGTAGATGATTAGTTTAATAGCATAGAATAGAAAAATATTGGAAAATAGATGGGGAGGGATTTTTAAGTTAAAGCAGAGGCAGCAAGTTCCACAACTTCAATGGCACACGGCACGGGACATCTGAAAGCAGTCACTCCTAGTCTGAGGAGCTAGACCCTTTCAGCAGTTGGGCCAGTGATCGACTGGACAGTTCGGAAAGGGGTGCCACCGGGGAGAAGTCCTTGCAGACATTTACGTAGAGGCCACCCCAACCCCTTCCTGTACGTTGATGAGAGAACCTGTGGGTCCTCCTGGAAAGAGAGTTTCAGCAAACGGAGAATGAAGGGCTGAAGACAAAGGAATGTGATTAAGCTGCAATCAACCTACAGGGAAAGAGCCGACAGGCACACGAAAGAAGCCGCATTTCTAAAGACTTGTTTAAATTTCTGGAACAGCCTCTCTGCTTAACATTTGGTAGGTAGTGATTGGGGAATGCTAGGGTAGATATCGAGGCAGGGTGTTTTCGTTGCCCTATTTGAGTAGATCCTCCTAGGTTGGCCTTTCCTGGTACAAATTTATTTTTGTCCAGGAGAGCCAAGAGGAGGGACTGTAGGAGTAATTTTTGGGTTTAGGTCATTAACACTTAGTAAATGGCATCAGCCACCAGTCTTCTGTTCCTTGACAATGCATTTCCTAAAAGTTGTGAATATCAGAATCCCAGTCCATTTGCAACAATGCATTTCCTAAAAGCTGGGAATACTGGAATCCCAGTCCAGAACCTGCTAGTGCCGGTGGGATGAGTGTAATCAGAATGCGTGAAGTTTTGTATGTAGCTTCAAAAAAAAGCATTGTCTATACTTTGTAAATATGAATTGCCCTTAATATTTAGCAAATAAATATCGAGCCCCACACTGGGCCAGCAGACCTTTCCATCAAAAGAGTCTCCGTATGCCTGCTGTACCTTGTTTTGTCGAAAAAAGAAGCTGCTTTGTACCTACCAGTAACTCTCTCATTCATGCAATGACAAGGAGGTGATAGATAGGAGCTACAGGAATTTACTCACTCCTAAGCTGCAAAAGGCAGGTACCTGGGTGACTATCAAGATAGGGAAAGGGAATAGGCACCCATAGCAGAGTATCCCTGTGGTCTTCCCCTCAATAATAAGTTTACCACTGTTGATACTGGGGAGGGGGGAATAACTTATGAGAGGGAAGCCACAGCGACTAAGTCTCTGAGTCTGCCTCTGTGGCTCAGAAGGAAAAAGGAGAAGAGGAGTACAGTACAGTAGTAACAGGGGATTCCATAGTTAGAAGATAAGACAGGAGATGCTGTGGGCGTGAAAGATGATATGTTGCCACCCAGGTGCCAGGGTCAGGGATGTCTCAGACTAGATCCACAGCATTCTGAAAGGGGACTGTGAACAGCTGGAAATCATGGTACACATTGGTACCAATGGCAGAGGTAGAAAAAGAGATGAAATCCTGAAGAAAGAATATTGGGAGTTAGGTAGGAAGTTGAAAAGCAGGACCTCGAGGGTAGTAATTTCTGGATTGCTGCCTGTGCCACAAGCCAGTGAGGGCAAGAATAGAATGATTTGGAAGAGGGATATATAGCTGAGGAGTTGGTGCAGGGGCAGGTTTTCAGATTTCTGGATCATTGGGATCACTTCTGGGGAAGGAATGACCAGTGCATAAAGGTCGTGTTACACCTGAGCTCAAGGGGGGGCCAATATATTTGTGGGCAGGTTTGTTCGAGCTGCTGAGAAGGGCTTAAGCTAATTTGGCAGTGTTATTGGTACCAGAGTGATAGGGCTGAGGATGGGACGGTTGGTATACAAGCAGATGCAGTGTGTAGTGAGACTACAAGGAAGGATAGGCAGACGGTAGGGAAAAATTGCAGTTGGAGTCTGAGCTGAAGTATAACATAGGGGCAAAATTGAAAAGGGTGATGAAAATCAGATGGAAGGAGTTATTTTGGAATACACACAAAATACAGAATAAGATAGATGATCTTGAAGCACAGTTAAAGTTTGTCAGGTATGACATTGTGGCCATCACTGAGTCATGGCTGAAAGAAGTTTATAATTGGAAGCATTTATTTCAAGAGATCTAGAATATAAGAGCAAGGATGTGATGCTGAGGCTTTATAAGGCACTGGTGAGGCCTCTCTTTGAGAATTGTGAACAGTTTTGTGCTCCTTATCTAAGAAAAAGATATGCTAGTATTGGAGAGGGTTCAGAGGACGTCCACCAGGATGATTCCAGGAATGAAAGGGTTATCATATGAGGAACGTTTGGTGCCTTTGGGTATTACTCGCTGGAATTTAGAAGCTCATTGAAACATTTCAAGTGTTGAAAGGTCCAGACAGAGTAGACGTGGAAAGGATGTTACCCATGGTGGGGGAGTCTAGGACAAGAGGGCACTACCTCAGGTTAGAGGGGTATCCATGTAAAACAGAGATATGGAGAAACTTCTTTAGCAAAGGGTGGTGAACTTGTGGAATTTGTTACCACTGGCAGCTGGGGGGGCCAGTTCATTGGATGGGAGATTGATAAGTTTTTGATTGGCCATGGTATTAAAGGTTACAGAGAAAAGGCCAAGGAGGTGAAACATTGGTGCACCTCAGTGGTCTGTGCTTAGCCCACTGCTCTACTCTCTCTATACCCATGACTGTGTGGTTAGGCATAGCTCAAACACCATCTATAAATTTGCTGATGACACAACCATTGCTGGTGGAATCTCAGATGGAGATGAGAGGACGTACAAGAGCGAGATATACCAGCTAGTGGAGTGGTGTCACAGCAACAACCTTGCACTCAATGTCCGTAAGACGAAAGTACTGATTGTGGACTTCAGGAAAAGTAATCCTCATAGGGGGATCAGAAGTGGAGAGAATTCCTGGGTGTCAAGATCTCTGAGGACCTAACCTGGTCCCAACATATCATTGCATCTATAAAGAAAGCAAGAGAGCGACTATAATTCATTTGGAGTTTGAAGAGATTTGGTATGTCAATAAAAACACTCAAAAACTTCTATAGATGTACTGTGGAGAGCATTCTGCACAGGACTGAAAGAAGCTGCAGAGGGTCGTAACTTTAGTCAGCTTCATCTTGGGTACTAGCCTACAAAGTACCCAGGACATCTTCAAGGAGCAGTGTCTCAGAAAGGCAACGTCCATTATTAAGGACCCCCAGCACCCAGGGCATGCCCTTTTCTCACTGTTACCATCGATTAGGAGTTACAGAAGCTTGAAGGCACACACTCAGTGATTCAGGAATAGCTTCTTCTATTGCATTTAACTGCCGCTGCTAAGTTAACAAATTTCACGATGCAGGCCAGTGATAATAAACCTGATTCTGATTCTGATTCTGAAAGGATCAACCATGACTGAATGGCAGATCAGACTGCATGGGCCAAATGGCCTACTTCTACTGTATGTCTTATGGTCTTATGGTCAAATCACTAGAAAGAGGTGACATGGAAGATGTAGATTCCTTGTGGGTAGAGCTGAGAAACTGCATGTGTAAAGAGACCCTGATGGGAGTTGTATACAACTATTGAACAGTAGCCAGGATGTGGGATGTAATTACAACAGGAGATAGAAAAGGAATGTCAAAAGGGGATGTTGCAATCATGATGGAAGATTTCGATGTTGAGATAGACTGAAATAGTTAGGTTGGTGCTGGACTTCAAGAGATGGAATCTGTAGAATATTTATGGGATTGTTTTTCAGAGCAGCTTGTGGTTGAGCCCCGCAATGAAATAGGCAATTCTGGATTGGGAATTGTGTAATGAACCAGATTTGATTAGGGAGCTTAAGGTAAAGAAACCCTTAAGAGACAGTGATCTTAATATAATAGAATTCACCCTGTAGGTTGAGAGGGAGAAGATAAAGTCAGATGATCAGTATTACAGTGGCATGAGAGAGGAGCTGGCGAAGGTTGATTGGAAGGGGACATTAACAGGGCTCATAGCAGAACATTATGGCTGCCCAGGAGCAGAGGTTCCCGGGTTTGAAACTAGTCGCGTCCGCTCCCGTGTACGCTTTCCATCCGTGCCGGGTTGAGCGTCGAGATCGCAACTCGACCTCATGAAATAAAGGGAAAATACTGCGAAAATGTCTGTGTAAGGAGTGGCGTGCCACACAGTCTCTCTCTCTCTCTCTTGCTCCGCACCTTGTAAAAGCCATGAAAAAGACATCATCACGGACGCATGCACGGACACGCAGACGCACGTGCACAGACATGCACATAGGCACACGCAAAAAAAAAAGAACATTATGGCTGGAGGTTCGGGAGATAATTTAGAAGGCACAGGATAGATACATCCCAAAAATGAAAAAGTATTCTAACAATAGGATCAAGCAACCATGGCTGAATGTGGAAATTAATGACAACATGAAAGGAAAAGAGAGGGCATATAATATAGGAAAAATAGTGAGAAGTTAGAAGATTGGGAAGCTGTTAGAAACCACTAGAAGACAACTGGAAAACTATCAGGAGCGAAAAGATTAGATTTGAAAGTTAGCTAGCCAATAATATAAAAAAGGATACTAAAGGTGTTTCAGAAAATTAAAGAGTAAACGAAAGGCAAGAATGAATATCAGACTGGTGGAAATTGATGCTCATGAGATAGTAATGGAGGACAAAGAAATGGTGGATGAAATTAATAAACATTTTGCATCACTCCTCACTGTGGAAGACTCTAGCAGTATGCCAGAAATTCGAGAGTGTCAGGGGATGGAAATGAGTGTAGTGGCTATCACTAAGGAGATAGTGCTAACAGTTCTGAACATAAATAAGTCAACTGAACTAGATGAACGACCCCCCGGGGTTCAGAAAGAGGTACAGTAGCTGACGAGATTGTGGAGGCATTATAGTGATCTATCAAAAATCACAAGATTCTGGAATGTCTGGAGGACTGGAAATTTGCAAATGTCACTCCGCTGAAGCAGAGAAAATGAAATGATAGGCCACTTAGCCAGACCAGTGATTGGGAAGATGATGGAGCCCTGCGGTACTTAGGGGCACTTGAGAAAATAGGCCAAAGTCAGCGGGGTTTCCTTAAGACGAAATCTTGCCTGATAAATCTGTTAGAATTCTTTGGTGCAGAATAGACAAAGGAGAGTCAGTAGATGTTGTTTACTTGGTTTTTCAGAAGGCCTTTGACAAGATGCCATACATGAGGCTGCTTAACAAGATAAGAGCCCATGGTATTACAGGAAATATATTAGCATGGATAAAAGATTGGTTGTCTGGTGGAGGCAAAGAGTGGGAATGAAGGGGGCCATATCTGACTGGCTGTTGGTGAATAGTATTATTCCACAAGGGCTGGTGTTGAGATCTCTTCTTTTCATGTTAATGGTTTGGGTGATGGAATTCATAGCTTTGCAGCCAAGCTTACAGACAATATGAAGATAAGAGGAGGGGTAACTGGTATTAATCAAGCAGCGAGTCTGCAGAAGGGCTTAGACAGATTAAGAGAATGGGCAAAGTAGTGGCTGATGGAATATAGTGTAGGGAATTGTATGGTCATGCACTTTGGTAGAAGGAATAAAGGTGAAACTACTTTTCTAAACAAGCAGAACATTCAAGAATCAGAGGTGCAAAGTATCTTCGGACTGCTGGTGCAGGATTCCTTAAAGGTTAATTTGCAATGTTAGTTTCCTTTTGAGAGGATTCGAATATAAAAGCAAGGATGTAATGCTGAGGCTTTATAAGACATTGGTGAGACAGCACTTAAGCGTATTGTGAGCAGTTTTGGACCCCTTATGATGTTCTGGCATTGGAGAGGGTCCAGGAGATTTCCAGGAATAAACAAGTTAACATACGAGGAATGTTTGATGGCTCTAGGCTTGTACTCACTGGAACCTAGGAGAATGAGTTGGAATCTCATTGAAACCTATCGAATATTTGAAAGGCCTAGATTGAGTGGATGTGGAGAGGATATCTCCTAAACTGGGGGACTCCAGGGCCAGAAGGTATAGACTCAAAATAGAGGGACTTTCATTTAAAATAGAGATAAGGAGGAACTTCTCTTGCCAGAGGGTGGAAAATCTGTGGAATTCATTTTCACAGGTAGCTGTGGAGGCCAAGTCATTGGGTATTACTAAAGTGGAGATTGATAGGTTCTTGATTAGTAGGGCATCAAAAGTTACTGGGAGAAGGCAGGAGAATGGGGTTGAGAGGGATAATAAGTCAGCTATGATGGAATGGCAGAGGAGTCTCAATGGGCCAAAAGGCCTGATTCTACTTGCATGTCTCATGGTCTTATGGTGCACAAGTGTGCTTTAATTGTTTTTGTGTTAAATGGCAATATGAAAAGGAGAGTATGAGTGCTTTTTGATGAATGTGTACGTGTGTGTGTTACTTTCTCTGTCATTTCTTAACTCCAAAATGTTAAATAAAAATAGATTTCAGCAACGTGGAATTACCTGAACTGTGATGTGGAGGGCCATGGTCAGTAAGTGCACAGAAAATATGGTGTAAAGGGCAACACCATAGTTCCGTATGGAGAGTAGGGATAAGCCTGTTATGCTTTATTGTTTAAGTCAATATTGTCAGCAACCCCTCCATTGAACCCACAATTTTTTTACATTGAAAGTGATGTTATTCATAAAATTATAGATACAAATTTTGGAATTTATTGATTCCTTGCTCTTCAAAGTTATGATATCTCATATAATTTCAAACAACTTAGTTCATCAGAGCAGTGCACTGGGTTAAGTTTAATTGTAATTAAATTTTAAACCTCTTTAAAGTAATGTTCAATAGCATTCAATGCTGAAAGGTCACAGTAATCACTTTTTATTGACAATCTTGAACGTGATAGCGCAGCAGTCAGCGTGAGCAATGCCGGTACAATTCCATCGCTGCCTGTAACGAGTTTGTACATTCTAGCCGTGACCACATTGGGTTTCCTCCGGGTGCTCCAGTTTCCTCCCACGTTCCAAAGATGTGCAGGTTAGTAGGTTAATTGGTCACATGTGTAAATGGCTTGTTTGGCTGGAAGGACCTATTACTATGTTGTATCAGTAACTGAAAAAGACTACTGAACAAATGCTATAGAATCCCAGCATCTCTTATTCAGCCAGTAGGGCCTGTTACTATGCTGTATCACTAAATTTAAAAAGTATATAAACATTTTTTAAATTGTACCAATCACCTGAAAGCTTTCCCAACACTGAAGTATCTGAATAGCTGTAGACTATTTGACCATATTATTGGTACTGTAGTTGTGTCCATTTTGTGCTACTAAGTTTTGTCATCATTTCCTGCATTCAATTTTGTGAGATAGTGAAGGAATATCAGTCGTATCCCTGTGAAGTAGGCAGTATCTTGTATGCATTTTAATTACAATCCACCACCCACTGCTCTGCTCCAAGTACAGGAATACCTGTCATTATTCATGGACATTAAAAATAACCTTTCTCAGACGTACAAGCACTGGTGCGTGTAAGCTTTCAAACTGACATACCCTGGGGAAAGTCATCAAATAAGTTCAGTTTCAATGATCCAGAGCTGTGATAAACTGAACCAATTTATTTTTTTTTGTGACCACTGCTCTAGGACATTGTGTTTAAATGGGTAGTAATCCTGTGTAAAAATGTCACTGGCACAAGAATGTCTGCTGGAAGAATATTTACCCACACAAGTAAATCAATATGCATCATGTGCATTTGAGCATTCAGTGATCGATCCTTTCTTGTTATGACAAAATAAAAGCAGATATTCATCTTGCAACATTCAGAT
The DNA here is from genome assembly GCF_030028105.1 of Mobula birostris. Classification (NCBI taxonomy): domain Eukaryota; kingdom Metazoa; phylum Chordata; class Chondrichthyes; order Myliobatiformes; family Myliobatidae; genus Mobula; species Mobula birostris. Next base: position 20,319,159 of record NC_092386.1, on the reverse strand, counting down.
TGCTTTTATTGTGGGAAAGAGGAAGGTATGGAACTTGGGTTTTGATTTAACATGCGTGTGTTGTGTATGTGTCCTCTCTGGATTGCTTTTGTCTAACAAAGTCCATTTGAGCAGTGTGCAACGCGATGCAAGGCACTGAAAATTGATTGTCTGGTGAGTAGTCAGTCACATAGCTAAACCATCCTTGTCTTCCTTCACTTTAAAGCTTTCAACTTCATTGACATACCTCTCAAAGTCATTGGAGGCATGAGGGTCTTCAACAGGCCCAGGTGAAAGATTTCCCAAGTAGTTAAAAGGAGAGAATTTGAGGAATCTCTGACTACAAATTGGCTTTAGGAGCTATGCTAGAGGACTGAAGGAGTTCTACCTTTGTAGCTTTGTTTGAAAGGGTGGGGAACAGGAAAAGGGGAGATGGAAGGGATTGGACATTTACTTGCAGGTGAACAAATGTCGTAATGAATAATACATTAGAATCAATTCTAAAGGACAATATAAATCCTCATTTAAAAAGGCACTGTACAATCAGAAGTTTATGAGAATTTGTTAAGGGAAGGTCATGTATAACCAAATTAATTGAATTCTGTAATAAAATGACAAGGAGAACTGTTGAAGACAATGTGTTTGATGTAGTCCTTATGAATTTTAGCAATGCTTTTGGCAAGGCCCCTCTTTTCAGAACTGAAATCATGCTTATTATCACTGATAAATGAAACGTAGTGTGTTGTTTTGTGACAGCAGTGCACTGCAAGACAGAAAAGTTACGATAAGTTACAAAAAAAGTGCAAAAGAAGAATAGAAAGGTAGCGACCATGGGTTCATGGACAGTTCAGAAATCTGATGGCAGAGGGGATGTTCCAAAAATGTTGATTATGGGTTTTCAGGCTCCTGCACTTCCTACCCGATGGTAGTAATGAGGTCATGTATTAAATAGTGAGGTTCTTTAATCAAGGACCCATCTTCTTGAAGAACTATAGTATTAATGGTAAGACTCTTGGCAGTGTGGAGGATCAGAGGGATCTTGGGGTCCGAATCCATAGGACACTCAAAGCAGCTGCGCAGGTTGACTCTGTGGTTAAGAAGGCATACGATGTGTTGGCCTTCATCAATCGTGGAATTGAATTTAGGAGCTGAGAGATAATGTTGCAGCTATATAGGACCCTGGTCAGACCACACTTGGAGTATTGTGCTCAGTTCTTGTCGCCTCACTACAGGAAGGATGTGGAAGACATAGAAAGGGTGCAGAGGAGATTTACAAGGATGTTGCCTGGATTGGGGAGCATGCCTTATGAGAATAAGTTGAGTGAAATCGGCCTTTTCTCCTTGGAGTGACGGAGGATGAGAGGTGACCTGATAGAGGTGTATAAGATGATGAGAGGCATTGATCGTGTGGATAGTTAGAGGCTTTTTCCCAGGGCTGAAATAGTTGCCACAAGAAGACACAGGTTTAAGGTGCTGGGGAGTAAGTACAGAGGAGATGTCAGGGGTAAGTTTTTTACTCAGAGAGTGGTGAGTGTGTGGAATGGGCGGCCGGCAACAGTGGTGGAGGTGGATATGATAGGTTCTTCTAAAAGACTTTTAGATAGGTACATGGTGCTTAGTAAAATAGAGAGCTATGGGTAAGCCTAGTAATTTCTAAGGTAGGGACATGTTTGACGCAACTCTGTTGCCTATGTTTCCATGTAACTGTAGCAGAAGACTGAAACATCAAGACAGTGGGCAAATGGTGTACTCTGCTGTCAAAAGAAGGCCCCTGCACTCAAGCAATCTCTCTCCCTCCATCTCTCTCTCTCTCGGTGAGTGTTAGTCCTCCAGTCAGGAAAACTCAAATAAGTGACGCTGTAGATTGTAACATCGAAATAGCGAGCTGTTGGTCTCCCCCCTCTCTCTCCCTCGCTATTAAGAAAGAGAGCCTGTGTGAGTGTGGGATGGACAGTTAGTTTTTGATGGACTCTAAATCATGGTCTCTGAGGGCTTTGTTGTTGCATGGTGGGTGGTGCGGGAGGGTTGATACTTTTGCTGCTGCTTGTGCATGGGGGGGAGGGGGGCTTTGAGGTTCTCATGCTTTCTGTCATTCATCCTTTGGGAATTTTCTTCAGTTTTGTGGATGCCTGTGAAGAGTAAGGATTTCAGGTTGTATACTGTATACATTCCTTGACATCATATTGAACCATTGAGGCACTGAACCACCCTTTGAAGATGTGTTCAATGGTGGGAGGACTGTGGCCATGATGGAGCTAGTTGGGTCAACAACCCTCTGCAGCCTCTTGCTGTCCTAGATAGATAGATAGACATACTTTATTAATCCCGAGGGAAATTGGGTTTCGTTACAGTTGCACCAACCAAGAATAGAGTATAAATATAGCAATATAAAACCATAAATAATTAAATAGTAGTATGTAAATTATGCCAGGAAATAAGTCCAGGACCAGCCTATTGGCTCAGAGCGTCTGACCCTCCAAGGGAAGAGTTGTAAAGTTTGATGGCCACAGACAGGAATGACTTCCTATGACGCTCTGTGTTGCATCTCGGTGGAATGAGTCTCTGGCTGAATGTACTCCTGTGCCCAACCAGTACATTATGTAGTGGATGGGAGACATTGTCCAAGATGGCATGCAACTTGGACAGCATCCTCTTTTCAGACACCACCATCAGAGAATCCAGATCCATCCCCACAACATCACTGGCCTTACGAATAAGTTTGTTGATTCTGTTGGTGTCTGCTGCCCCAGCACACCACAGCAAACAAGATAGCACTGTGCATTGGAACCTCCATACCAGGCAATGATACAAACTGTCAGAATGCTCTCCACTATATATCTACTGAAATTTGCTAAAATATTTAATGACGTACCAAATCTCCGCAAGCTTCTCCTGAAGTACAGCTACTGGCAAGCCTGCTTACTGATTGCATCAGTGTGTTGGGTGCAGGATGGATCCTCAGGGATGTTGAAACCCAGAAACTTAAATCTGCTCACTCTTTCCACTGCTGGTCTCTCAATGAGAACTCATGTATGTTCCCCCAGCTCCTACTTCCTGAAGTCCACAATCACGGACTGTTCAAAAAAGTAAAGTCTCTTGGGATCCAAGTGGGGAAGAGAACAAGCGGACTGACAATTGACTCAGCGGCAGGAAGCAATGTGTAATGGTTGTTAAATATTTTTTTTTGTCACTGGAAGGCTTTGCCCAATAGGGCTGTCAGGGACACTTTACTCGATTCCTTGCATTTTACCATACACTCTATATGAATGATTGATACCTACATATAAGGGACTGGATAAAGAAGTTTGAAGATGATATAAAACATAACCATATCATTACAGTTGAGAAGGAAGACTAGACTGTAGAAAGGTATAGATGGACTGGTCATTCAGACAGAGAAATAGCAAAGCAAATATTTATTTTTTAAATTTTTTATCTAGAAATGCAGCACAGTAACAGGCCCTTCGAGCTCCATGAGCCAACATCTCCATTTACATCTTGTGATTAATTAACATTCTGCCCCGTATATCTTTGGAATGTAGGAGGAAACCAGAGCACCCGAACAAAACCCAGATGGTCACGGGGAGAACGTAGAAACTCGTCACAGCGGCAGGAAGCTTAATCTACTGTGATCATGCACTTGGAGAGTTCCTCAAGGCAAAGTACTGCATAATGCCTGAGAAAGTACTGTGTGGAGGTGTAGAGGGATCTTGAAGTGTATGCCCATAAGGCCTTAAGTTTAACATAATATATCAACATCCTGGTTAAAACCCTTACAGGATGCTTTTCTTTATTTGCTGAGGCACAGAATACAAGAGCATTTAAGTTATTATGGAAGTTCATGCAACATTGTTTAGGCCTTAGTTTGAGAAATGTGTGTAACAGTTCACCACATAAGTGCAAAGCAGTGACTACATCTGAGAAATTTACAGCAATATTGTCAAGGCTGAGAATCTGATGCTATCAGAGAGTTTGGATAAGCTGGAGATATTTTCCTTGGAACAAATGAGGCTGAGGGGATAATTGTTTGTTTAAAATTATGAGCTAGAATAAATAAGAATTACTTAATGTCCTTCATCAAGAGGTCAGAGAAAGCAAATAGCATAAATTTAAAGGAATTTGGAAAAGGGAGATGAGGGAAATAATGTTTTACCACTTTATTTTTCCCCTTACTGGTTCTTCACCTGGTACCTACCAGCCTTCTCCTTCCCACCCTCCCCCCCACCTTCTTTATAGGGCCTCTGCCCCTTCCCCCTACAGTCCTGACGAAGGGTTCCGGCCCGAAACGTCGACTCATCATTTCCACGGATGCTGCCTGACCTGCTGAGTTCCTCCAGCATGTTGTGAATGTCTTACCTACATTTGGTAGTAGAAACCCTCATCATATTTTAAATGGACTCAGATATGCTTTTGAACGTCTGTAGATGCAGATCAGCTGACCAAATGCTGGAAGTGAGATTACACTGGACTCTTCTTTGGTAATATTGATGTGACTCAGGAATCAGTGTTCTCTTCCCTGAATTCCCATGCCTTTGTCACAATAAATACAAATGAGAAGGATTCACTTAAGTCTTTGTCTATGGCCCTTGGCTCCACACATAGTCAATATTATTGTTATAGATTTAACAATGCTATTGTTAAGATTATAGTTAAATGCACAATGACTTAAGTGCACAGGTGCAATGAAAAACATTGAGGCAGTAACATCACAAGCAAATAGCATCACAAAAGCAGCATTCGCAAGAAAAAAATAAATAAGGGGACCTGTTCTCTCCTTAGCTACCCTTTTTACTGATAATATACTTACAGAAGTTTTTAGGATTCTTTTTTTTTCTTACCTGAGAAGAATAACTCACCATCCCTTTTTGCCTTCCTGATTATCTTCTGTGTACTCTGTTATGTACCTTTCACTAGGTATTACAACAAAAAACCAAATAAAAACACAGTTGATCTGTTCAAAGACATGTTTATTGCTAGCAATGAGAAACGCCTCCATGGATGGAGGCTGTTTCTTTCTGATTTATAGCTTATGAAGTTCATTTTTTATACAAGTTTTCAGTCTATTCTTTGCCTGGTATCTGTTCTGGAGGTCAGTTCCTCTGCTTATGAAGGCTAACACAGCATTTTCTCTTTTACTAACTTACTGCACCTGTACATAATCCTTCAACACCTTCATAAAAAGAACCAGGTCTCTTTGAACCCAGTCTCTTATTATTTTATAAATATTTTTCACTTGTGCACCAAAGCAGATACATTTTATTCCACATGATATTCTACCTTCCACATCCTCATCCACTCTCCCACCTTATTCCTATCCCATGAAGCCTTTTCACATCCTCCTCTGTGTTCACAATATCATATCTTTGGTAATTTGACTTGATATCTTCAATCAAACTGTGAAAAGTTGGGGTATAATTAGTCACAGCCTGCCAACCCTGAAAAAAAATATACTTATTCCCATTCTTTGCTTTCAATCCAATAATCAATTCTCAATCAACATGCATAATTTACCAAGAATTTCTTGTGTCCTAAAATATGAGGGGTGATTGATAAGTTTGTGGCCTAAGGTAGAAGGAGTCAATATTAGAAAACCTACCACATTTATTTTCCTACATTTACACACTTAGTCCAGTGGTCGTGGAGCATACAGATCCCTTCTTTGTAGAAGTCGGCATCTTGGACTTCCAGAGGTGGTCCACAGCAGAGGTGATTGATAAGTTTGTGGCCTAAGGTAGAAGGAGATGAGTTATTAACTTCAAACTTTCTGCATTTTCACTCAAAGAGTTGAACTGCACGTGCATGTAACAAGAGCTGTATAACTCATCTCCTTCTACCTTAGGCCATGAACCTATCAATCACCCCTGCTGTGGACCACCTGGAGGTGCAAGACGCTCTCATTACACGCATGTACAGTTCAAGTCTTTGAGTGATAATGCAGAAGGTTTGACATTAATAACTCATCTCCTTCTACCTTAGGCCATGAACTTATCATTCCACAAAGAAGGGATCCGTATGCACTGGACTAAGTGTGTACATGTAGGAGGGGAGTATGTTGAAGAATAAATTTGCTAGGTTTTCTAAAATTGACTCCTTCTATCTTAGGCCATGAACTTATCAATCACTCCTCGTAGGTGATCATGTTCCTTGTTGGGATTTTATCCAATGCCTCATCTATTGGTTTCCTCCTTCTACTCTGCTGGCCACATACTCAAAATACTCAGTCAAACATGATTAAAATAGTAAAAAATTTCTAATGTGGAAAGAGAAACAGTTAACATTTCAGGTCTGGGACTTGTTTTGTTAATCGTTTCCACAGATTGATCTTGGAGTAGCTTAAAAGGTCAGCACAACATCATAGGCCGAAGGGCCTGTACTGTGCTGTACTATTCTACACTCATTGGCTACTTTATTAGTTACAGATGTACCTAATGTTCATGATCTTCTGCCGCTGTAGCCCATCCACTACAAGGTCTGATGTGTTATGCATTCAGAGATATTCTTCTGCACAACACTGTTGTAACACGTGCTTATTTGTGTTACTGTCACCTTCCTGTCAGCTTGAACCAGTTTGGCCATTCTCCTCTGACCTCTCTCATTAACAAGACATTTTCACCCACAGAACTGCTGCTCACTGAATTTTGCTGGGTTTTTTTGTATAATTCCCTGTAAATTCTAGGGACTGTTGTGTGTCAAAATCTCAGAAGATCAGCAGTTTCTGAGATACTCAAACCACCCAACAATCACTAACAATCATTCCACAGTCAAAGTCACTTAGATCGCATTTCTTCTCTATTCTGATGTTTAGTCTGAACAACTGCTGAATCTCTTGATCATGTCAGCATGCATTGAGTTGCTGCCACGTGACTGGCTGAGCAGACATTTCCATTAACGACAGGTGTACAGATGTTACTGAATGAAGTGGCCACTGAGTCTATGTTCTATGTGTAACTTCTATTGAGTTTGCACAGTTTTCTGATTTTATTCAAATAATTTTCCTCTTATAAATCTTTGTTGGCTCCACACAATTCCATTGTTTTTTTTTTCAAGATGTTCTTCATAATCATAGTTGTCACTTGCCTAGCATGCTTGGACTGCTCAGATAATGTTGGAGTACTATCCATCTCTGGTCTCAGAGATATTGACTCACTGTGTCTCTCACCAGCAATTCCTCTTCACCATCAGTGGAAGGCACTTCAGAAAAATCTTCTATCTCACAATTGGCCTTACTGGTACCTGAGTATTGTGTATTAGTCTTAAGCGTTCAACTTGGACTTTGTAGAACCTATTGCCAATTTTACTGCTTAATTCCCAGAATAACTTTATAACTTTTTATAGTTGTAATTCTTTGCTATCTAAAGTTTATTTCCAGCATGGGATATGCATTTTTTTTTATTTTATTTTAATATCCAGCTGCAGAATTTACAGACATATATAAGATACAAGGAGGCCCAGGCCACTCTGAGAGTTCCTCAGAGACTGACTCTCTGGAACTTCTTATAAACACTCTGTAGCCCATGGAGTAGTCAGTCAAATGACTGTCAAAGAAATGTTTGAAGTAGTGGCTATTTTTCTATTTTCTCCGTTTCCATTCTTTGGATTAGAAGAGAAACTTGTTTAGGCCTGTGCAGAAAGTTTAATAAGAGGGTCGGTTCGATGTATTGAATGAGTAAATGATTTTCCTATTTTTTACTTCATGAGAAACATTAATCTAAAGCTGGAAAATAGGGTAACATTTATGAATGAACTCCTAATTACAAATAAACAAATTTTTGAAATCTTTTACAAAACCACGTATTGAAGGATGGTTCTTCATTTTGGGCTCCATAACTAAATTGTACTTAATTAAAGAAAGATGAGATCTGAATAATTACACTAACCTTTACACCCTGTCTGATCTGTTTTATCGTTTTAGGGTTATTCGCCAGCCCTGGAGGTTTGGTCACAAACATTTCATCACCGGTTGAGGTGACATCATCAGTGCGCAATTGAGTGTTCCTTCTGCTGAGTGCTTGCATTTATATTAGTCCGACTCATTGTTCTGATTGGTTGGCCACAAGACTCTGCAACGTCCTGGCCAACCCGGTAGCTGATTGGTCTCCACTGGCCTGTATCCTTGGTTATCTGTCATTGTGAGCATTTGTTCCTTGGGTGTCCATGGCTCACTCCTAAGCCCCTTTCCCACAGACACCTAGGTTCATAAATTGCATCCAGTTCAATATGCTTGTTAATAGAATCTTCCATTGAGAACCAAGCTTCTAAGAATTCTGGTGATTTCTTGTTTTGTGCTTGTGCCAGGATTTTTGTAGTTTCTCAGACAAACTTGTATCCTTCTTAGTCTTCATAAGTGGCAGATGATCATGCCTTTCTATGGCTATCAGTCGTTCATGTAGTCTCATGTGTAGTTCCTACATAGCGTTTGGGACAGTCTCCACGTTGGATTTGGTACATTACGTTTGTTCTCTCTGTGCAGGCTGTTGGATCTTTGGGTGATGAGACAAGTGTACTGATGGTTCTGCTTTATATGTGAACCACTTTCTGTTATTTTTTTAATAGAATATCCGGAAGGTTTTAATGGATTGTTATATTGAAATAGCCACAAGACAAGTTATCACGTTTTACACTCTAAGTAGACAACAACTCCAATATATTTGCAATATATGGATTTTGTCATTGAAAAGGCTAAGAACAAAAACAATTAACCCATTAAAATGAATGTTCTTGTCTATATCATATGTCTTGTACACATACATATGATATAGGAACATATGCACATTTAAAATACTATGAACATTTAGTTCCCTTTCTTTATCTTGACACAATTTATTCAACTTGGTTACATAAATCAAGGCAGAGAGAAAAAAATACTTGGCTTAATGGTTTCATTTAACTTTGAAATTTCACAAAGAGGTTGTTGAAGAGCAATTACTTTAGGAATTTCAATCCGGTAACTTGGACCTTCACCAGCTGTACGAAATTCAAATGAAGCAGCTGGCAATAATTTCTGTTTAAATCTGGATAGATTCCAAAGATTATGGGGTGATTTTTCTTTAACTTGACAACGTTTGATTGAGTTGTTTTCTGTCAATGGATATTTTTAAAGTGATATTTTGAATTTTGAATCATAGGTTAAACGTTGGATCTCTCCACAGTCTTGCAGATGTCAAAGACGGTTTCATAGCTCCTTTGTTCATCCAAGGAACAAAATAGATTTGTAATCGTTTGAGAACTTCTGACAACTTCCTTCTCGTAGTGATATTCAATGGGTAACACATTATTGAAATATTGCCAATGGAAAAATTTCATGGACAAGTTGAAATGTTAAGAAAGCAATTTATAATTCTGTGGATAAAACCTGATAAAGATTATAGTTTTTTTTGATATTTATACCATGAATAAAATCTTTGGCGAATCATACTTCGAAATATTTTACCATCTACTCTGGTCAATCATTTATGTTATGATGTTGATATTGTAAAACCTTGATCTCAATAGATTAAATCTATAATACAGTATGAACTTCTTGAAAACATGAATTAGAGTTCAGATCAAAAGAATATTTCTCTGTAAAGATTGCTTCATTCCCTATAATAAAAATTTGGGAAAGCATTCTAGTAAATATTTGGTAATAATGAAAATAGAATGGGCTAAACTTGCATTCTTGAACACTCTCAATAATGTCATGATACAATACAATAATATAGTAATATATAATATAACAAAGATTTGAGAAAAGCACTCCAATAAATAATGCAGTGATAATGAAAAGAGAATGGGCTAAAGTTGTAATCTTCAGTGTTCTCAATATCAAGATCTTGCACAAAAGAATATTGAAGTTGCCTATTCTAGAGCACAGTTGCTGGTTAACTTTTTGCAATATTTATTTTGTGTCAGTTTTCTACTACCTAGAGTGCTTTAATTGTAACAAATGTATTTTGTACAATCAGGTTAGTCTGTGTGTTAAAAACACATGTGGGCTGCTATGAAAGTTCAATGACGTTGGTCATATAATTTAGGAATAAGTTTCCATCAATGGTTCCAATCTTCTTAACTTTCGAAACAGATAGAGGAATCCCAAGTTGGCATCCATGTAAAGGTTGTGTATTTCTTTTATGTAATATGGCTGGAGGTTGAGGTAGAATCCTAGTTGTCATAATGTAAAGAAATTTGGATCCACATTTTTATTACATGTACAATTACATCTTCCAGCTAATCTGTGGCAGCAAATGCTCAAAGGAGTAGTTAAAGATAGCAGGATGAACGATGACCAGCCACCAAGGCCATACATGCACTCCATTATGTATTTGCTCCCTATACTAGTAATGCTTTGGTGCCAAATGCAAATTTGTTCATATTTCAGATCAATATAATTGAACCTGGTGGTATAGCTGACAAAAGACAAATGGCTGACAGGCAAGTTGCATCATTTTCCTTTGTGATGGTTGAACACTTGCTGTGTTGTCTGATTAAGTGCAGATTTTTCAAAGTTGTTAGGATTATGTGTTTTAGAGACAGACAGGGCTTCCTCATCAATTGAAACTGAATTGCACAATAAAAAGCAAGGGCATCATGCAAGTGACATAAAATTCAAAACTGGCAAATGTCCACAGCTCTAGTGGATGCATTTGAAAATGAAAACACTGATGCTGAGAGTGTCGATTAGTATCTTTTTCACAACTCATTCAGGAGATCCAGATCACACTCAGAGATTAAGTTGAACAAGTTGGGTCTTTATTCTTTGGAGCATAGAAGGTTGAGGGGGGACTTGATAGAGGTATTAAAATTATGAAGAGGATAGATAGAGTTGACGTGGATAGGCTTTTTCCATTGACAGTAGGGGAGATTCAAACAAGAGGACATGAGTTGAGAGTTAAAGGACAAAAGTTTAGGGGGAACATGAGGGGGAACTTCTTTACTCAGAGAGCGGTAGCTGTGTGGAACGAGCTTCCAGCAGAAGTGGTTGAGGCAAGTTCAATGTTGTCATTTAAAGTTAAATTGGGTAGCTATACGGACAGGAAAGGAATGGAGGGTTATGGGATGAGTGCAAGTTGGTGGGACTAGGTGAGATTAAGAGTTCGGCACGAGATGGCCAGTTTCCGTGCTGTAATTGTTATATGGTTATATGGTTATTAGGTTACATCATCGAGTTTAACACCTCAGTACACCTCTGAAGGGTGATTGTGCAGTTGTTTGTGCTGTTCTTCAAATGTTAGACCAAGTTCCACTCTGCTCTGTCAGGTGGGCATAAAGCTTGCTGCACCTTAGCTGAGGTGCAGGAAATTAAAGGTGAAATAGTAAATTTATTTTCGAAGTACATATGCTTTATGTCACCAGATACTACCCTGAGATTCATTTTCTTGCAGGCATTCACAGCAGAACAAAGACATACAAAACAATCAATGATAAGCTATACACAAAGACTGACAACCACTGTACATAAGAAGACAAAATGTGCAAATACTGAAAAAACACAAATAAATAAATAATACTAAGGATACTTTAGAAAGGATATACTGACATTGGAGAGGGTTCAGAGAAGATTCACAAGAATGATTCCAGGAGTGGAAGGGTCACTGTATGAGGAATGTCTGGCAGCTCTTGGGCTGTGTTCCCTGGAGTTCAGAAGAATGAGGGGGGGATATTATAGAAACATTCCAAATGTTGAAAGACCTGAACATGTTAGATATGGCAAAATTATTTCCCATGGTAGGGGATTCTAGGACAAGAGGGCACGACTTCAGGATTGAAGGACATTCTTTTAGGACTAAGATGCGGAAAGGTTACTTTAGTCAGGTGGTGGTAAATCTGTGGAATTTGTTGTCACAAGCGGCTGTGGAGGCCAAGTCATTGGGTGTATTTAAGGCAGAGATAGATAGATTCTTGATTAGCCAGGGCATCAAAGGATATGGGGTGAAATCAGGGGAGTGGGGATGACTGGAAGAATTGGATCAGCCCATTGAATGGCAGAGCAAACTCGATGGGCTGAATAGCCTACTTCTGCTCCTATATCTTATGGTCTTATGGTCTTAACATGAGTTGCAGAGTACTTGAAAGTGAATCCATAGGTTGTTGAACCTGTTCAGAGTTGAGTTTATTCACGTTGGTTGAGGAGCCTGATGGTCGAGGGATAATAATTGCTCCTGAACCTGAAGGTATGGGACCTAAGGCTCCTGTGCCTCCATCCTGAGAACATGAGTTGTAGAGTCCTTGAAAGTGAACCTGTTGCAATGGAACGGGGCAAACCCAAAAGCAGAACACAGACTCGGAGGTAGAGTAATCTAAAGTGTTTATTAACGGTTACAGGGGAAGGCCAGGGAGCGAGGATTAGGCAGAGGAAAGCCGAGGAGCGAGGAAGGCTTGGCCGAGTATAGAACCCAGGTCACTACGGTGGGAACGTGGTGTTTAACCACCGAGCCAATGGAGAGTGTAGGCGGAGGGTGGAACGAGGTAGAGCAGGGATGCAGAAAAGGGTGCGAGCGTGGCTTGAGGAGAACAGCAGGTGGAAGGATGAATGGAAAGACAGGCGGCATGCAATGCTCCTATTAACAGGGAGAGACAGAGTTAACACAGGCAAACAGCAAGGAAACAAAACTTAGAATACACAATTCTAAGTGGCCAAGAGACAGAATTAATACAAGCAAACAACGAGGAAACAAAACTTAGAATACACAACTCTAAGTGGTTGAGAGACAGAATTAACACAAGCAAACAGCGCGGGTGAATGGAGGAGCAGGAGGCAGGCAAAACTTTTCTCGACACAGGGCGTTGCTGGAGCTGAACGGCAAGCAGGAGACAGGCGGCAGGCAACACTTATCTTGACACGGAGCGTGGAAAGGCAAGCGGCAGACAATACTTACCTTGATACGGAGAGACAGAGTTTCACAGATAAACCTCAGTACTGAAGTATAACTTAGAATACACCATTCTAAATGGCTGGGAACGTGAATTACCACACTAGCTGGATCAACGGTCTGGCAACGAGTGGATGCAAAGCCGGGGTTTTTATGCAGCAGGTTTAGAAGGGAACCAGGCGTCGCAATCAAGGAGCCCAGGAGAACGCAGGGAAAAAGGAATTAGGATAATAAGAGGAATTAACAGTCAGGACCGTGGCAGAATCCATAGATTGTGGAATCAGTTCAGAGTTGAAGTTACTCACGCTGGTTCAGGAGCCTGATGGTTGACGGATAATAATTGAAGGCAGGGGACCTAAGGCTCCTGTACCTCCATCCTGATGGTGGTAGTGATAAGAGAGCATTGCATAGATGGTGGAGGTCCTTGATGATGCCTTGATACTGCTTTCTTGAAGCAGTGCCCCTTGTAGATGTGCTCAGTGGTAGGGAGGGGTTTGCCTGTGATGGACTGAGTTGTATCCACTACTTCTGCCAGGCTTTTCTGCTGGTGTCTGCTTTGTTTTTGTAGGCTTTCATGTTCTTGGGCATTGGTGCATGCCAAGATGCAACCAGTCGGGATACTCTACACCATACATTTATAGAAGTTTGTCAAAGTTTGAGATAGGATGCCAAATCTACGCACACTTCTCAGAAAGTAGAGACGCTGTTGTGCCTTCTTTTTAATGGTACTTAAGTACTGGTCCTAGGACAGATCACCTCTCATTCTTCTAAAATTTACTGTACCTCTCAACATCACGAAAGTAGATTGCTTTATGTGGGAGCTTGCAGTGAAAACTTAGCAAACACATTTCTTTGTGTTAAAATAGCAGTTACATTTCAAAGTTACTCCGTCTGCAGTGAAGTGTTTGGCAGCACACTGAGGTTGTAAAAGGCGCATTGTGAAAGCAAATTCCTCTTTTCTTTGCCTTTGTCTGCCACTTCCACTCTGAAACATAGCAGCAAGGAAATTATCAGATGGTTGTGACTATTAATTCCTCCAGTTTTAACTTTTGTCTATCCAAATGGAAAACTGCTAGTCTGGTTAATAACCCCCACCATTGAGCACATCTACAAGGAGCATTGGCACAAGAAAGCAGCATCCATCATCAAGGACAGTCACCATTCAGGTCACGTTCTCTTCTTGCTTACTGCAGCCACCTGGAAGGAGATGCAGGTGCCTCAGGAACCACACCGAAAGGTTCAGGAGCAGATAGTACCCCTCAGCAATCAGATTCCGAAACCAGCATGGATAACTTCATGAAAGTGAGAAAGTCTGAAGATGCCAGAAATTCAAAGCAACACACGTACAGGACTAGAGGAACTCAGCAGGTCAGGCAGCATCTATGGAAGTACATAAACAGTTGACATTTTGGGTTGAAAAGAAGGGTCTTGGCCTGAACCTTCGACTGTTTATTAATTTCCATAGATACTGCCTGACCTGCTGAGCTCCTCCAGCATTTTGTATGGATAATTTCACTCACCTCAACATTGAATCATGTCACAACCTATAGATTCATTCGCAAGGACTCTACAACTCGTGTTTTCAGTATTAGTAATTTACTTATTTATTATTATTATTATTGGTATTTGCAGTGTCTTCTTTTGCACATCGGTTGTTTGTAGGTCTTTGTGTGTATTTTGTCATTGATTTAGTTCTATTGTTTGTTATGCTGTGAATGCCTGCAAGAAAATGAATCTCAGGGTTATACATGGTGACATATAATTACTCTGATAATAAATTTACTTTGAAGTTTGAATACCATTCTGCAGATGCATGTGTTGTTTCTTCAGAAGAAATACTTTAATAAGGCACCTTTCAGAAGCTTGGGACACGTTATACGTCTAGAGAACTTCTTCTAAAATGTGGCATGGTTGTGATATAGGTAAGAACTTGCTTTAATGAAGCATGACTCATAACACCAGGAGAACCTCACTTCACAGCCTGTGGAAAATGATCAGTGGTAGAAGCTCTTCCTGATGTTTCCTGTCCTGGTCCATGCCCTTGAGATTAATTATAGTGCTACTGTCGCTGAGATCAAGCAACTTTCTCTTTATTTCTACGACTCACTTGGAGAAATTCACCGTACAGTTGTTCTTTTTAATGGGGAAATTACATTTTTTTTTACTTTCTTGCATGGCAGTGCAATATTATCTGATGGAAAAAATTGTTCATTCTTTTACACACCATTAACACATTCCTCCACTTCTAATTTCTTTATTAATATTTTGTCAGCATATAACACACCAGAAACTTTCCATTACTTTGTCGATTGTGGACCGGACTGGTAGTTCAGGCTGCTGGTTGCATGACGTATCCACACAGTGGCCACTTTATTAGATACCTCTTACATTAAATAAAATGGCCACTAGGTGTGCAGTATGTACGGGGTTTTTTGCTGCTGTAGCACATTCACTTGAAGGTTCGATGTGTTGTGCATTCTAAGATGCTCCTCTGCACACCACTATTGTGACATGTGGTTATTTGAGCTACTGTTGATTTTCTATTGATTTGAACCAGTCTAGCTATTCTCCTCCGAACTCTGTCATTAACAAGGTGTTTTTGCCCACAAACTGCTACTCACTGGATTTTTATTTTGTTTTTCACACCATCTCTGTTAGCTCTAGAGACTGTTGTGCATGAAAATCCCAAGAGATCGGCAGTTCCTGAGATACTTAAATCATGCCTTCTGCCCCATCGTTCCACAGCCAAAGTCACTTGGATCACATTTCTTCGCCAATTGAACACCTTGACCATGTCTGAGTACCTTATTGCATTGAGTTGCTACTACACGATTGGCTGATTAGATATTTGCATTAATGAGCAAGTGTACGGGCTACCTAATAAAGAGGCCACTGAGTGTCTATGATGAACCCTACCCAATGTATTTCAATCTAGTCTCACAGAGAAACGGAACACAATGTGTGAAGAAAACATTTCTGAGTGCAATGCACCTAACTAACTCTTCACTGCATGCGTATCATCATCACTAAGGCTGTATTTAAATCTACTGTACAATTAAATGTAATAGATCTCAGTGTGAAGAGTTTGTGCTTATGCAGCACAGTAGTCGACCAGAAACTTCTCATGCATGCTGAAACTCAGCTACTTGCAATTCTCTCAGTTTAGCTTCAGTAGTCATTCAGTCAGAATAGCAATTGAAATGCTGAACTAAAGAACATCTAAATGCTAATAGTTTGCTTCCGAAGGCTCCAAACTCACCTGATTAAGTATTTTACTGTTTGTTTAAAAGTTCACATTTTTGTGCATGCCATCATGGATCGATCTGATTTAAAAGAATCCAAGCCTATTCTGAATCTAAATAGCCATGTCACCATACACCTTAATCTTCTGGAAGAGCTTACCATGGAAAACCTTGTTCAATGCCTAACTAAATCCATATAAACAACATTGACTGCTCTATCTTCATCATCATCATCTTCATCACCTCCCAGAAAAACTCAATCAAGTCAGTATACAGAACTTGCTTCACACAGAGCCACACTAACTGTTCCTAATTGCCTTTTCCAAATGCTCATAAGTCCTATCCCTAAGGATCTTCTCCAAAAGCTTCACTATTGTTGATGTGAAACTCACTTGTCTATAATTTCCAGGATTATCCCAATTTCTTTTCTTGAACACTGGACATTAGCTACTCATTATTCTTCTGGAATCTCACCTGCGGCCTGAGAGGACAAACAATCTCAGTAAGGACCCAGCAATCACTTCTCTTGACTCCCTCAATAACTTGGATATACCTATCTAGGCAGGGGATTTATCCAACTTAACATTCTTCAAGAGAACCAACAATATCTTTCACCCTGTCAAAATCCCCTAGAATATTTGTATGCACCACACTAACCTCACCATCCTCTTTGTCTTTCTCTTTACAGAATGCCAACACAAAATAGCATCATTCATATCCCCCGCTTCCAATTATATATCTCCTCCTTGAGTGGTTCTGCAGGCTGCCAAACAAAATACTCGCTGATTTGATTTGACGCAAACAACGTACTTCACTGTATGTTTTTATCTACATGTGGCAAGTAAAGCAAATTTTTATCTTTCCCTAATCTTCTTGCAAAGCTGTTCCACAACGATCCAGTGGCTACGGAAGGCCTTTTGTATAATTCCATCAGAGTGACTGCACCTTTCTCATTTTTGATTCTAACCAGTATGGACCCAATGCATAATCCCTCCATTAAATTCCCTCTGGATGCAGTTGTGATTTTGCCCTGATTATTAGTGCAACATCTCCCCCTCTTTTATCTCCCTCCTTATCTCTTTTGAAACATCAAATGCTTGGCAACTTAATGTGCTCATACACTATATTTATCTTTTTTTATTAGCCAGAAATAAATGATGGCATTTATTAGGGTGGAGGAGCAACACCTTATATTCATTTTGTGTAGCCTCTAACCTGAGGGATGAACAACGATTTCTCCTTCTGCTAAAAAGAAATTTCCCTCTCCCTCTCCTCTTCTTCTATTCCCCACTCTGGCCTCTTACCTCTTCTCACCTGCCTATCACCGCTACCTGGTGCCCTTTCTCCAATGGACCACTCTCCTCTCCAATCAGAGTCCTTCAACTGCAGCTCTTTACCTTTCCCACCCTCCTGGATTCACCTATCACCTTCTAGCTACCCTTCTTCCCCACCCCACCCCCCCACCTTCTGGCACTTTTCCCATTCTGTTCCAGTCCTGAAGAAAGGTTTTGGCCTGAAACGTCGACTGTTTGTTCCTTACCACAGATACTTTGTGACCTGCTGAGATCCCCCAATGTTTTGTGAGTGGTGCTTTGGAGTTCTAGCATCTGCACAATTTCTTAAGTTTATAAATGACATTATTAATGTGGTTAATATTAACATGAGAAATATTACATATTTTACTCAGCAATTGCTAAAATAAAATAGTACAGTAAGGAGAAAAGTCAACGTTTCCCTCATGTTTGATTTTAGGTTTTGTCTTTAGCAAATATCAAATATTTCTTACTGCAGTAATCAAACATAGTTGATTATTATTTGAACAATCTGTTTATAACAAGTCGTTGCATGGAAACTTAACATTAAAAATTGGCTGTATTATTGCAACTGCTCTGTGTTTGAGTATTCCTTCACACCAACCCTAATTCTAATTCGATGGACCTAAATTGTTTTTAACATCCTTTTGATTTCTTTCTTTTAATTTCCTAACTGCCTCATTTGCTCTCATATCCCAGACTCTATGGTCACTGAAACGGTGTGTCTTCCTCCTTATTGGAAAGAAAAAAGTGAAAATGCCAGTAACCTGAAAATAGAAGTCCTGAGCAATGTGTAACAACTGGAGAGAAAAAAACATTTAATGTTTCAGATCATCAGCCTCTATCTTGTTCCTTCTCAATTACGTATCGCGTGCTACCACGCCTGAGTATTAGATCATGCTGTGTCGTATGATGTGGTCATATGATTGTTCTTGGCATATTATTCTACCCAAGTGGTTTGCCATTGCCTGCTTATGGGCAGTGTCTGTACAAGAAGGATGACCCCAGCCATTATCAACTCTCTTCAAACACTGTCTGCCTAGCTTCATTGGTGGCTTACGCAGGACTTGTGATATACAACAGCTGCTCGTATGACCATCCACCACCTGCTCCCATGGCTTCATGTGACCCTGATCAGGGGGGCTAAGCAGGTGCCACACCTTGCCCAAGGGTGACCTGCTAGCTAGCGGAGGGTAGAAGCACCTTACATCCCCTTTGGTAGAGACGTATCTCCACCCTACCACCGAATATATATCTGAATTCACTCACTACTGCCCCTTATGCTAAAGAAAATATTCCTAATTGTTCTTCCACTCTTAGAGAGAAATGTCATCTTTAACCTTTCCATCTCATCACTAAATGAAAAAATACACATCAGTCACTAAAACAACACAAGTCGTGGTACAACCTTTGATTGGATCAGGTTGTTTACTAACACTCCAAGAAATAGTAGGTGAAAATTCTGTCACCAGATGTGAAAGATTGAATTCTTCTCCCAGCGGACTGGAATTGACGGTTTCCATTAGACTCACAGAAATTGAATGCTATCATTATTGAGTAAATATGAAAAAAGTAGTTTGGTACTGTACAATGTTTAAGTATTGTGACATAAAATGAAATAAACTCATATAAAATTAAGGGAAAAATAATAGGTATGAGGTATTGAAAATGTTTGTTAATGACTATCTGATCAGGATAAAATGCCAGGCACCATTTAATATTTCAGACTTGTACAACTAGAGTCATGATCTTATTCAGGTCTATCAAATAACATGAAACTAGGAAGGTAATATAATAACTGCCAGAGTGAAATATACCAAGGAAAATTAAATCTGCTCACTTCATCCCGGGGGTGGTGAGGTGGAGATACATCTTTACCAAAGGAGGTGTAAGGAGCTCCTACCCTCCAGTAGCCTGCAGGTCACCCTCGGGCAAAATATAGCACCTGCTTAGCTCCTCCCCTCCGACCGGGGTCATGTGAAGCCATGGGAGCAGGTGGTCGTATGAACAACTGATGCAGATCACAAGAGCTGGTTATGTGACTACTGACACTGGGCAGACAGTCTCTGAAGAGTATTGATAATGGCTGGGGGGGGGGCGGTGTTCACCCAACCTGTAAAGATACTTGCCAGTAGAAGGCAATGGCAAGCCAGTTCTGTAGGAGAATAACCATGGTCATGTAGACCATGATGACCCACGTCATACAACACTGCACGTAATGATGATGATGACACCGTCCTGACGGTTGCAAGTTATGACAAATAGCCCCAATTGCTTTGAGGGAAATCTCTGCAAACCTGCTGTCAAATTAAAGAACAAGTAGCTGATGAGACTTAAATTGGGAATAACATTCACTGGGTGACCATGGAGTTAGGGAATTCAAGTGGATGGGTGGGTCAGAATGTTCTGGGGTGGGGGGCAAGGTTCATGGAGGCAGATCTTTTGAAATGGGATTAAAGATTCAGTAAAATATAGGGTAGGTTTCCAATACTGCTGTTGAACAATAATGGTTCCTGGTGAACAGACCCAGCTAGATACTTGGTGCCCAGGCTCGAGAAGATCCTTGGTACTTTGAGCCAACTAAGTCTTCTTCCCAGACATGCAACACAGGATCAACAATGCATAGGCTTTAGACATCCCAGGTGTGTCGCTGGGGTGCCCCACCTGGCATTGCTTCTTGGTGAGCTCCAAGGATTGGATGGGCAGCACACAATCAACTTCTTATCCCCAATCTTCATTGAAAGCCAATTCAGGACACCAGGTGGACAGGATGAGGATATCAACCACTGCTTCTTACTGAGAGTTGCAGCCACCCTATCCTCTGAGTTCTAAGTGCTAACCAATCACTTCCAGTGACCTTGCGGGAAAATTGGTGTATCTATATCATATGCAGTAGTCGAGATTTTTACAGAAACAGGATTGCTGGTAATTCAGTTAATGTTGGGCAGGAGGAAGGGCATCAGCCAGGGAATCTGGGAAATTGATGATTGGAGAGGAATCAACGAGGTTGGAGTTAGAGGTTGGGCCAGACATCGGTGGTGAACAGCTGCAGGGAGAATCTGTTTCTTTGGTGTAGAAAGTCCCAAATACAGGAAATTAAGTTAACAATCTTAACCTTGGTCGGGCCCAATCTGATTCAGGAATATTAAATTTGATTGTTCAAGGAATGAACAGACAGTCTAAATTCCCTAGCAAGATTTCAAGAGAAGAAATGCACAGAAAATGTGTTATTTGAGACGTGCTTGATATGGAAGGACAATTCACGTTGGGAGATGTCCACTGAATTTCTAGAATAGTATGAAACCACATGGAAATAGTCATCATCACACTTCCTGCTAGGAAACAGTTCATCTTCAAATACTTTGACTGCTACAAAAATAACAATGTTAGTTAGTTGCATTTTTACGCCGTGATACATATGTGGCTATTTGTATAGCTCCTTATGGTGATCTGTCTCTTTGGAATACAAATACTGTTTCTTCCATTACACTTAAGATCAATTCCAAAATATAATATTTCACTTTCAATACAGAATTTCACCTATCACTGAACTTCCCAGCCTGCAGAATATCCGCAATCTCCAGTCCTTCACCATCCTCAATACTATTTGCGAAGTTTCTCCAATTTGGCGCCATGACCAATTTTAATACTATAAACCCCCAGCACAATATCTAGATTAGTTTTGAACATAGTATACAACATAATTGATGTAGTCAGTGACACAAACAGATTCTGACAAGTCAGGTTGGACACTCATTGATTCTAAATACCATATGCATACAAGAAGAACACTTGAGCTTGGGATAAATCAGAATTAGGATCAGGTTTATTATCACTGGCATGTGCCGTGAAATTTGTTATCATCACATAATGCCTAATTTGTTAAGCAGCAGTTCAATGCAGTACATAATCTAGCAGAGAGAGAAAAAATAATAATAAAGAAAATAAAATGTAATAATAAATAAACAAGTAAATCAATTACGTATATTGAATAGATTTCAAAAAATGCGCAAAAACAGAAATACTGTATATTGAAAGAACTGAGGTAGAGTCCAAAGCTTCAATGTCCATTTAGGAATTGGATGGCAAGGGGGAAAAAGCTGTTCCCGAATCTCTGATTGTGTGCCTTCATACTTCTGTATCTCCTACCTGATGGTAACAGTGAGAAAAGGGCATACCCTGGGTACTGGAGGTCCTTAATAATGGACGCTGCCTTTCTGAGACTCCGCTACCTAAAGGTATCCTGGGTATTTTGTAGGCTAGTGCCCAAGATGGAGCTGACTAGATACACAACCTTCTGCAGCTTCACTTGGTCCTGTGCAGTAGTCCCGCCATACCAGACAGTAATGCAGCCTGTCAGAATGCTCTCCATAGTACAACTGTAGAAGTTTTTCAGTGTATTTGTTGACATGCCAAATCGCTTCAAACTCCTCATAAAGTATAGCCGCTGTCTTGCCTTCTTTATGACTACATCAATATGTTGGGACCAGGTTAGATCCTCAGAGATCTTGACATCCAGGAACATGAAGCTACTCGCTCTCTCCACTTCTGATACCTCTATGAGGATTGGTATGTGTTCCTTCGTCTTACCCTTCCTGAAGTCCACAATCAGTTCTTTCGCTTTACTGACGTTGAGTGTCAGGTTGTTGCTGTGGCACCATTCCACTAGTTGGCATATCTCACTCCAGTAAGCCCTCTTGTCACCACCTGAGATTCTACCAACAATGGTTGTATCGTCAGCAAGTTTTGTAGATGTTATTTGCGCTGTGCCTAGCTACACAGTCATGTGTATACAGGGAGTAGAGCAGAGGGCTAAGCACACACCCCTGAGGTGCGCCAGTGTTGATCGTCAACGAGGAGGAGATGTTATCACCAATCTGCACAGACTGTGGTCTTTTGGTTAGGAAGTCGAGAAACCAATTGCAGAAGGAGGTTCAGAGACCCAGGTTCTGCAACTTCTCAATCAGAATTGTGGTAATGATGGTATTAAGTGCTGAGCTATGAACAGTATCCTGATGTAGGTGTTTGTGTTGCCTAGGTGGTCTAAAGCCCTGTGGAGAGCCATTGAGATTGCATCTGCCATTGACCTATTGTGGCGATAGGCAAAATGCAATGGGTCCAGGTCCTTACTGGGACAGGAGTTCAGTCTAGTCATAACCAACCTCTCAAAGCATTTCATCACTGTTGATGTGAGTGCTACCGGGCGATAGGCATTAAGGCAGCCCACATTATTATTCTTAGGCTCTGGTATAACTGGTATAAATGAAGTCAAATGTGTATGATTCACAGATAAATAAAGCTATGCATCACCTGTAGCACCCAGAGCACATAGACCGCTGATCGTCATGGAAGGTGATCCAAAGTAAATGCTAGGCACAAATCTTCTTGCCACCTGATTGTCAAACCTGTTTTTGATTCTCAGAGTGTTTAACAGAATAGACAATTGTGTTAACTTGTAATTTATTCATATACACCAAATGATTAAAAGATTTGCATCAAATATATATTTCTGTGCACAAAGAACCATGTCATTATCAGTGAATTCCAGCAAAAGCAATTTCCATCTCTCCACCAAGGAGTATATTGGATAGTTCTGAAATGCAGGCTCTGGGATCTTGATGCACGAACAATTCATTGATCTAATGCAAGGTACTTGTTCCATCCTCATTATTGTGATTTCAGCAGCAAGGCAGTGCAAAATGTACTGTTGTAGACTTGCTAAATGTTCATGGGATGCAGTCTCATGAGTGGATAGCGTTAGCTGAAATGACTGTACTTAAAGCCATATCTGTTTCTCTTAAAGGGCTTGTGTTCTCTACTTGCAACCACCATTAAGAGCAGTCCACAGCTTGGCAGAAAAAAATGGTGAGTCACATTGCAGACATGGAAGTGCAGGGAAGTAAAAGGTTCCTTAAGGCACCTGCCTTGAAGTGTGTCTTCACTCCCACCAAAATTCCCAGATACTCACATTCAAATGCTGCCTGACCTGCCGAGCTCCTCCAGCATTTTGTGTCTGTTGCTAAAGATTCCTTAAGTCAATAATGTCAAATTGCAGTTGTCGGAATTTGCACTGAAGGTTACTTCCAGGAGTGAATTCACAGCAACATCTGTGATCTCACAAACAAGGGAAAATGTACAGATGCTGGAAATCTGAGCAACACACACAAAATGCTGGAGGAACTCAGCAGGCCAGGCAGCATCTATGGAAAAAAGTGCATTCAACGTTTTGGGCTGAAACCCTTCAGCAGTACTGGAGAAAAATTGCTGAAGAGTAGATTTGAAAGGTGGGGGGAGGGGAGAGAGAAACGCCAGGTGATGGGTGAAACTTGGAAGGGAAGGGATGAAGCAAAGGGCTAGCAAGTTGATTGGTGAAAGAGACAGGAAGCAATGGGAGAAAGAAGAAAGTTGGGGTGGGAGCACCAGAGGGAGGCGATGGGCGGGCAAGGAGTTAACATGAGAGAGGGTCAAGGGGATGGGAAATGGTGAGCAGGGCTTGAAGACATTACTGGAAGTTTGAGAAATCGATGTTCATGCCATCAGGTTGGAGGCTACCCAAATGGAATATAAGGTGTCGTTCCTCCAACCTAAGTGTGGCCTTATCACGACAGTAGAGGAGGCTATGGATGGACATGTCGGAATAGGAATGGGAAGTGGAATTAAAGTGGGTGGCCACTGGGAGATCCCACTTGTTCTGGCAGACAGAGCGTAGATGCTCGATGAAGTGGTCTCCCAGCCTACGTTGCGTCTCACCGATATACAAGAGGCCGTACTGGGAGTACCGAACACAGTATATGACTCCAACAGACTCACAGGTGAAGCTTTGCCTCACCTGGAAGGACTGTTTGGGGCCCTGAAAGGTAGGAAGGAAGGAGGTGAAAGGGCAGGTGTAGCGCTTGCTCCGTTTGCAAGGATAAGTGCCAGGAGGAAGATCAGAGGGGAGGGACGAATGGACAAGGGAGTCACATAGGGAGTGATCCCTGTGAAAAGCAGAAAGTGATGGGACGGAAAGATGTGCTTGGTGGTGGGATCCAGTTGGAGCTGGCAGAAGGTTTGGAGAATTTTGTGCTGGATGCTGAGGCTGGTGGGGTGGTAGGTGAAGACAAGAGGACCCTATCCCTGGTAGCATGGCGGGAGGATGGGGTAAGAGCAGACGTGCATGAAATGGAAGAGATGCGGTTGAGGGCAGCATTAATGGTGGAGGAAGGGAAGCCCCTTTCTTTGGAAAAGGAGGACATCTCCCTCGTTCTAGAATGAAAAGTCTCATCCTGAGAGCAGTTGTGGTGGAGACAGAGGAATTGAGTGAAGGGGATGGCATTTTTACAGGTAGCAGGGAGGCACAAGGTATAGTCCAGATAGCTGTGAGAGTCCATTGGTTTATAATAGACATCGGTGGATAAGCTGTCTCTGGAGACAGAGACAGTGAGATCGGGAAAGGGAAACGAAGTGTCAGAAATGGACCAGGTGAATTTGAGGACTGGGTGGAAGTTGGAGGTGAAGTTGATGAAGTCGATGAGTTCAGCAGGGGTGCAGGAAGCAGCACCAATGCAGTCATCAATGTAGTGTAGGAGAAGTGTGGGACGGTCAATAGTGTCGGCTTGCAACATAGACTCTTCCACGGAGCCGACAAACAGGCAGATAAGCTCTTTCCTGTGATGAACTGGGCTGTATCCGTCACTTTTTGTGAACTTTCCAGTTCATGGGCATTGGCGTTTCCATAAAAAGAAGCACCAATACTATGAAAGCCAGCTGAAGATTTTCCTGCAGAGTTAACAGTTGAATAACTGCAGTTTTCTCAGATAAAATGAACTCTAATTCAATGACCAGCAAATCAATAACTCATTGAAAATCCCTTCTAATAACGCAAGGCAAGTGGGGGGTGTCGTTTCCTGCCTCAAAGCACCACACTCCCCAACATTAACATCAATGATCTCACAGTTCTTGTCAAAATCTGTGAATTTGCTGTCAAATCCTATTTAATAGCAATTGAACCACGTCTAGCTTCATCTTATAGTCGGCCTTCACTCCCCCACCAACAGGTTTTCAACATCCAGCTTCACATATATTTTAATCTCCTACTTATGTCAGGACCCATTTCCTCAAACTCCTCTGATTTACAGGCTACAGATAGTTGAAACACACATCTCTTACTTCCTTCCACCCCATAATTTAATTCTACTCAACCCACCTTGGGTTTGCTTTGCTGTTGTTGCTTGTTGTATATTGGCTGCGTGTTCTTCTGCTGAGCTCAACACGTCGGAACAGTATGTTGGCACTGAAATGTGCGTCAACAGTTTTAGGTCAACATATCCTCCGTGTGTGTTGGTTGTTAACATAAATGGCGTCTTTTACTGAATGTTTCAATGTACATGTGATTAAAAATAAATATGTCTAGAAGTCTTTATGGACTTGTGTGAAGACATATGCAACATGATGGAGTGGTATTGAAATTATTTCTATGAAAGCCAGCATAGTGATTGCACAGCCAAGTTTCCATCGAACTCAATATATAAGTTTGCTGATGACACCACAGTTGTAGGCCGTATCTCGGGTAATGATGAGTTTGAGTACAGAGAGGAAATTAAGAACCTGGTAGCATGGTGTGAAGACAATAACCTAATAACCTATCCCTCAATATCAGCAAGACGAAGGGATTGGTTGTTGACTTCAGAAGAAGTAGCAGACCGCACAACCCCATTTACATTGGTGGTGCGCAAGTGGAACAGGTCAAAAGCTTTAAGTTCCTCAGGGTCAATATCACAAATGACCTGACTTGGTCCAACAAAGCAGCGTCCGCTGCCAAGAAGGCCCACCAGCGCCTTTACTTCCTGAGAAAGCTAAAAAAATTTGGCCTGTCTCCTAAAACCCTCAATAATTTTTATAGATGCACCGTAGAAAGTATTTTTCTAGGGTGCATCACAACCTGGTATGGAGGTTGTTCTGTCCAAGACCGGGAGAAACTGCAGAAGATCATGAACACAGCCCAGCACATCACACAAACCAATCTCCCATCCTTGGACTCACTTTACATCACATGCTGTCGGAGCTGTGCTGCCAGGATAATCAAGGACACGACCCATCCAGCCAACACACTTTTTGTCCCTCTTTCCTCCAGGAGAAGGCTCAGGAGCTTGAAGACTCGTACGGCCAGATTTGGGAACAGCTTCTTTCCAACTGTGATAAAGATTGCTGAACGGATCCTGACCCGGATCTGGGCCGTACCTTCCAAATATCCGGACCTGCCTCTCGGTTTTTTTGCACTACCTTACTTTCCCTTTTCTATTTTCTATTTATGATTTATAATTTAAATTTTTACTATATTTACTATTGATTTGTACTCCAGGGAGCGCGAAATGCAGAATCAAATATCGCTATGATGATCATATGCTCTAGTATCAATTGTTTGGTGACAATAAAGTAAAGTAAAGTAGTGTTAATCGGCTGAAAAGCTTCTTTCTATGTTGTAAGGAAGATATAAACTATGGGCTAGGTAAGAGAGTAAGTTTGTTATTAAGGTACGTATGTCAGCTATACTACCCTGAGAATCATTTTCTTGTGGGAGTTCATAGTAGATATAAAGATTCAGAATATACTCAATGAAAAACTACACACAAATACATACACCCATTGTGCATAACAAGAGAAATGAGCAAATACAAATAATAATAATAAATACTAATAAATAATATTGGTACATGAGTTGTGGAATCAGTTCAGAGTTGAGGTGAGTGAAGTTATCCATGCTGGTTCAAGAGCCTGATGGTTGAAGGGTAATAACTGTTCCTGAACCTAAGGCTCCTGTACCTCATTCCCAACGGCAGCAGCAAGAAGAGAGCATGGCCTAGATAGTGAGGATGATAGATTGATGCCTTGATGCTGATGCTGCTTTCTTGTGGCAGTGCTCCTTGTATATGTGCTCAATAATGTGGAGGGCTCTTCTGTTCATGGCCATTGGTGTTTCCATAAAAGGAAGCACTAATATTAAGAAAGCCAGCTGAAAATTTTCCTGCAAAGTTAACAGTTGAATAACTGCAGATTTGTCAGATAACATGAACTCTAATTCAATGACCAGCAAATCAATAACTCATTGCAAATCCCTTCTAATAACATGTGGCAAGTTGGGGGGGGGGGGTTTCCTTCTTCAAAACACCACGCTCCCCAACATTAACATCCTTGGATGGAGGCAGAAGGTAGAATTAATGTTACAAATGCAGGGAATTAAAATTCAAAGTAATATCAGGAATGCAAAGATGATTCAGGAAAAGTTATGGGCAAGTAGAATCAAGGACTATGGTCAACACACTCCTAGAAGACAGTGGCGCAGCTGATGTAGGTGAACTGAACACACTGATGAGGGAGAGGGAGAAGTGGAGAGTCCGTCATCGTGCCTGACACCGGTCCCCTAGGCCTGAGTCGATGTAGTAGTAGTAGAATCAAGGAGAATCTTAAGATGATCTGTAAATATAAAGCAAAAGAGAAATTAGAAGGGCAATTGGAAATCGGCATGGCAACTAGAGTATGTGGATGTGCTTAAATTTCTCAGTTAATATTCAACTATGTGTCCTTAGAAAAGAGTGCATTGATAATAGACATTGACTTTAAGGAGGGAGATTTTGAAACTGTAAGTGGTAG